>NC_055680.1:10395977-10697874 GCF_017976325.1 Chelmon rostratus | reverse complement strand
CATACTGCTTTGCATGTGTAGTGAAGTAATTCCTGGAGAACAACAGCTTTCTGCTCGCAGAAACAGTCACCTTAAAACTCTGCTTCTCATAAAAATGTTTGAGCTTCAGGTCAGCGCTTCTTTTAGGTTAAGAAAGTGACATTTTGATGTCAGGTGTGCTGCAGCAAATCAGAATTTAGCTAGTCTTCCCCAGTGTTTCATGATGACAAGCTGTACGGTAAGGGTGCAGCTTGGTAAATGGCAACTGTAGAATAGAGGGCCAATTTATTTTAATGCTTAAGTCGATCTTAACCCCGCTCATCTGTGCTCTTTCAGATCACCGTTCTAAATGCCATGGAGGAAGAAGCTGCAATTGGCATCAAAGCCTTGGGTAAATAAGCCACTGCAGGTAAATACAGAGCTACAGCTGTATCTACTACTGCCTGACCCAAGCCTGCCTGAAGACGAGTGTGTGTGTGTGTGTGTGTGTGTGTGTGTGTTCACCATCCGCATGTGCCATGCCAGAGCAAGAGTGTGTGATGTCACGTACATGTACAATTTATTGTTCATCAGTGGACCAAGGGGAAGGCAACTCTGGTCAGCAAGATCCAAGGCTGTTGCTGAGGTTTGATGTTTAGATGTTAACTGCAGTATTATAGAAAAAACAACATTTTAAAATGTTATTCACGATTATGCATATCCACGATACTGTATATATTCATGTTTTCCCACATTATTGCATTGCGTAAGGACATTTTTTGTGTATATATTTGTTTAAACTGGACATAAGACTAATCAGCTGAAATATGAAAATTTCTAATTGAGAACTGTAACTAATTCAATGAGTGTATTCAAAATTTAAAGCCTGTATGAAGCATGTCACTGTGGATTTGCCTACCCCTTAATGTACTTTTTGTTTCATCTTGACACTACTATGAGCATGTGTATCATTCTTACGTAGCACTATCAGATATAAATGAAAGCTTATTGTTCATATGTAATTTTAAACAATTTGTCTTTTCTGTGGGTTGCACATAATTTTACAGCCTGATCTAGCCAGTTTCTTCCTGTGTCCACTGCTTCTTTCAGAAACAGCCTGTAGCATTGTTGTGACTGTCGGGTGAAACTGTTTTATGCACTTTCTTTCCTGCACTTTCTCACCTTAAAACTGTGCCCACAAAAAAATCTGTCAAAAACTGTCGGTGGTGCAGTGTTTCCTCTGCAGAGGCT
The DNA here is from genome assembly GCF_017976325.1 of Chelmon rostratus. NCBI lineage: Eukaryota > Metazoa > Chordata > Actinopteri > Chaetodontiformes > Chaetodontidae > Chelmon > Chelmon rostratus. The sequence continues at coordinate 10,696,665 of NC_055680.1, read as the reverse complement.
AGTTAAAACGCCGCCTTGTTAAAATACATTTCCCTGGTTTTGTTTTGTTTTTTTCTTCAGCATCTTCCTCCTCTGACTTTTCTTTCCTCTATCTTCTCATTCCTCCCCCATGTAATTCTGTTTCAGGGGCAAACGAGATGCACTGGACCTGGGGAAAAGGAGGGGATGTTGCCTCGTCAATGCTATTCTCCCTCTTTTTTCTTTCTTTTTGTCTTTGTTTTTCATACTCTCTCTCCCTCACTCTGTTTTCTGGCCCTCCTTTGGGTTCAGTTAGAACTTTAATAAATAATTGGAAATGTCAAACGGTAAACAAACATTCTCTATGTACGTGCACACATAATAAGCCACATCTGAGTCCAGACGTACAGGTGTAAAAAGATAGAAAGGTCATAGAGGAAGGTCCTCTGAGGACTGAGGTCTGCAAATATTCAGTAGCTACCTACCATCAGGGGAAAGAAAGGTGGTGATAATGTCACAGCTGTTTTGTTTTTTTTATATGTTCCCCTGTTTTATGAAGGGCTTCAAATCTAGATCTGCATTGTTCTGTTGACGTTTATTTTATCACCTGGAACTTGTCTATTAAACAAAGGTTACCAACATGGCACACCAAGGTCTGGTTTCTTTTTGTCTTGAGGATTGAAAGTGTCAGAGTGAAACAAAATCCTGCTTCAAGAACACACAAATTCTTATGTGTTAAAATGTCCTTCAGCCAAACCTCAATTTAACTTCACCCACTCCTGGAAAACCCCTTTCGGAGCAGGTCTTCACACAGAGCCGTTGACGTGAGTTATTTGGCATTCTCTCCATTCAAGAGGAAGATAAGTTGTGGCAGTTTGGTATCCTTACTTTGTGCAAGCAAGTCCAGACTGTGCAGAATGTCTCCATGGACAAAAAAAAAAATAAAGACACAAACTGTTGGATGTGGCGTTTGCTTATCGTTTTATTTAGTAACATAAAAACTTTGAAAACAACAGAGACTTATACTTCATTTATGCTAAACTCCATAATTCTGTCAGAAAAATGGTCTTCCAGGTCCAATGTGATTAACCAGGAGTCAGCAACACATTGAAATCTTTCAGTTACATCAATGTGTTTCAGCTTTCGTAGTGTTCATCGGTGTGTGTGTGTGATCTCAGCAGAAACATGGCATTTAAATCCATGTATTCGAAATTCAACTACTACGTGATGCTGAATGTTTACCTTCACTCGAGCGAAGTCACCGCAGAGACAGTAAACCCTCCACTGATGTCGTAATTATGAATGTTAGTAGACAAAGAAGCAGCTCTGGTTCATGCACTGTTGCTTTATACAAGATATTAACATTGTAGTGCACATAAGCACCTCCAGATGGCTTTACAGTGTAGGTAAAATAATATATTTTACAAATGAACAGCATTTGAAGTTATGTGAACAATCAGAAGCATGAGGACTGCTCATCACTCATTAACAAAGTGTATACAAAGCTCAAAACGAGATACTATACAGGAAATAAAACCAATCACATGGCGTAATCCAGCCTAATGACATTAGTTTCAAGAAGTCGAATCCAGAATCTTGAACGAGGCTGTGAAATCTCAGCGCCAAAATGAAGGTAAAGGTGGCTGCAAGTTACTTGCCATGGTGGTAGAACCTCGGCCCGCTCTGGCTGTGGGAGAGGAAGCTGTGGCGAGGAGCACCCTGAGGAGAGCTCTGGAACGGGGACTGGTGATGGAAACATGAAACAACTCCATGAGATCACAGCTGCCAGTGGTTGGTGACACATTTGTTCTCTCAGACAACAAAATTACAAAGCATTTTTAACAGTTTTAACATGATTTTTTTTAACAGTAAATGGAGTGTACATCATGAAAAAAGCACGTCATTTCAGACAGTTTGGTATCAAAAGTATTTATAATCTCATAATCTGACTGGATGCACTTTGTCAGATGTAAACAAGTAAGTAATTTGAGAAAAATCTGAAGGAAGCACTGCCGCAGTTTTCAGCATCACTACCCTCTGGATAGGAAAACTGCGGCTCAAGCTGGTGATCATGTGTACACAGCTCGAAAGTGGCATGGCAACCACGGCAGCAGCCCTGTGAGGCTGGAACGCTCATTACACAGTGGAAAACAAAACTATTAGGTGGAGCAAAAATGTGAGACAACAGAGCCATTCTGCCTTAAGTGAGAGGCTTTAGGGGGGCGCCACAGGATGTTGCTACACTGCTTACAAGGTTAAAGATATGTGTCGCAGCCTCAGTAAAGGAACAGAAAACTCTGCCCTACAGTTTTGTGCTGTGTGTGCTGTGTGTGTGTGTGTGTGTGTTGGTGGGGGTAATCACCTTTGCAGTGGGAATCTGCACTGCCATCGATGGTGTGGGCAGAAGTCCTGGAGCAGAAGGATGCATGGCTGGTGGGTGCATAGGCCTTAAAGCACCCTGTGACACCATGGACAAGATACGAGGGGGGGTAATCAGATGAGGAAATAATGACTTGAGGTACATGGCAGCATTTTAAACTCTATCCCTCTTCTTAGAACACATTATCCACTGCTTAAAACTGTTTATTTATACAGGAAGGTAGCATATATCAATAAACTTCATGTTTCCCTTTCCAGTGATAATGAAGGTTGATACATTTCAGTGTGTAGGTTTATTTGGTCTTCAGCAAGACTGTTCTACAGCATCTACATTTCAAATGTTCTTACAGCATCAGTAAAGCCTGACTGTTGGTTGGCATGTTCCAGCTGCTTCTGGAGGGGTATTCCTGCTCCAGGAATGTATCCTGCATGAGATACAGACATGATCACTTATAGTCAAAAAGTAATTTACATCTGATAAAGAACCTACATTCCTGTTATTTGACTAGTATTAGTCTCGTTGCAATGAACGAGCAGTGTGGACACCATGACGATGAAAACAGAAGAACTGACCAGGCTGGGAGGTGAAGTGATTGTGGACGGGGTAGCCGGGCTGCTGGTGGGGGAGGTACTGCATCCCCGGAAACGCAGATGCACCTGAACGAAGGCAAATTAAATCTTATTGCAAACTCTACATTCGACTGTCATGGTTCAATTATTGAGCTGAGTGTGCCACAACAAGCACAAAGGACTGCATAAACTGAAGAAATATCTCGTGCTATATTGCTGAAAAGTAATTTCAATGAGCACCTGGCAGATGATCACTGCTTCTTTAACAGACACATGTCCTTTACCTCTGATCTGAGAGCTGCTAGCAAAGCTGACAGGTACAGATGGTCCAGGGGCGTAAGTGGAGGGATGCTGGGACTGAGCCACCCCATAGGGTTCGTGGACCCCCTGGCCTCCGCTGAACTGTCCGTGCTCTGCTGAGCCTGAGCTGAACCCCGGCGTCTGATAGTGACGTGCCTAAAAGAGGAGACGAAGCAGGGGCAAATGGTCTAAGCCTAGAAATATCAGAAAAATCAGTCATCAAAATGACATGCACCACTTTGAAACAGCCCTTTACTCACTGGAATCACAGCAGCTGGGAACAGCTGTTTGTTTCGTTCTCCAAGCAGTGCGCCAGGCCGACTGTGGCTCACTGGACTGCCTGAGAGATGCAAAGAAAAGGATGAGTTCTGTGATGCGATCAATGTTTAAAGGAGAACGCCAACCTTACAGATAAACCACATAAGGTTAGGTGATACATAACACTTGAAATTGCCTTACCTTGAATGCTGAGGAGGTGCTGCCCTGCATGCATGGGCAGGCTGGATTGGTAGCTGGCTGATGTCAATGTTGTGATATCACTAGAAAGGACAGGAGGCACAAAAATGCAACAGAATACCAAACATACTTGAATTCAGTCCTCGGTTTTGTAACAAAATACCACTGTGTAATGAATGAAAACAAAAGCAGTAGCATCCTCACTACCTCTGCTCCTTTCTGCGTCTCTTTTCCTCTTCATGAAGCACTTTCTTGAGCTGTAGGAAGAGCTGGTGTTTCTCTTCTTGAAGACCCTGAAGTTTTTCCCCCATCTTCATTACCTGAAGTATAAGATTTGGGTTGGATATCATAGCATCAGAAAACATATCACCATATACAGAGCAAAGATTGCAGTAAAAAGTCAAATTTCCACTACGCAGTTTGGGTTTTTATCACTTTTCCAACCTGTTCTTTGGTTTCCTCCAAAGACATCCTCTCCTCTATTTCTTTTGTCCTCTTCCTTTCTTCCTCCTCCTTCATCTTCTGCTCCATCATTTTGTCCACCTCTTCCTCCTCTGAAAAATGATGATTCATGTTGTTCGGTTATGGAAAACACATTTAAATCCCGTACTTAAAAATTAAGAAGCAAGAACACATTGTAGAGATATTAGCTGAGTAAGAATAATAATAATAACAACATCTACTTGGGTACAAATGTGAATGTATTCAATCTTTTTTCTATTCAAAGTTTTTATAAAGATATCCATCTACATGTGGAAAACCCTTTTAAATATGGGCTGCACTATTCTGAAAAGTGTTCAGTCATCAAGTTGTTGAAAGACAGTTTAGAAATAATGTTAATTACCGCTTGATTTTGGGGTTTCATGACGTGCCACAGTGAACATTTTAGGTTGTTGACTGCAGCATTGCACATAGGCAGACATCAATATATGAAACAGTATGTAATGATCACAGTATTTCTGGGCGAGCAGAGAAAGCTGCATATTTAGAAGACTAATGAAAAGATGCTGGTATATTGGGGAGGCAGAATTCGGAGTCCTTATCTTGTAAAGAAAAAACAGTCGTCGTGTTTGACAACAAACGAAATGCCCAATGCGAACTCACTTGTACACTTCCACCCCTTCGGCTATGACAGTCGGCTAAACAAGTTAGGGAACAGACACACATGCATCGACTGCGCACCTTGTCTCTTGCGCTCCCTCTCCCTCATGATGTGTTTGTGGAGGGCTCTGGCCATCGCGTTGGACAGCTTGGGTCTCTCCAGCAGGGCGGGCATGGTGACAGGCAGTGGAGGGGCCAGCTGGTGTGATATAATTTGCAAACAGTCGTGAAAGGTTACAAGAAATACCTGAAGTACACTGAGCGGAATTAATAGTCTACCGTATATCTAATTTGTAATGTATCCAGTAGAAGTACCACTGGTGAAACGGTTAAAGGCCTAGCTGCTGCTAGGCTAACCGCTAAGTTAGCATTGTTAGCTTTGGCTGCTGTTAACCGACAGTATATTATAGCATAATGCATTAACGGAAGCTGTATAGTTTAGGATGAAAGTGTATGGAGATTAAACTTGCAATCCAGCGGCAATTTTACTTTTAAAAATAAACGAGAGCAGACGTTCACTGTTGTTCGCTAGCTGCTTAGCACTATGGTTGCGCATTTTTAAGCATCTTTTTTAGTTAACGTTACTGTGGAGGGCCGACAGTAGGAAAAAAAATCTTACTTTTCTTGCTTTGTGGGTCGTTTAATAAGAACCTAACCGTCTTGCGGTTTTCAATTACCGGAGACGTGACTGTGTCTGAAGCAGTTAAGCAATATAAAATCAAAACTTTTGTCCTGCATATAAACAGACGGAGAGGTTTTCAGCCCGGGTGATAATGTTGAGCTTCCGGTGCTAAAGACGACGTAATTTATTATTTCGTTATCCTCCAAACTGCATTGTGGGAATCGTAGTTTTTCCTGTATTTTTGGAAAAGTGCTCAGATTCCCCAGTCTGAGCAAACGTAAACTTCCTCGTACCCCCTCCTCTCTTTACTGTGTATGGACATTGTCTGAAAATGTCCATTTTCAGATACAACACACAAAAGCAGATCTCATTTTGAAAATGTCCTTCCATTTACATATCTCGACTGTCTTTTTTAGCTACTGATCTAATCAAGCTAAATATACTCAAATGTTGAAGTGGTCAATCGGACATCCTTATTTATTTTTTCAAAGCAGAAAAATTATGTCAAAGATTAATTGAAGAAACTGCATGTCAAAACCTTGTAGTTGTCTCTTGTACATTTATGTCTAGTATTTACTTTGCCTTGACCCCCCACATTAGATTATATCTTGTGCCCGACTTCTTGACTTCAGTTGCTGCTCCCTTTCCTCCCATTCTGTAAATAGTTTTCGTAAAACTTAAACTAAGTTGACGTGAAAAAGTCGAGTTTATGTTTAATTAAACTGGCCTCTCACGAAAGAAATAAAAAATTCAAGTGGCCTTGCACAGCCTGGAAAGGCACACGGTATTCAAGTAGCAACAGTAGCTGATATGATAAGGCAACCAACGCAAATACAGGAACAAAAGCTGAACTATATCATAGATTCAGAATGTTGTCTGTTGTACAGATTGTAATGTCCTCGAACATAAATGTGTGATTTTGGGCCACATAAATAAATAGACTTAGCGTCTGTAATAACTGGGGTATGTTGGGTCTATATGGTCTGTTTGCAGTCCATAACATAACTTTGCACTAAGGTTGAACCTCTCACAAGGGAAAACAGCAAGAAAAAAACAGTGCATTTATTTGTTTGCTACCATATAACAAATAAGACTTCAGATATTCAATAAAGACAAGACACGCAGATAGCTTTTCATCACATTTTATCATGTATGGTCATGAGTGGAGAGAAAGAGCCAGTAATGCAGCTGTATACAGAGTTCAAATCTTTTTTTTCTTTTTTAAAAAAGGAGACAAACTTAAAAAAAAGAGAAAATTGCACTCAGCTTTACAATACCTTCAGAAATTAAGCCATCTAAAATTAACAATAACAACAACAATAATCATAGTAGCAGTCAACATAATAGTCTTATCACTGAAAGCAGAGGATGATTGTTAAGTCTGAATTCTATTATGCTCCTTGCTAAGGTCAGGTTCATTCATGGACTTCAGTACCTGGTGAATTTTTAAAAAAATTACCTAGCCACTTCAGTATCATCTAGGAAAAGAACTGCTGCAAAACAGTTATCCTTTACTCTGCCAGAGACAGAAAATAACCTGCCTTCAACGGGTAGATGCTATTAACTTTCATTCCCTTAACTCATAACACACTTTATCCTCCTGAAAGCCAACAAAAGCAGACAACTATCTTCATTGTCAAGAAGAGGTGATTTGAACTCACGTACTATGCCTTTCTTCCCTTAACTCTGGGGTAACTATAATAATTACGGCCTAGTTCTAACATTATTTTGTTATTCAGTGTTCAGTAAAGTATGATCAATTATGACACTAGAAAAATAACTGGCCACGAGACCACTTAATGCAAGTCGCTACTGTGAGTCGAGGCAAATACAATTCAGACTGCAGAATAATAAAGACATAAATGGTTGGGAGAGGGGTCATGTATGGGGGGGTGAAAGTGCATTTGACATATTTACTCTCGGAACTCTAGGCTGCTGAGCTGGATTTAATATTTAGATGAATGAATGGTGGAGGTCTCAGAAAGGTGGGTAGTGGTTGGAGGGGTTGGTAGTGGGATCAGATTTCCCTTTGGCTGCTCCCATACACACTTTCATCACTGTAGGCAATGTAGAGGAAAAAGTCCTCTTCATGATGCTCCTGAAAGACAGTAAGAGATAGTTAATATGACATTAAAAATGTAGAGGGAGGCCCTTTTTTTCAGTGTAAGTAGAAAAAAACTCCCTGAAAAAGACGTATTTTGAGAGCAGGTCAGTGAAGTAGAAAATGAGTACCTGGTACAACAGTCCCATGGTAGCTGAGGTGGGTGGAATGACGTTGTTTACAAAGAAGAAGAGAGCATCCTCAGCTCGCAAATGGATTCTTTTCCGGATGAGGAAGTAAAACTGGCCCACTGATAAAAGAGAGTACACAAGATCAACAAAATTTTAAATGTTGCTGTAAGTTAATTAAGTGTCTTTTGATATTGTCCAGGAATTCAGCAAATAATACAACGTTTACCTGTCAGGTCGGAGGGGACAAGGTATTTTTTCTTGTCCAGATCTCCTATTCTGGCTTTGGGGGCTTTCTCCACAATTACCTGAAAACAAAAAAGAAAAAAAGCATTGGTTGCACATGTTCTTAGTAAATGGATCTACATTTTCCACTGAACAAAAGCTGTGTGTATCAAATGAGAAGTTCTTTAATAGAGGGTTTCACCTTTCTCAGAAAAGGGATGTAAGAGTGCACTGATCTGTCAATCAAGCGTCGACTGAAATGTATTTGAGCCAAATGTGGTGTGTTTCATATATTATTTTTTTCATATTGAAAAGCTTCCTCTGAATTTTGTAGTCAGTTCATTAAAAAAAGATACCAAGATATCTATATATTTACAATTCAGACCTAGGATTTAGTGCACAGGACTGGAGGGAGCAAAAAAAATGAACTATTTTTTAAGTTTTTTCATTTTAATCTAAAAATAGGACAAAGATAGAATCGGCCCACACACCCAACAGTGGCACCCACTGTAGGACTTAAACAACGGACAAAAAATTTACCTGCAACAATTTTGTTACTATTAATTGTATTTTTTTCTTATGAAAAAAATTCCAGCTTATAAATGTAAATATCTTCTGGATTCCATGGTCTATGACAGTAAAATGAACATCTTTGGGTTTGGACTATTGATCAGACAAACATTTGAAAACGTCATCTTGGGCTCTTGGAGCCTATGAAAGGCAGTTTATACCATTTCCGGACATTGTGAAGTCTAAATGAGTGTTTGATTAACTGAGAACTAATCAGCAGACTTCTCTGTAATGTTAATTTCTAGATAATGGCAGCAGTACATTAAGTTTATCGCAATCTATGACTGTGACGAGCTGTAACATGAAAGGCAGTGAAACTAGATCGTAATCGTTAAGACAAATCCAGCTAATCATACTTTACAGAGCACATTAGTCTTCTGACAATTTTGATCCAGTCAGTTTTACTAGGCCTTGTTTGAGTGGCAAAAAACCAAACGCTGTGGAACATACAATCTATCTAAGAGCCAGAACGACGTAAACAAGTCTCCTGTTTGTTGACACAACGAAACTATTTTAAGGTGCGCTGCTATTAGCGTTTCAACATACAGCCTACTACACCCAGTTTCCCGTTCATACCATAATCAGTATGTACACACTGTAGGCTGTATGTCTGTCACTGATATGACCACCACGGTCGTTATAACCAGCGACGCGTTACGTTATTTTGTTTAAAATGATCTGTGCGTTTGATTTAGCAATATTTGCTTAAAATAAATACACACCCGGAAGGATTACACGAAGCTGTCGCTAGCTGGCCTGTACAATGCGGCCGAAATCCTTTATCGTTAACCTCTAACGTTAGCTTTGCTAGCTAACTGGTATGCTGTTTACGAACGTGGCAATCAACTCTGGAGAACATTAAGGATATTTAAGTGTAGCAACAAATGAACCATATGATCGTGGTTAGGTTTTAAGTGCGTACATCAAGCGTCACTAAAAATTAGTTAAACAGCACCAGCATTACAACTGATTGTGCTTGGTGTCCGCAATCTATGTTAGCTACCCGTCACATCGCTAACAACACAGATCGCGCTGTCAAGCTAACGTTAGCTACTTACTGGTACCCTGTCCGGATACTTCTTTCTTATTTTCTCGCCCTCGGACCGCCTTTTCTCAAAAGGGTGCTCCTCTTTGTACTGAAACTTCATCGTTAAAAGAGATGACAGACAACAAGTCGGTCACTCCGGGGTTGTACGATAGCGGTTTGCTCAAGGAACGGCTGAAGTCGCTGACACACTCGACAAAAACAAATGATTGCTAACTAGCTTTTAGCTCGTCACAGCTGTTTTCCTAGTGCGACTGAGGCGGAGGGATACAATAACAATATGACGTAGCGGGGAGTCTAGTTCGCAGGGTTGTTTTTACGCGGTCCCAGACCACGTTAACGTTAATCGCAAAGCGACAATCAGTTGTTATTCAAGTAGAATGGCATCATTAACAAGTACTAATTTTTGAAGCAGTTAGTAAATCTATGATGCAATTTTCTGTGGAACTATTTTATTTTGATCAACCGCTGCGCCTAAAGACGTAGGGTAGGGCGGTGAAGTGGCAGCTGTCCTTGTCATATGACCGAGGCCCAGCGGTTAGCAGCTAGAGAGAAGAGACTCAAAAACATGCGTTATTAAACTGTGATTAAGGCTGTTTGGGTCAACTGTGCGTTGAATTTGGGCCCAGATGCGCACAGGAAAATAGGGAATATTGTAAGTTGTTGGGTATTCACTCATTTACCGTGCACAGTGCTGAATACTGACTGATTAGGCTTGAAGTTTCGCAATTTCATGGTTGCCCCAACATCGGATTAATAAGAAGTGATCGATGAGATCATTACTAACGCTGCTGAAATGTCAGTAAGCTAGAATCACATTCAACATCAGCAGTGCAGTTCCTCTCCTGAAACTGACATCCCATCGGGTCATGGCCCCTATTAACACACACTGGAGCACTGAAGAGCCTCATGGGCGGGTTGTAATTTCCTTGCTAGAAATTCCCTACTTTAGCAATTCAATATACTCTATTTAATGACATCCAGGAAAATCTCCCGCTATAACTTACACAGCTCATCAACAGAGGTTCATTTTCGAGTAGTCTTCTTACTGTTTTTATACTGTTTTAATGGTTTATACTGGTTTCAGGATCACTGCTGTACCAGTTGGGGAATATATGAGAAACCACTACCCGCTGGCCAAATGTAATACTGAAGTTCACTTCCAAAACACTTGCCTATTTAGAGATTAGAAAAAAAAACCATACTGCTGAAAAGGAAATGAATATTTTATCTAGCATATAGTGTAGGTCTATAGAACATTTACTGAGTAAATTCAGTCTTAGAGTCAGTTTGCGTTTGTGTGGCCATTTCCTGACACACTCATGGGAAAAGTTGCTAACCTGTCTGTTGCGCAAGTGATCCACAGCTCTGTGACTCACTCTACTTGCTCATGTGACACCTAAACTCCCCTCTGCGCTTCATAGTGTCATAGTGGTTTGTTCTGTGCAAGGTGATAATCAGCATGCATTGAAAAAGTCCCTCGTGCCTGCACACACGCCTCTTCAGCAATGGAGACAGACCTGAGAGTGAACAAACCCTTTCCCCTAAAACCAGTTAACGGATGATTTTTAAGTGATGCTTTTTGTTCTTTCCAAACATTAAATCTGGTGAATTTGTACCTCATATCTCTTCCATGTCAAGGACTTGGAAGAGATATGAGGTTTTGCAGGATGTAATGTGCTGAGTCACATGGGTCTTACTATGACACTTATTTTGGATCTTATAAACACCTCTACAAAGTAAACGGCAAATGTCAGTTCTTGATGGAGTGTAACATAATAGACTCCAGTTTCCTTTGCTCCCTCCACTCCTCCCCTTGTCTCCTCAGCGTTCCTTGTTACAGAGGAGCACTGAGGCTTAGGTCCTCCTTGGGCTAAGCCAGTCTTTTTGCCAAATTATTTCTCCCACAAACAATTTCTCCCTCCAATGCAAAACATGATATGATCCTCAACTACCAACTCTCCCACAAAACGGCTCAGCAGCCACAGCTCAGCCCCGCCTCATCAGAGGCTGGTCAAGAGGACAAAACGCCTGACTGTTCCCATCAGTCACAACTGCACTGTCTCCTGACTCAGCCTCATTCCTCCAACCTGATGAGACTGAGGCTGAGTCAAACCTGGATTGATATCTTGGTGATAGGAGGGACATTCTTCTTTATATTCATACTTTACAAGTCTAGATGAGTGTTGCAGCACTTGTTTTCACCTATGTCACGATGGACAAAAGCATTTGTTAAAGAAAAAGCTGTGAGATTCACACCAGGCAACATGCTTGATTAGAAGAGGATACATTCCGCATGCTTTCAGAGTAACGAGTATGAGCTGCCGGTAAGGTGCAGGAAGAGGGCGGGAAAAAAGAGAAAGTAGTCTTTCCTGGAAGTCACCATTCCCAGTAACTGTTAACAAACGCAACAGAGAAGTCGAAATTTAACATGGTGGCCAGTTGGAACTCTACAGGAGTAAAATCGCTCTAAACAATGATAGATACACATTTGCTGTTTAAAGCTTTGTTTTACTTTCAAACCATCATCAGGAGGCAGAGGTATTGGAAACCACAGCCAATATACTGTATACCAGTATAGTCCTGTCACATTATGACTGCCTATCTCTGCACTAGAATGACTACACTGAGGGAACACATATCTAACATTTAAACAATGCTTCTACAGATGTGTACTGACAGATATTGTAGTTCAGAAACTTACCTGTATGCTATGACTGAAAAAACAGTGATGACCACATTGCAAACTGATAAAATCAGCACTGCTGAAAAAAAGCTAGAAATACACAGTTGCCTGGGTAAATCAAATTACAAAATTGGCACAGGTATCTTTATAATGTCTTATTTGGCTGCATTTGCCAGGTCATTAGGTACACCTGTCTAAAACTAACACAGTCTAATACGACAGTTATGAAATAAATCCTCCCTTCATGACGGTTGCGGGCCAATGCAGTTTCCTGTCTCACCACATGATGGCAGCAGATTATTAGTGAAAAAAGAACAGCAAAAAAAGAACTGCCAGTGTGAATCCATCTGAGCTCTTAATCACCCCAGCAAAAGTGGTCAGTTGACAAGCTGAAAGATGTTATATCAAGATTACCAAATGAATTGCGTGAGAAGAAATCAAGCTGGATAGTAACTGGTCGATACTGACAAGTGTTTTATTAGTAACACAGACCTGGAGACAGAGCCAATAAGAAGCCGCTGTGAGCCTTGACAAGACTGACATTGTTCGGAAGGCATTTAAAGACGGAGGGTCTAATAGTTGAACCCATACAGTTAGCGGAGCGGGTAAAAACTGAAAGGGAAAGCCGCAAATTTGAATCAAATACAAAACCAACCGCAACAAAAACAGAAGGGGGAAAAAAAATTAAGTGCAATTCCTATTAGATGAAATCAGGATGGCATCAAATGGCATCAGGGGAGAGCAAAATGTCATGGTATGCAGAAGTCATATTATCATATATTATAATAGAGAAACAATCAGATATGGAAAGGCGGCACGGCAGTCCACATATCGTTACAAGCCATTGTTTTTTGTCTCACAACTTTTCAGTCGTCTTTATCACAGAGTCCCATGAGGAGCTTTGGGGAAAGAGTGATGGTTATGGCTGGAAAAAAAAAAAAAAAAAAGACGTATCAGGCTGCTCGGCTATTTGTCCAGAAAAAATGCCTGTGGATGGTTTGTTGCAAGCAAAAGTCCATCAGTTACACCATTTAAGTGGATCCTTTCTTGTTGGGGGGGGGCATACCCCAGGAATTAATGAATCACTGTTGGGGTATGAGGATGATCTAAAAAGGGGCTGTTTTCTATTTTCCCCTACTCAGTTGCTCCAACGGGTTAAGACAGTAAATTGATGAGTTGTCTGCTTAAGTGCAATGTCTGGTGACGATGGAGAAGTAGAAGAAATAATAATGTAGAATTGTCTTTGCTGCTTTGCTGATCCTCCTCTTTCCCCCCTTCCCAATTGTCAAAAAAGTTTAAAAAGGGACTAACGAACTCAGCAAGCATACTCCGACTCACGTATACAAGCTCATCTTCATACGCACACAGTCAGTATCAGGAGCGATAAGGCAGAGAGGCTCCTTTTGTTTTGGAAAAAAATAAAATAAAATAAAGAATCAAGGAAAAAACAAAAACAAAACAAAAAAACAAACAAACAAACAAGGTGGCTCCCCCTCCCTCCTCAGTACTTTCTGGGCTCTGGTGCTCCCGTACTGTTCATCCCATGTTAGGCGGTCACCCCAACCCTCATCTCCTCAGGACACGCCTGAGAGGCTCAGAGAGGGCTGGTGGGTCGTCTGTGTAGGAAGGGAGGGCGGGATGGAAGCCGGCAGAGAGGAAGAGGCTGGTCAACAAGCCCCACCCCCTCTCGATTCAGCCAATCACCAGAGCCGGTGCTGGTGGAGGTTTCGACTGAGGACGGAGCGGACATCAGCAGTGAACCTGCGGAGATAGAGAATTGTACAGCTTTACATTGTATGTTTTGACTATCTTTGCCATTAATGGAATAGTTCAACAAGAAATTCACATATTTGCTTTCTTTCTAAGAGTGAGATGAAAAGACTGTTGTCAGCATACTTTCTGTGCTCGGAGCATGAAGCTGAAGTCAGATCTCTGGAGCTGTGCTATGTACTTCTCGACAAACAACAGTTAATCTGTCCAGATGCACAGAATGTGCATCGTCTCAGAGTACAGCGCGGGTTGCCAGATAGGGTCACTAAGCACAGGTTATGACTGTTTCTGTACAGGCAATGAAATCAAACTTGGCAACCTCACTGTCAAAACAAGACTTTTGGATGAATGCTGTCACTGCATCAGGCTGTAGATCAGCAAGAAATGTTTATACCTCTCAATTCCCTCTATACATGAAAATTGTTGATTTTATATTTCTATTGATGTATAATTAAACAAATTAGAACTATTAGTATTAGTACAAAGTATTAGTATTAGTGAGGATTACGACGTGTTTTCACAGAAACGTCCATCTCATGCATGCATGACAGAACAAACACAATCTTGTTTTAAATCAATCCAGTTGTATACACAGGCATGAGTTTTACTTGCACTATGCATATTTCTATGCATTAAATTTCTTTTCTTGTATTTCAAATAGCAAAGTACAGTGACTGCGTTGGTTTCTGCCAAAATGCTCGTGACCTGCACTCAACACTGTGCCTGAATGTATCCTGTGCACAGACAGCCAATGAACTGAAGGTGCTGCTGCTGTGCTAATTTGCTGCTTTCACTTTGCCTCCTGTGTCAACAAGGTGTCAGAGGTAATGGTAAGAGTACTTTTTAACTTCTGACAGAGCCAGGCTAGGTGTTTCCCCCTGCCTCCCCACTTTGTGCTAAGATAGACTAACAAGCTCTGTTCTTAACTTGATCTTCTCACCTTAATTTCAGAAAGAAGGCAAATAAGTCTACTGAACTATTCCCAAGAACATCTTGGAGTGACTCTTTTGCAACACTTGCCCAAAGATAATAGAATACAGTTAGGTTGCAGCATAGCAGACAAGTCTCATCTCATCTCAGGTAGATGGGACATCTTTAGTCATTAATAAGACTATGCACTTAAAGGGAATATGCAGGATTATTATAATATAAGAAACAACTTTTGTCAACGGCTTTACTGAAATACTGTCAATTCAGAATAATGTCAGTGAGGTGTGATCAGCAGTCAATGTTAACTGCAGCCAAAGTAGATTTTGACAAGTTCTACAAAAGTAAAATCATGTTATTGCAGCTGCCGGCACTCCCATTTGAATACAGAGAGTATACACACACACAAGTTCAAATGTTTGCATTGTCTTTTTGATTTCAGGCTAACTTAATTATGCCTTTTACCTTAGTGCATCCAGCATAGGCAACAAGTTGAGAAGTGCTGTGTCACTAGGGTCGCTGAACCAGGACTTGATAGGTATTGCATTGTCTGGAGGACAGAAAACAGCGCGTCAGTCACGTCAGAGAAGGAGACATGGTTGTGATTTTATGCTACTCTGTTGAAGAGGTCGAGTTAATGTACTGTTGAAGCATTTACAATACAAGCCTTGTAGTGAGAATAAGCCGTTCAGTTATTTATCCTCTCCCTGCCTCATCACAAGGTCGAAGTGTATCATCTGATCTTGTATGTTAAAAATGAATGTAACGCAATACAAGCATATGAATATACACCTCAACCTGTTAGCAATCTGAAAACGTTTAAGCTCTAACCCTAAACTTTTTACCTTTCGACCTGCACCCCTTGACTAACAAAAAATGCAGAAAAATTACAAAAAAAAAAAAACCAAAAGACCCCCATAATATATTCATGGCTTCTTCTGCTGAAGGCAAAACTTGACTTGACTCGTTTTGATTTTACATTACTGGGAATTGAGAGGTTAAGGCCGCAGAGTCAGTGGTTCCCAAACATTTTGTATCATGCCACCTTTTGGAAGTAAAAAAAAAAAAGCATTTCTACATTTCCGAACTGATCACAATCACAGACCTTTTTCAAAGCAGATATATAGACTATGTTTGCATGCATACTATTATTGGGACTTTGATAATATTCTGAAATTGATAGGATTTGATTAGGAGTGTTTTTTAGAGATGTATACAGCACATTCAGAGTGTGTTTCATTTGGGGTTTTTACTGCAGTTTGTGACACATTTGCCTGAGTACAGTCAGCTCTGTGCATTGCCTTGCCAACAGTTTGCAAGATAGCAGTAGAGATTCATGCACAAAAGAAAAGCCCACATTTCTGGTTGGAAGGACAAATACACTTACTTTTAAACAACATGAAAGTTAAGAACTTATTGTCCATTTAAACAATTTGTCTTTTTTGGAATAAGGGCAAAAAACTGTTTTTTTTTGTGAGTGTAAACTTGGTCGATAGCATAGCAGAAAAAACACAAGTGGAACTACAAAAAAAAAACAAAAAACTTTGCTGTCACTATTACTGCAATCTGCAACTAATCACCTGATTAGTTACCCATGTGTCTGACACTGTGACAAAGCTTGTTCTCTAAAAAAATAGAACATTTTTCTTCTGGTCATACGTGACCTCTCTGCAGTGACATTGCGCCACCTGAAATTTGGGAACCACTGATGTTTGTGCAGATATTTGTATGGTACAACACACAAACTCCCACAAATACTGCATTTCAGATATTTAAAAATTATATCCCCAGTATTTTCCTTAGATATGAGTGTAAAACATAAAGGGACAGACAGAGAAAGAGTATGCTCAGGAGGTGCACCATGAGGCTTTTAGTCTTACCTGGATGGCTTCGATAAGCGCCAGGCGAATTGTCCAGGATGACAATACTGGACAAGTCATCGTGTACTACAGATAGATCTTTAATATAACTACCTAGATCCAATGTACAATGCTGGCAAGAGAAACAAAAACACAAAAGTTACTGACAGCACCAAAAAGGAGAGAGAATAGAGAGACTTCAAGCATACTGCATTTTAAAGGGATAGTTCAGGTTTTAGAGGTACTTGGTTGTAGAGGTATTTATGCATTACCTATAGTAAATGGCAGTTGGTATGTACCCAGTTTGGAAAAACAGACAGTTATACTGGCATGGAAGCAAAGAAATGTACTGCTGCAGACAGGGTCAGCAGCAAAATCTACTGCTGTCTGCATCTCCAAACTGGGGGCGTGCTGTCCGTAATCTAATGCGGGTGATACACTGACTATGAACAAGTAACTCATGTAACCCCACTTCAAAAAACCCAAACTGTCCCCTTGATGCATACTATTTAAACCGTTTAAAGCAGTACCTGTCTGTAGTATCTGCGTTTCAGGATGTTCCTGTTGTTGTCCAGCTTGTCTGCGACCGCTGAGCCATAGATCTCCATACTGGCTGTGAAAACCACCAGCTCATACCACTGGCTCACCTGTGTAAACACACAAACAAAGTATAGAGGACACAATAGAAGTGCACAAGTTACAGTAAGTCACAAGCATTGTTATCCAAAACAAGTATAGATTTATTAGATCAGGTAGTGTGAGAGTGCTGTACAATGGAGAGTGACGGCAAAGATGACAGACATGATAAAAGGTGACCTGAGCAATGATGTTTCAGGTTCACAGTGTGCTTTACTATTCCCTTTTGTGTTCGTCGAGGATTCAAACACAAAAGCAGTGGTGCTGATCACAGATTGACACTCACCACTTCTAAAAAGAAGTCAACATGTGGCCTTTTATGGACGAAGAATCTGACTGGGTGCTTGTCAATGACGACCTGCATAGAGAGAGAAGCAGAAGAACCCCATTCATGTCAACAGACCGTGTTTAGGCTTGAATACAAACATATGTGTTCAAACATGTACATATGTGTCTGAACGCGCATACTTTGAGGATGAAGTCTGGCGGTGTGCCAGGTCTCACTGTGGGTCTGAGGACCCCGTCATGGTGAGAGTGGATCAACGTCTCATCCAGGTCCAGAACCAGAATCTTCCTCTTTACTGCATCTGGAGTTTATCATAAAATATAGAAACTTGTGACACTTAATTCAGAAGCCAGATTGCTGGGAGAAATGAGGATACACAGGAAAATCGCACAGCATGTTCACAAGTACTGTAGTAACATGATTACTGTACAATCTGTATATACTTGCAGGAGGTCAGTAATCAGATTTCTCCCCTACCCCTAACTTTATTTTGAAACAATGACTTGCTTATTTTAAGCGTATTGATGACAAGAGAGCCTGCTAACCCTGAATAAAGAAACCTGGTATCTTGTTGACATGACTTGAATAAATCGAATTAGTACAGGAAGCCGACTGTAATCCAGACACTTACTGTAAATGCATGTAAACACACTCACTGAAACCTATTAGAAACATCTGTGCCATCTTGGAGTCACCAAAATACCCACACTGCTAGTAGTTACACTGTACTTCACATTAAACTTAAGTAGCAACCTGGTATAAAATGGAAATACAGTGGCCTTACACACATAAGAATATTAAGTAGGCTTGCTTAAAAGATTCTTGTATTACTACACAAATAAGTTGTTGGTTCATTATTGGAAGAGTGTTTGACTGATATTATGTATGTTTATTATGTCTTAGGTAATACTGGCAGATTCCAGGTAGTGATACCTTAATATACACTATAATAGGCAGCATTCAAGAGAAGGCTGCCCTTGAACACAGCTTTTCTGACCACAAGGACTTAGAGTAGATGTCACCTCCTGAAAAAAATGTTTCTGCTGACCTTATTCTGTTAAGCATGAGAGAACAACGTGACACGCAGATTTAAAGACCGAGGTGGAAACAGTTACTTTAATTCTGTCCACAATGTTGGCAAAAACAGCAGCCAATTACCACTAAATAAACGTATAGGGACCACTCATTCACTGGGGACTTGAACCTGGACCCCCAGCTGAGGTCACTGTCGCGAGTGAGAGGCGAGTCAAGTGGAAATGAAATGCAATCATTCTTCCTCTGTGTCAAGAGTTTGCTTTTGAATGAGCTCTCTACGGGCAGGAAGCTCATTCAGAGTGCACACACCAGTCCACACCAGTAGTGTTAAGTGCTGCCTGCAACATTTAGCATTTCCTCTCCACTTCCACAACACGCACGCACGCACGCACGCACGCACACACCTCATCACTATATTATAGTCAGGGCAGGAAACCAAGCTGCCATTTAGAGTGGATTCTGACTGCAATCATAATTCACTATTTTACTCAATTTTTTGGGCAGTAACTATTGCACAGAGGCTTACAGTCTATAACCAGATGAGGCAGTCTTTTAATTTTAGCATTCTGGTTATAGGTCTTGAGAAACACTATGGTCTGCTTCTTTCTGCTGCTTCTTTCTTTGTAAAGGTTTCGCTTCAAGTCTAATTATAATATAAAGATTATTTACATTATGCAGTACTGGGACTACCATTCCCTGTATTTTACACTATCTTACTGAATGTCAATCATGAACATTGCTGTGGATTTAGAATTGTCTGCCTTTGCTTTATTGACAGGTATTCACACTGCACATTTGTGCTGATGTTGTCTGAGGGCACGCAGGTGTACCATCCACAAAATCAACTGTATGCTTGCTACTTGTTTGGCTTTAAATTGTAATGACGCAAGACTGTAAGAAACCTTCAGCCAAATTCCTTACAGGCAAGACCATTCTTTGTCGGTATGCTATAAAACGGCCACAACAGCTACTCAATTCAGTACAATTGGTTTACTCATGCAACTAATAAAGAAAATACGGACTAATTGTTGTTTGCATCTAGCCATCTGATCCACATTAAAAAAGAAACAGCTATGACAATATCATCAGATCACAATATTATACATTATAGGAGTCCTGTAGGTTTGTCTGTCCAGAAATATTGATGATCATGTTCATTTACTCTCAGGTGAAGAAGGTCCTGAGAAAGGGGTCAAGCTGTGTGTCTGTGCTTGAGTGCGCTTCTTACCTGACAGACTGGTTTTACTTCTACTTAAATTTCAACATTACAAATATGTTGCGATAGTGTCTCCACTATCTGTTATCACATAAAAACAAATGTGTCTAGTGAAACAACGACAGTATTTGTCACACCTTTCCAACTATAATCACAATTTTGACAAGGGCCCAGAAAATTCATCTGAGCAGTTGATTCATGAAAACAATCATGTACTCACTGAGTCTGTTTCTGGAAACAGGTGACAGAGGCAAAGTGTCGTATCGCACCGTCTGATACTGGATTATCTGCGAATGAACAAGACAAATGCAACAGTCAGACAGTTCTTAACATATCAGGACAAACCATTTATAATATACTGAGCCATAATGAGTTGCACCATGGGTAGGTTTCAAATGTGTGTAATAGATTATCCGTGAGAAAAGTCAGAACTACATTCTAAATACAAAGTACAGTATCTGTCTTCATTTCCAAGGAAATTACATTTTGTGTGATTTTACACAGAAGGCCTGTATTAGTGTTTTAGGAGCAATTCGGGGTACAAAGAGTGACTTCACATCATTTTATTTGCTGCAATCTATAATACAATCTAAAAAAAGCATTGCAGTTGAAACATAACTGAGCGAAGGATGATTTAGATCACATGTAACTCCAATACATCCAAGAGGATCATAAACACCTTTAAATCTTGAAATTCCCAAACTTAGATGCCTTTAGACCACACACTCTTTGGAAATCCCCTCTCTTTTGTTGCTCTACTTCTGAGTTTCAGAAAGAGAACAACGGAGGACACCGTACTGAAATGCATTCAGCTGCGTCCACCCCATGACTCCTCCTCTCTAACTTCCTTGGTCTGCTCAAGTCAAAGTGACAACAGAGAGGATCCTTTCCAGTGCCGCTCTTGCCCATGGGCTCTGCACTTTTCTTCACAGGGCTATTTTTATCCCCCCAGCTGTCGGTGGGTGTCAGCGGAGCATGGGGCACACAGAACGGGAGACTTGCAGGGTGACTTTGACTGAGCCTGGGCTGCTTGGTACCTAAGCCTTGGACAGGGCCTCCCCATGTGTCCCCTCCCACTGCTGCCTGGCAGAGTATGCTTGGGGGAAGCCTACTGGTGCCAACAGCTGCTGGGCACCACGGGGGACCTCACCCTCGACTCAGCTCTCTGCACCTCCAAGAGTGTCCATCTGGAGCCCAAGCCTGCAAACTCAGACTGGGTTCTTGGACTCCAGACATAACATTTCAATTACTGGTGCTCTCTTAACCTGATTAGCGGCCAAAAACCCCCAAATCATCCATTTATAATGATAAGCAACTAGTAATTTGCGTAGCTGTAACCAGGATACTGGTGTACTTAGTATAATTAGCAAATTATTTCAAATAAACTATAAACTTGGGCCACTATTAACTATTCTTTTAATTATTAATCATTTTGTGGATTATTTTCTTCAGTTGCTGATCAACAAATTGGTTCCAGAACCCAAACTGACATACCAAATATGCTTGTTTTGGTTGACCAACAGTACAAGGCCCAAAGACATTAAAGTTTGTTATCATAGAAGACTAAGTAAACCAAAAGATTTTCACAAATTTGGGGCATTTTGCTTAAAAATTGATAGAAAAATTGTTGCAGATTATTTTTCTGTTGATCAACTAAGTGATCAATCAGTTAATCATATTGGGAATTTTTCGTTGATTGGCTAATTGTTTCAGAACTAACTCCATGCTTGTCAGGAGATAATAAGCAAAACCACTACGCAACATTGTTGTCGTTAAGACTAATGAACGTCCATCTCATCATCTGTTGACACATAGTAGCGCATGGGATTATGACCTGGTATTAATATTCATAATCCAGTAAATCTTTTAATGATCCAAATATTTTAATCGGGTCACTTTAGCATTGTGGTTTTCATGAAAGGAAATACCTTGAGTCCTACCTTATTCATAGACAGCACTTACCAAGAGGATTATAAATTTATGAAAGAGCTCATCATAGTTATGATAAACTGGGGCACTCAAAATTTGTATTAATACCCTTGATTTAAATGTACCGAGTGGGTAAGGTCTTAACATCATCACCGCAAATGTTTTTCACCAAATCACCTGTCATATTTATGTGCCACCTATAGGATCACCTACTGTGAGGCACATCTCTTGCTGCTTAAACGACTGCTGGATCATGACATTGTTCCAGTGCATCACATAAAGTAAACAACTGTGCTAAAACTGTGAGAGAAAATGAGAGAAACAGAGGGAGGGAAAGAGAACAGAGCACTCTCTGTGCTGACATAATCCCTCTCACTTCAGCCACAACATGGACTGGACTACTCACTCTAAGGGCCTGTTGACAACCCGCAAGTGTTACTGCCACACAATAAACTGCAGACAAACCTCGAACAGTAAGATGATTACAACACACGGGGCACTCCTCCAAGCTTTGTTGGCTTGATACGGAGCTAGAGTCGAAGTCCACTCATATTACACCACATGTGCATGTCTATTAACATCTTGACAACACCTGTGTGTGTGTCTAAGTTACAAGCAGGTGGCTTCTGTCACGTTAAATGCCATGTACTGTATATTGGAGGCATTTGCAAGCAATTGAAGGTGACCCGCAGGCTTGAGCTGGCTGCTCCTCAAATTTAGTGTTGGGATGTGGGAGGTTTCCTCTTCGCACAGTCGCCGAATGAGCCATTCATTCACACTATCTCACCACACAAAAACCAAACACCTAGATACATTATTTAAGAGCTGAAACAGTTACTCTATTAATCCACTGGTCGACCAACCAAAATTTAATCTGCAACAAAACTGATGCAGCCTTTATCAAGGAAAAAATACCAACTATTACATGGTTTTAGCGTCACAAATGTGAGCATGTGCTGGTTGTTTTAAATTGTTAACTGAACATCACTTTGAAAATCTTTTGGTTTTGGACTGTTAGTCAGATAAAACAAACTATTTTCATCCCACCACTTGGAGTCTGGGAAAAAGTCTGCTGCATTTTCTATTTCATTAACCTCTTGTGTTACACGTTGCACTTCTTGTGTTGCAAATGCGTTTATGCTATTTCATATGCTATTTAAAAAAAATAAAACTTTAGATACTACGAGCAGTCTTTAAGATGGATGATATGGCAATAAATTTGACACTGATGTTACTATGCCTAAGTGGGAGGTTGAGGCTACTCAGGTAGTGGGATTTGCTCACACACTTACATAATTTTCAGATAATTTCGTAAAACCACCATGCTGGATGAAGATAATGAGACAGGAAAGTATAGCACAGGTGAGAAACACAGGTAATCGAGCTCTCTGAGAGCCAACTGAGCATCCCTATAGGTGGACGTGATCTGAAAAATAAAGTTTAGGCACATGGGAACCATGGCAACGCAAATATTTCACTCATTAGTCACAGAAACACAACAGCATCGAATGGCAAACATTTTAAAACCCCTTCTCACCGTTCGTAGGTGCTTCCTGAGGATGTACATGATGAAGCCCCATATTCTCGATGTTACGCCGAGAAAAGTGCGGATGCCGAGTAAACACTGCCGGGTCTTCAGCATGTTGATGAGCACGCAAAGACCCCACAGCAACTCAAGTTCAATTCTCAGTTGATAGCACCCTTTTGCCCGAAGTTGTTGGGACAATTACTGAAGGAACTTGCTTGCTAGTGAGTCAAAATCCGTCTTTAGCCACAGCCGCCAAACTAGCAATTCAAATTAACAAGAGGCCAAGCAAACGTGTGAGTACCTCGCTCTGCACACTTGTGGCACAACTAACATTAAATAGAGTGCATTTTCATTGTAAGTATAAGAGAAAAACGTGGACGTGGTCAAGAAAAGCTGCCGAACGACGACTGCTGCTGTATGGACCTTAGCACGCAGCTCGTTGACAAGCTAGCCCAGGAGCTACCAACTAACGTTAGCTAGCAGCCACCAAGCTACCGCTAGCTCGACAGGGTGACCACCTTGAACCTAGGACAAAAATACCCCAAAAAAGCTGTGGGGCCGCTTGATGCCAAGCACTGGTTCAACGTGACTTCACTCTGTGCGGAGTCCGACGAGAGACAGCTTTACAAAAGTTCCCCAAAAGTCTAACCGGCTCGGTTAAAATCAGTTTGTAGTCCAGTGGAAATCCGGAATGAAACTGCGAGCCGCCATCGCCGCCTTGCCGTCACTTCCGCGAGGAATCCTGTGGTTGCGCGCAGCACGTCCACGTGGAAAGAAAATAAACAGACGTGGACGAGCAAGAATGTGAGCCTGATTAAAGTCTGTTAAAATTAAGCGGTTTTATAATCAGTTGTAGTTTGTTCTGAAAAACCTTCTTGCTGGCTGTAGTGCGGCTGTATGTACAGAAAGGCTTGCTCTCATTTTGACAGTGGCTTGATTGGCGTCGATAAACCTAATTACACCACTGACTCAAAGTTGTAAACTGACTTTTTTTTTTTTACTGTTCGTGGGTGAATATGTCATTTCATGCAAAAAAAAGCTTAGAACCCCTAAATTAATTTCTTCAAACTACCAGGGAACTAACACGCAATCCCCTCTGACACTGCCATGCAAACAGCACCCATAATTTAAAGATGTTACTTATAATGGGAAATGGTTTCAGTGGAGATCTAGAAACCCACCTATAAATCCAAATGTATCAACAATTTACCGTAAAATGATCATGTAAAAATACTCTATGAATTAGAAAAGTATCTAAAATCTACATATTTATATGTAATTATATAAATTAATATCATGAATATCACTACTAATGATGGTAAAGAGAAGTCCGAATTTACTTCAGAGTGATTATAATGTTGGGCTACTTTTTCCCTCTCAGGGTTTAAGAGGCTCTGGAAAAAGAATCAGAATCCAGTATTTTACAAGAGCAAAAGTCAAAGCAAAAATTCTGAAACAACAAACATTTTGTGTAACAGGATGTATGTTTTTCACTTCAATCCCCTTGTCACCCCCTTACATTTACTTTGTCCTCACCTCAGAGTGGTCAGTTGGATGATGGTGTTAAAGCAACTCAGTGCAGTGACTGGATATGCAAGACTGTGATAGCACTCAGATAAAAGCATAGTTTTATTCAATAATAATACAAAAAAAAAAACTAAAGAAAGAATTAAGGTGATCAATAAAACCTTTTAATAAACATGATACAGATTTTTATGGAAATATTGGGCAATTATATATATATATATATATATATATATATATATATATATATAATCATCTCCAAAGCTCCATGAGAATGAAAATGACTCAGTGTTACGAATGGCAAGGAGGACATGAAGCATGGTTCTTCTGTGCCTTCAGTGGGTTTTATGTCCTAACCCTACACATCAAGATCATCATCAGGGTCATCCTGGTCATAGTCGTCATTGGCATCAGGCTCATACAGAATTCGTCCTGATCCTGGGCCTGAGTGGAGCAGAGCTGTTTTCCTATGATCGCAAAAAGGGGACAGTGTTTTTAGGTTTTTGTAAAAAAAAAAAAAAAAAAAAAAGGAAATAAAACATATGGAATGAAAAATTGTTGAAAAACAAAACAATTGTGAAAAGGTGTCTCACTTCTCTTTGCTGAAGACAAAGGGAAGTGCAAGTTTCTCCTTGGCCTCGCGCTCTGTGTCAGATAGTCGGAGGTTGAAGGTCAAGTTGGCTGTTGGGTCCGTCTATTGAAATGCAAAAATGACACTTTCAGTCCTGCGATACCTGAGCCCTATTTTTATGTAGTGTGAATGTATTATATGTGCATGTGTTATATTGCACCTCCTGTTCCTCAAGGTCAGTCTGTTTGGGTCCAGGTTGGCTGGGCCTGCTCTGTACTACGACTGTAAGATCCTCTTTCAGGCTGAAAATCTCCTCCTAAGCACAAAAAACCCCAACAAGTTATCAATAATTTTTCACAGAGTTTGAGCACAAAATAGTCATCCCAAAGGAAGCGCTGCTTACATCTTGCATAACTTTCCCTGATTTTGAGCGCTTTGTTATTTTTGCCACTGCTTCATCTCCCTTCATCCCAGGTGCTACAGTGATGACAGAAGTAGCCAAGTGGCATACACTTCCCACAGTACCCCTCTGATGCATGTCTGTGTGGAGCAGGCCGATAATAGCTTTCACAGCTCCCCCTAATGAAAACACAGAAAAAGACTATTACATAGTGGAATTACTGCATGGCCTTAAAGTTATACTTTATCTAAAATAAGTCAGCCAAGATAATTTGTTTGACAACAAGATGGGACAGCTTTTAATATATATGTGATTGTACATGATTTCTCTTAAAAGACCATTAAAAAAGCTTTATAATGAATCTTAAAGCCTTGATGTCACACCTTCCTTCATTCAACAACACCACAAAAAACTTGTGACATCATGCTGACACATGCACATTACGAAGACATTAAGGAGACATTTATCACCTTTTCTAAGTTGCTGAAGAGTCTGGCAGACAGCGGGAGGGCTAATGTGTCTCAAAATCCACGAAAGGGAGTCGATCACTAAGGTAGCTGGTTTGGGATGTGACGTTTGCTTGACCAGATGTGTAAGTTGCTCCAAACGAAACTGGTGAACTGTGAATGCTGGGTTGTCAGTCCAGCCAAGTGGGTCTGCATAAGCATTGTGAAAGTGCAGCCTGACAAAAACAGATGATTAATGGTCAGTTTGGTTATAGGTTCAATTATAAATAAATGAGATGTACTCTAAACCAATATCACAGTATGTGGTTATTGACCTTCTGTTGATGGGCTAATTGTTTCAGCACTAATCTTAGTTACCTCTGAATGTTCGATCCTTTTAACCCCTCTTTCAGCTCTTCTTCACTGACCTCAAAACCTAGCACATGGACAGCTTCCTCCCTACATGCATAACACAGGCAGGTTTTTAATGTTTGTTTGTTACACAAAAGAAACATTAATCAACACGACTAAACAGTCACCTTACGCATTTCTACCTGTTCAATGCAGCATTGATGAAGCTCTTCAGGAGGTGTCGCCCAGAAAAACCAGCAGCATCTACCAGTGCAAGTATAAATTCCATGACAAAACTGTATGCTATTGCTTCGCTTCACACAGATAACTGTTATTTTTTGCAACTTAGACTTCATTTTTACAACACTTCAAGCATTTACCTTGTATTATAAGAAACCCTCCAGCATCGGTGCTTTGCAATAATTCAGTCAACATGGTACAAGGTAAACGGTAGCTTCAACAAGTTAGCATGCTTTTGATTTACCGCCTATTTGAACGTGAATACCATTATAAAAACTAGGAGAACTCAGTAATTCAACAGTAGAGGAACGACATCCCTCCAAGTTCAGAATGGCGAGCTCCTACAGTCACAAACACGTAACTTTAACTGAAAATAAAGCTTTCTCTGCCGGGTTCATGTCCTGTATTTTTCGCTAAGTGCCATGTTTGGACTGTACGTATTTCAAAAACAGCATATCCCAGAGCTCCCTCTGTCTTCAATCATTTATGGGAAATGTAGTTCAGCAAATTTGCGATCTGTGGTTGTGTCGGGGTAAATGACTGCAAAGTAAACTACGTTACCCAGCACACCCCGGAGGAAACGTTACGCTGGCAGCCTGAAGAGGTTTCTGCCGCGCACGGAGAAGACCGTGCGGAATAAAGTCAAAACTCCAGTCGTTTTGTGTGCACACAGCGAAGAAACGGAAAAAAACTCAATCGGAGAAGTTCCCATTATGGACCTACATTCAATAGCACTAGCGTTAATCTGAGGAGTTTTTACAGTGCTGACATAATTCAGTACCCATGGTTATATAAATGTAGTGACGAAGAAAAAGAAGCTACAAGAACAGGACGTTAAGAGACAGAGGAATTAGTATTTTGTCGGGCTAATAACGTTAGTGTGGCGACAGTTCAGAGGCGGATTGCTTGAAGTGCGTTAACGTTAGCTGTTGTAACGAGTCCCAAGCGAGGAAATATTACAACTTCGACCCACAGTGGAGTGTTTTTTTTTTTTAAGGACGAGTCTTTTCAGTCTTCCTCGCCCTTGGCTTGCTGCTGCTAAAGTTGCCCGGCGGTAAGGTGCAGCCACGCCGGGGGAAGGCACAGCGCGACGGCCGCTACTCCGGCTAGCTCGCCTGCTGCTTCTGTTTCTTGGATCGAGGCCTTGTCGGTGAGGCGACAATGCTCGACATAATGTCTGAGCACCAAGGTATGTTTCACCAGCATCAGTGTTGAGCCATTAAAAACAGTTCCCGTGTGATGTTAATCTGTTCTCTGTTGAAATCTGTCTGATGTGCTTTGCGGACATTAAGATGGCTAATCTACCGTGAGTTCTGTCCAACGCTTATGTTACGTTTGGTTGCGTATGCTGTATTAACAACAGGACTTGCTATTGATCAGATTGTTTTGTCGTCAAAATGCCATGAAGGCTATGTTAACGTGAATATTTTATGCTGTGTTGCGATTGATGTAGCTAACCTATTGTTAATGCGTTTATTGGACAGTTAAGTTAGCTTGGTATTTAACGCGCCGATCTAGCCTAACGTTAATAGCTAATAGCTGAGTAGCTAACATTACCCTTCCACCTTACTGAAAACAGCCTCTCTGTTGTCAGTTTTAACTTAAATTAGCTTACTTGTCACACACGAAAAACACAATTTTTAACATGAGCTCAAACTTCAATGCTGACAACACGGCCAGTTAGCGTTAAACGTTGCACCTGGCTAACACCAAGCTAGTTTGGCTAATGAACCTCTCCCACTTCCATTTCAAGAAACTTAGCGTGATTAGCTTGCTGACCGAGTGGCTTGTTGTTACAAGTTAACGTCAATAAGAATCAAACTTAACAGTCAACTATGTCAAATTTAAATGCAGCTCATTAATATGCCGGACATTAATGAGTTCACGCAAGTCGAAACCCTGTTTGCCGATATCGCTGCGAACTCCATAACGTGTTGTGTTAGCTTCTCCTCTAAATGTCAGCTAGCGTTAGCAGGTAGCGTCTACACAATACAATATGACAAGTTTAAAGCTTGGCAGGCAACAAACCGATCGTTGTAGCTGCGCTTTTACAGAATAAATTATTTGTTCAAAGTCGATATTAACAATTACTTGTGGCTGATACCGAAATAAACAGACTTCGTGTAAAGTTCACATAGTGACCAAGTGACACCGGTTGCGCTTGTTGGCAGTCACCTAGCGTTAACATCCGATGAGCGAAGTGCTTGTTTTTCGCTTAAACGGTTAAACTCTGTCGGTCAGTTTAACGTACCTAAAGAAACACGGCTCTTAATCAAGCTCAGCATACTCATCGCTGATATCCCTGATAAAGTTATTGAGCCGTGTTAGCAAGCTAATGCTAGTGTTAGTCCACATGTGTCATCACACCCAGGCAACAGTGTGCTTAGTAATTCTGATTATAAGCTGTTAACATGAACATGTTGAGCGAATCAAGACAGGTTGGGGTGTTACTTATAGAACTGGTTTTATTTCTGTCCCTCCACCAGATTCACTGTTGACGTGCAAAACGGAACCTCTGGTGAGTACTTTGTAATGTTACTTTGAATACTGTTGAGAAGTTCGCTGATTTGCTTCACTTTCTTACACAAAGACTGTGCTCTCTGTAGCCCCCAGAGAGGAAAAAGAGGACTGTAGAGGACTTCAACAAGTTCTGCAGCTTTGTCCTGGCATATGCTGGCTACATCCCCAGTCCTAAAGAAGTAAGCAGCCATGAATGTCACTGTGGATATTAGAAATGACTGCTATTGCTGTGTCTTGCTCAAGTTGTGAAGGAACACCAACATTTTTTTTCTTGTCATCTTGTAGGAAAGTTCATGGTCCCCAACATCATCCAGCTCTGCACACAGTTCAGGGTTGTCAGCAGATGGAGGTGGTGGAGGCAGCAGCTCCACGGGAAATGCTTGGGCGGACGGGAGCTCAGACATCCACACCATCCATACATTTGTCCGCAAAGCTCGAGCAAATAAGGGCAAAAATATTCGCCGCATGCACTCTGATAGCACTCTGCTGGACAAGATGCGCCTTAAAGACTCTTTGTATGAGAGCCAGGCCAGCACTAAGGCAGAGCGCAAGAAGGACAAGAAACTGAAAAAGTTGTCACTTGGTTCTGCCGTGACGGCGGCAGATAGCGGCAGTAGCGAAGGCGAGAAAAGGGCCCGCATCAAGCGCAGCAAAAACTCAAAACAGCCAAAAGCCAAGAAGCTCAAAAGTTCCGCTGCTCAAAGTGAGACAGACTCTGAGGCACGGCATACACATACAGAGGTACGAGCCATCAGAGAGGACCTGGCGGTGCATGGGGGCTCCACGCCAAACATGCAGAGCCTGGGGAAGATGCAGCCAGATGAATCCCTCAGGGAAGCAGAGATGAGCTCCAGTGAGGGGGAGACCTGGATCGCTGATGAAGACATTATGGTGGAGTCAGGTATAACTTTATGCTTATAACTTAAATTTATTAAGATAATTATCTGTCTGCACCTAATTAGGAAATGTGTAATAATAAATCCTGTCTCATGTTTTTTTGTCCAGTTCTTAATATTTACAGATTGACAACTTTTTAACAGCTGTAATATCCTATAACTCTGTTCTCTTCGTCAACACAGGCGATGATTCGTGGGACTTGATCACCTGTTACTGTGGGAAGCCATTCGCAGGACGGCCGATGATCGAGTGCAACCAGTGCGGCATATGGGTGCACTTGTCGTGTGCAAAGATCAAGAAGTCCAACGTTCCCGACATTTTTTACTGCCACAAGTGCAGGGACGTGCGGCGGTCAGGACACAAAAAA
This sequence comes from Chelmon rostratus, assembly GCF_017976325.1. Lineage (NCBI taxonomy): Eukaryota > Metazoa > Chordata > Actinopteri > Chaetodontiformes > Chaetodontidae > Chelmon > Chelmon rostratus. The sequence continues at coordinate 10,666,022 of NC_055680.1, read as the reverse complement.
GACACCTAGAGATGAAGAGGCTGGGAGGGACGTGGAGTGCCCACCCTGTCTTCACGGTCCTCTGACACTTGTTTTCTTTGATGCCTACAGCCAAAACAGCCTAAATTATCAACTGGATGGCAACTGTATTGTCACTTTGTAGGATTTCTTTTGACAATCACAACCATTCTTATTTATCCCTCACTTTTTCTGTGTTTTTTTTTTTGTTTTTTTTTTTTTCCCCTTTGGCTACTGTGAAGAACTGGACAGAAGGCAACAGTGACAGTGGAGCATCACCTATTTGTTCTGAATTAAATCCTTTATTAATTGGCTTTTTTGTTGTGTACTGTGCTGGTGATGTGCACATACATTTTCACGCTTAGTCTCATTAACTGAAGTTGCATTTTGACTTGCAAGTTATTTCTCGAGGATATCGACAAATCAGTGACAATTTCCTTTTAGTGTCTCAAGGAGTACCATTTTCAGTTTGATAGCCACTTCCTCTCAACTTTAAATCGATGCCAGTTTTACACATTGACAAAATTTATTGATTAAGAGATGGAAAATGTCACTCCTGTTATTTGTTTAGAAGCATGTGATAAGGTGGGCAGCTCATTTTATTTTTGATCGAATTTTGGCAAATTATTTTTTTTTTAAAGTTTTGGTTGTCGGTGATAATCACTGAACTTTAAAATGTAGAGATCTCACTCCTCTAGAATAAGTTATCTTTGAATTCATACAATCTGTTAACATTTACTATATTGCATCTGAAGTTGCATCTAAATCGCTACATTTCAAATTGCACACAGACAATGCTTTTGGCAGTGCACTTTTTAAATATAAACCCAGATACTGTTTCTACTGCATAATATGTATGGTATCTGGAATATGATTAGCTACAGCTGATTAAATCTGTACTTAGCATGTAGCTGTGTACATTCATGATTGAGCGCTTAATGTTTCTCCCTGTCTGGCTTGTTAATCATTGATAGCCATTTAACATGAACAACATTTACATTGAAAGCTATTCAGTTGATGTTTTTGTTTCATTTGTGCTTTTTTTGTTTTGTTTTTAATGTTAAAAACATCTGATCTGAGGGGTTAATGTTGCTGGAAGACGAATGGTTTGGCAGTGCTTTACGATATCAAAGTGGCTCTGAGGCTCGTTCATGAATGGTTGTAAAATATTTGTTTTTCTGTTCCATGTAATTGTTTATTTCTTAGCTTTCTGAGAAGTGGGATTAGAGATACGTGCCCGCATCAGAGAATGGACATGAGATTGTCTCACATCGAGAACAAAAGTTGTAGTGTACAGAAAATAAGTTGATGCCACGTAGGTTGTGGCATTTGTTTATGTTGTTTGGTTTTACCATGAGCGTTTTCTTTGTTGTTGGGAGTGTCTTGGTAAGTCTCCAGTAGCAGTTGCACTCTCTCTACAACTTCAATTCTGTGTACATATCCTGTTCTTTGACAACTGTACATATGTGAAAGTGAAGAGAGAAAATACCCAAGCAAAATCTATATTTTCTGCAGTCTGATATTGTTTTCTTTAATTGTAGCTTGAAAAATAAAAGTCTTTGGGAACATGAAGATAAGGTGATATCTTTAATCATTTGTATTAAAATTACATGTTAAAAAAGACATTTAAGACAGTTATTTTTAAGTAGATGTTGGCACACAGCAGTGTTTGTCATGTTCGTGTCTTTTACCACCAGGGGGCGTGGGTCCACAGACATCTCACTTGTTAGAAAGGCAGCGAGTTAAATAATAATGAATAAATACGGAACATATATATAAAAAGTGGACATGTGAAATACGAGGAGCTCAGATGTTGGAGTTGCTCTTTATTCCCTGTATCCTTCCCAGTGGATGTCGGGCTCATCCTGTAACACAAATATGCAAGCGCTCAGTTTTTCATCCCATAAAAGGCAAGTAAATGTCCTGGAAAACCTGGAGACCAATACACTTGTACCACACTTGCATGCACATATTTGCACTGTATAGAGCAGGTGGCATTAAGATTAGGTTTAGACAGGCTGATCTGCTTTGGAAACAGGTGGTGTAAGAAATACACAGTAAAAATGAATATGTTAGAAGGCTTGTGTGACTTGTTCAGCCTCTAATGTAGCCCTATCAACAGTTATTCCCCACACCACTTTCTTTTTGCGACTCACCTTTCGGTTTCGGAAACTGGACATTTGAAAGCCGCCGATGGAGTCCAGAGGAGCAACCTTCCTCCTTTAGACACATCGACAGAGGAAAGACAAGCTCAGTCCACAACACTTTTTCTGTGAGGTACGGTGACTGAAAATATGTAATTCATGCTTTTCATTCATACTACATGTTCAGTCTAGACAACACACTCCAAAGATAAAACTTCATATGCATATAAAATAACAAAAAAAATGCAGACAGAATTTTTTCACATTGATTTTGGTGTACAAATTGGGATTTATTTAAATTATTGTTATATATTATATATACATACAATTATAATTTTAACTGTGAGTTACAATTTCAAATTACCCTGATTTATTCATTAAACACAAGTCACATTTCATAATGTTTTGCCTTCATTGCTTTTACTATCCCACGCAGGTCTAAAGCCATTCAAGCTGCATGATACAAAGTTTCATTTACCTCTTTTCATTGGCTTTACGGCGGTACTGGAACTGGCTCTGGCGTTGGACAGAAAGGTGCTGTGTTGGGGCGAGGAAGGTCTCTGAATGAGAGGGGCGGCCGTCCAGATCCCTGCCCATGTCTCCAGCGTCACCCACAGAGAGGTCTCTCTGGTCTGAGTGATCCAGCAGGCGGGGGAAGAGCTCTTGGTCCAGCCAGCTGACTTCCTGAGGATGATAAGCAGTTTAAAAAACAGACTGCACCATTGAATGCCTGCAGGTGATTTGATTCATCCACAAGGTGACAAGCTGTGGATGAAGGCCTACCCTTTTGTTTCTGGATCTGCTTGGCAATACAGCAGCAGATATCTCCTCCAGCAACATGTAAAGAGCCAGGAAAGGTAGCACACACCTGGAGCAAAGCATCTGAACAGAGCGAGATAGTCATCATCAGTAAGCGAAACTCACAAGCATTGACTCTAAACGAAAACACATGCTTACCTTAAATCCTCTGTTTCGTCTATGGAGTTCTGTCCTCAAAGCTGATGGTGGTTGCAGCTCTGCGTCTTCTGAGTTGCTGACCAGTGTGGAGGGTATTTGTAGACATGCATCTAGGGTGGGTTTATATTATGGGACTGGCATCGAGGGCTGTTTAGGCTAAGTGAGTGTGTGTGTGGGTGTGTGTGTGTGAGACTATGTGACCTCAGACATGCCAATTACATCTGCCGCCTGGCATTGTCATCATTCGTGTCAAACCTCTACAGCCACTCTTAAGAGATCTGAAGTGCTGACAACATGCCTCGACAAACGTACATACATATGCACACGCACGTCGACCCGCGCCCTCTTCTGTTTTCCCTGCAGCCGATATGAGGGATGATGGGAGCGAGATAAGGTCATTGTTGAGTAGCTTGCCGTTTACAGGCTTGCCTTGGGGTGATGCATTGCCCTCTGGCTGGTTTCAGCTGGTTTGCTCTCATCTTCATTTAAACATTTATTTATTTTTTACCATACGAACAGGTCTTTAATATCCTCTCACATGAAATAACTGTTGTGTCATTTGTCCTCGGGCATTTAACTGAAATCAATATCAAGATAATAAGAATTTCTATAAATACTTTTACATTTTTCTCAAAGCACAATGTTGTAAATTTATGCCGAATTTCATCTAAAATGCTCAATTTATTGCAATTAACCTCGTTCCACTATTATGCATCAGATAAAGCTCTTCACACATAAAAACCCAGAACTTAATGACTAATTTAATTTGTTTGCATGCTCTTATTGTATAGTAGCATGTAGTAGTAGTATGTGTTGTATTGTTTTTTCTTTTTACTTAAAGAGTATTATTTTCACAGGACAAAGGTCAAAATCTGCTAAGCAAGTTCCTACAGTCGAGTTTCATTTTTCATTGTTCTAGTGCTGGGAGTTGCCTGAAACTGTTGGTTTTTTAAAGAAACTAACCCTAATTTCTACAAAATTCTTGAGATTAAGTTCATGTTAATCAGAAACAGGTTGAAATGTGTTACTATATTGCAACCATTTTCCCTTCACACAACACTTTAAGAGCTAAATAACAAAAATTACTTGGAGATATTTTTGCATTGTACATGTATGTGATCATATTGCCAAATTAATTATAGAATTACAAAATCATCCTTAGATCCTTAAAAATCTTCTAACATGTGTAAAACACAAACCTTAATAATTAAATTAAATAAGGTATTAAACATTATTTAATAAACATTAAATAAGGTTAAATAAAGTTGTTTTTATTAAATGCCATTAGAAGTTATCAAAGCCAAAAAGTGACATATTTAAAATACAATAATCATTAAGGAGAGGAAGAAACTATTTGGTATTGCCACTTGATAATTAATAGAAATGATACATTTCAGCAGTTAATTGATGCTCTCAATTGAAATCAATTAACTAATCAATCAGTCCAATATTCATATCTGCACTTATTCACTGTGTTTGGGTTTGAAAGACCAGAAGCAAAGCACAGAGACGGAGATCAGAGATTGTATCGGGACCCCAGTGTGTGTGGTAATCTGGAAAATTTGATCACTCTGCTTCGCCTGACTTCACCGGCGGATGGCCACCCAATCCAGACCACACACAAGAGTCTCCACCCCTCCTCCGCCCGCCTGGTGCCTTCTGTCTGCGCAAAGCAAAACAGAGAGGAGACAGTGTAGCAGGGATGGATGCAGAGATTGGCAGAGGACAGGGTGGAGGTGGTCTGCTCAGAGCATATGCACATTCAGACACGTTTTCACTTTTCCTCTTTTCCCGCCCTGTCCTAATTATTTCTATTTTGGGATGCTGAGGCCCACCAAACATAGAGCTGCTGCTGATAGATCAGCCGTGTATAAATAAACCGAGGCAAGGCTGGCAGCATGTCTGCAAGGGCAGAGGCCAGATAGGCTGCACTGATTACCTCCATTATCAGGGACAGGCCTCATTAGGGGCCTCTGGCTGGGTGTGTGACTGTGTGTGTGTGTTCTTTTATTGCAATACAGGAGCTAATGTCCTCCCAAAGATGTGAGGTAAAAATACTTATTTGCTTTCTTGCTGACAGTTAGATGAGAAGAGTGATACCACTATCATGTCTTTGGCATAAATGCGAAGCTACAGCCAGCAGATGGTTATCTTAGCTTAGCATAAAGACTGGAAACAAAGGGAAGCAGCTACCCTGGCTTATGTGACACATTATATCCTGTTTGAAGTGTGCAAATGAAAAGTAGTGGTTTTACAGGAGGTTATGAGCCGACTATTTCTTGGCCTGAAGCAGTGACATCCTTTTTGCTAAGCTAAGCCAAGCGGCAGCTGAGTCTAGACTAGCACAAGAGTGGTGTTGATTTTCTCATCTAACTCTAAGAAAGGGAATAAGTAGTGTCAAACTACTCCTCTAAGTGCACTTGACTCTACTTTAAGGAGACATCAGTAAGTTATTTTACACATTATATATGTTAAGTATTAGAACATTAACATGAGACACTTTAAGTATGATTAAGCATGAAAGTATCAATATTAGTATTATTAGTACATTACAATAAGGTACAATGTAATAGTAAGCAATAGTTTCAGTTGGTTAGGCTTTTGGAAATGTGATTAATCTATTTCTGTGTGCAAGGGCATGATTCACTGGTTTATGGCTCAATGTGTGTGTGTGTGTGTGTGTGTGTGTGTGTGTGTGTGTGTGTGTGCTTCTTCATACCCCGCCCCGGTCCAGTGCCCTATAAGTACCAGGCATTGCAGCAGGTGCCAAATATAGACTCAACAGAGGCTGCTCCCTGCACAAATGTGAACAACTTTAGGAAAGATTAACATGAAGAAAATAAACAAAATGTCAAATGATAAATAAACAAAACATTTGTCGGAAAATCAGCAAAAGAAAATGGCCAAACCTCAAATGGTGGAAAAAAAAAATGTTGAAAACAGTTATAAGGTTACAGCCTCTTCATCGCTCCATGCAGACCTGACTTTTTCATCTGCCACCATTTTTTTTCTCTATAATAGACATTAGACTGGAAAAGCATTTCCTCAAAGCACAAAATTGTACTACAAGACGCAAAATACATTACAAACTTGCAGCACAATGCCAAACAAGTCAGAGACTTCGCAAGACTTAACGATCTCTTTAATCAGCTTTAATTTTATACTGGAAGAGCATCTCCCTCTGCAAAACTATAACATCCAACCAGGCAGTTAGTCAGTTTGATCAATTAATCAGCCACAGACACCGTATGATGCATCATTTTAGATGAATCTATCCAACCAGAACAATAGATGCTGCCTTCCCAGTAATATTCCAGTAATAATAATCCAATAAATAACATTGACAGGCAGTTGTCAGTAATTCTGACTATTAGTTTTTATCCTAAGAGTTGTAGTGTACGTTTTGCAGCTAATACATCTGTACCTCTTGTTGGGTACAATTTTGAATGATGGAGAGTATTTTACATGCAGGTATTGCAAGTTCTACTTATCTAAAGTTTTCAGTATAAAATGTAATCCACATGTCACACCGTGGTGAGGTTTCTATCGTCTTGGGTTTTCTGTCTGGTCATTTCCTAATTCTCCTCTCGTTTCAGAGCACTTGCCCTTTCTCATGTGTCACCATTGTGTCCACCCTGATTACCTATTGTCTCCACCTGTTCTCCATTACCCTCCATGTGTTTAAATAGTCTGCGTCTCCCTTGTCTTGTGCCAGAGTGCCTTTGTCCGTTGGTCGAGTCCTCCAAGCCTGTCTTTGTCCATAGTCACAGCATTTATTCACGCAAGCCTTTTTCCTCTTTGAGAGCGATTTGTGTTTGTAAGTTTCATAGTTTAGTTCTTGCCTTCTTGTTCTTTGTTTCTGAGACAATGTTCTTTAATCTGTTGTAGATCCTCTTTTATTTGTTCAGAGTAAATTTAAGTTTGCTATTTCTCCAGTCTGATTTCCTCCCTTTTGGAGTGTTTTGCGTTTTCATAGCCTTTTGAGTTTCTTCCTCTCTCTGGAGCGATTTTGTTTTAATTTTGTAGCTCTAGTAATCTTTTCCTTATCCTCCATTTGGAGCATTTTTTGTTATATTTATTTCTTTGCTTTATAGTGAGTGTATTCTCCCACTCACGTCCCTAGATAAAATAATCTCAGATTAATTTTATAGCCTGTTTGTCACTCATCTCAGAGGTCTGGGTTTCGTGATAATAAACTTGTGTTCTGTGAAATCTCTGCATCTGAGTCCTGTTTTGAGTCCTGGCCTGACACCACAACAGTGTGTTTGACAAGTCAATATGTCCTCACTGAATAATGTCTAACAACCAAGAAAATAGCATGCAATTGGTTTTTTTTTATTATGATTTTGATTTCTTTTTTTACCAGTTTTTATTTACTTTGATTTATTTAAAAATGAATATTGGCTTTTGGCCACTAGGTGGCAGACAACCTCCAGATAAACAGTAATGTTGAAGGCTAATGTGTTGGCAAATATTTGCCTATTTACATCCAGCAGACCACATTAGCAACATTAGCATAAATTGGACTCGTGTTTCTCGCCACAGGACAAATGTAAGTCTAATATTGACTGTCCTTTTAGCTCTGTCATCTCCAACAACTTCTGAGAACAATGTTTAGGTCTTTAAGCTTGCTAGTTTAAACTGCTAGATATTTGGTTTTCCTCATCATTAGTAGTCAATAACTTTGCTTGGTAGGTTGTGTATTTTATTTTATTGTACTAGTAAGGCTGCCTGCCTCAGTTGTGGGTTAAATGTGGAGGCTTTACAATCAAAACAGTCAGCTAAAGATGCTAAAAAGCTTCACACACAAGCAACAAATCTGTTAACTTAGTTTAAAAGTAATGTTACTAACAGTTACTACCAGCCCCTTTCGCTTTCCAGTGTCATTTGACTCACTGTTAATATAGAAATATTGATCAGTGCAGCTCTAACTCAATCAGTTTAATATCATGCACTTTAGTTTACAGAATATGTTAGTTTATTCGGGTTTAGTTTAACATTACAATGTACAAATGAAACATAGCAGGACGTCAGTTAGCTCATTTAGCCTTTTGGCTAGTAGTTAAATTCGGTTTAGCTAGTCCACTTTAGCTAATTTGTTTGAGATACGTTCATTTTAATTTATTTTATTTTTTTACTACATTTATGTAACTTCAACTACAGCCACAATCATTACTATACTTAACTACAATTTTCAGGTAGGGCTACTTGTACATGCGCTAACTTGTACTTCATTTTATGCCACAACATACATCTGCTTCACTGCATTTGAGAGGTAAATACTGTAGTTTTTACCACTGGTAAATCTCCTACAGCAATTTACAGTACAATATCACAGTGCATCATACATTTTTCTGCAAGAATATTATTACTTTTGATACTTTTTAGTGCGTTTTGCTGGTAATACTTAAGTAAAACTGCAATGTGGCATATAAATAATGTAAACATCTCATCACGGTTATAGTTTTCTGTGTTTAAGTCAGGGCTGTCGTTACTGGGGCAATTGCGCCCCCTTGTGGCTGTTGCTAACGTAATGTTTAGCAGAGCAGCCCCTCCCTCCTGCTGCATGTACTGCTAATAACATGTTTCGAAAACCGTGATGGAAGTCCTCATGGGCAGATAGAAACAGGGAACCCCTCCTTATAAAAATACATCCAGAATAGTTTCCGCCAATTGAACGATAATCCTTGTTTGCAGTTGGCCTCTGTGTGACTGGCAGTTGAAGCCTTAATAAAGGTCGTATGAGTCTGAAAGGGGAGGAGAATATAATTGCATGACAGGAGGGAGGAGGGACAGCAACAGAGCAGCATCGAGGAACAGGTTAGAAAGAAGACGAGACAAACGTCTTGGCTCCTTAGATTTGCCCCTTTTTTAAACTTTCAACCCGTTTACTTTCGTTGGGACCGAAAAGAAACCAGCTAACAAAGAGGTGAGATTTTTGCGTCATTTCTATCCTTTTTTGTCGTCACCCTGGCTAGGATTAGAGAGCTTTATCGGGCTTTTACCAGACACTGTGTGTGTGTATGTGTGTGTGGGAGGCAGGGAGGTAGTTGCCAGAGAGAGGAGGGTCATGTGCTGTAAGTGGGCTTCACTGTGAAAAGTTAGAGAGTGTTTTTGGAAAAATGAACTACTGATGATGAGGGATTTGTACATGCTTCATCTTTGTCTTAACCGGAAATTCAGCTCCGGTGGCATTGGAAGCTTAATAACAGCACGAGGACATGACAGAGTGGGATCCAGTGGAAAAAGTAATGAGCAGCCCTCCCGCCTCTGTTAAAACATGTCACACCTACTTTTATTTTCATGCATTTTAGCTCTTAAACATGCTTTATTGAGCACCAGAGAGAGAAATGCTGACTTTTACTTTACATTGCATCACATGCGTTTTCTCCTTACATGAAATACTGGCCTTTTGGACTGCATTATGGTGGTAGTAAACCACTGCAGTGTGATGACAAATGTGACATGAGGCAGTCATTCGACATGATTGTGTAACTGAATGAGTGTGATGTCTGACTCTTTTTGTCATCGTCACTTTCTGTGTCTGTGAAACCCCCCTTCCCTCGGTTCTGTTTTATATCACTCCCCCCTCCGTTTCCCTTTCCTTCTTTCAGTTTCCCATAGAGACCCTGGGAGTGGACCGGGAAGTGTGAACTCCTTTTACTCCCTGCCCAGAAAAGTTTCATCCAGCTCCTCGCCATGTCCGCTCCTGGTAAGTGGATCAACGCTGCAGCTCGGAAATAGGAAACAACAAATTTTCTTTAATATTTCCATTTTCAGTTTTAGACAGAAGATTAGAGATCACTTTGAGAGCTGTGGTTGGAGTTTTTCCATTTTATATTTAAAACAGTGTAAATAATGGCTTTTCCTTACTTCCTCATTGGCTTCTTGCATTGTCATTTTTTGCTGCCATTGTGAAATGATTAGAGCATCTCAGAGTTTCCATTACACTTTCCTGTCCCCTGAGCATAAATGCGTAGCAAATCGAAAACCTGTACCGCCCCCAGATTCCTTCAGCCCTTGAGAAATGTTATCCCTCCCGAGGTGGTGGAATTTGAAAGAAGGCTAGCATGAAAACTGAAGTGAAAACACGTCTGATTATGCCTGTTGGTCAGGCGTACTCCTTCCTCTGGAAGGAAAAGAGCAGTTTGGGAGGTGAAAGGCGCCGTTGTGTGTGTGCGCGTCTGTCCGTGTACGTGAGGCCAGCATTCCTGTGAGTATGCTGGTTTAAATTTGTGTGTTTCGTTTCCTGCAAGTAGGGAGAAGAATGTGAAAAGAGGTGGAGCAACAACAGGCAACAAAGTTCACAGAACTCAGTGCTCTTCGTCTTTTTGGCTGAAGTCTCTCCTTAGAAAGGCAGAAGTCCCATCAGTCGCTCTCTGAGTTTAAAACATGTTTGTTTTGAGATTGAATGAAATTCATTTATCTTTAAAACTGTATGCCTACAACCTTAACTGAGGAGGAGGAGTGTCACTATGAAACTGTGCAGTGTTAGCTCATTTGCGTGCTGTTGGACTGTCCTGCCATGCAAACAAAAACCAGTCTGGGCAGCTCTGACACAAATGTGATTCCACTACATGGCACACAGATCCTTAACTCAACACTGGTGACATGGTGGTTAATGACATTTTGTTTTCTGTCACAGGCAAGGTGAGGGAATTCCATTTGTATATGACAAGTAAGCTCAAAGAGCTTTACATTGAAATGCACACAGCAGCAAGTACAGACGAATACGATAAAAGAAATGCAAGACACAGGAAAAAACTCAACCACATAAAACAAGCCCGCAATCACCTCACAGATGTGTGAAGACACATATAAATTGATCAACCCCAGATATCAGATCATCAGCAAGGGACCAAAGTAACAAAAAACATCCTCAAGAGGTCTAGATCTTATTCCCACTACAGCTAAAGGCACAATATGAAACACCTCCACAATAAAATGTCTAAAAAAGACTAGACCACATATAACATACTGAAGTATATTGCATATTTTGTTGTGTTGTGTACTTACATTATCCCAAATGTTTACAGCAACACTCAAACCCAGAGAGGGAAAGGTGTGTTTCATTTGGTCCCCCGTCAGTAATTAAAGCATGCGTATGTGTTTGTTTGGCCAAAACAAAACTGTGAAACAGCAGCAGAAGCATGAACACATGACAGTCAATGTGCCACTTAATGACATAGAGGTGACCTCATGCACTTCTCTGTCACACCCACTTCTGTTAAATTGCCATTTGAGGTATTTTCTCCACGTTATTTGTGGCTCTTTTAAACTACCTTTGAATGTTTGCGTATTGAGTCAGTAATTCAAGTGTTGCCCAGTTGCTTTGGACTCTCTTGAACCAAACTGCTTCTTCTCTTTGCTTCTGTTACTCGCAGGTGCTGAAGTGCAAACCCTTGCTTAAACATCAGAATTTCAGGGGCACTTCAAACCAAAAAAAAAAACCAGGCAGAAACAAATGTGTATCTTAAGCAGCACCACACTCCTCAGCTGCCTGTTGAAACGCTTGCTGATTAGTGCTGTTTGCTCTGCTCAGATAAGCTGCACAGTTTGAACTAATGCCCAAATTTAGACCGTTATCTGGTTGTTGTCCTGTTTTTACACAGTATTTAACATGAAAACGTGACAAAAAACAAGTGGAAACCACAAGGGGTATTACTATATGACACAGTCCAGTACTGGCTGTTTATTTGCTCCCTCATGCGTGCTTTCAGTCTGCACCGTGGCTAATAAGTAGCTTATTAGGCCTCCCTGTCCATGTTGTCCAGCTCTGCTGTCCTAGCAGGGAAACGCATGATGATCTGCAGTAAACACAGAGAGCAGCTGCTATTAGCCAGTCACACACAGATCATGGCTTCCTCCGTCCAAGTCATTGTGGTGCTGCGGGGATGACCTGAGTGCTGGCGTTATTTTTGCATCTTATTTGAAGGTGAAGTTGAAGCCCAGACTCGGCTGTGACATCTGATCTCTCTGTTTTTAAAGTAAATTTGTGTAACTGTCTGTAGTCTTTTATGTTTATAACATGGGGCTTTCTGAATGTTTATTTACTACTTTTGTTTGGAACCTCTGTTGCTTTCAGTTTGAATGAGATCTGGTTTTGTCCTGTGGAGAAACAAATTCAGTCCAGTAGAAGAATAAACTAATATTACTATCTTTCTTCCAGGTTACCCAGGCTCTCCCGGCCAGGCACCCTACCCCATGCCTCAGCACGGTGGCCACTCTGTTGCCCCGTACCCATCTGCTCCGGGGGGGTACGGAGACCCCAGTCAAGCCCCTCCTCCAGGCTTCAACATGGGCTACAATCCAGGCCAACCCCCTGTCATGTATCAGCCTGGTCCGATAGGCTCAGGCCCAGCTCCAGGACCCGAGTACGGCGGCCACCCGGCAGCGATCTCCCCGGCCCCAGCTGGGGTGCCGGCTGCAGCTGCCATTGGGGTACCACCAGGGCTCGAGTACCTCACACAGGTAGGCGAGAGAAATCAAAGAATAATCTGCAACAGCATAGCTTTTTTTCTGCAAACTGCTTAAGATGAGAGACAAACCAGCCAGCGCAGGCAGGTGATTTCAAATGCTGTTCCACCTGTTTTAGGATTTACTCAAAAGCGTCTTTTGAAGTAAAATGGATTATTCATCCACCACTCCTTCAGCTTGTTACAATGACTATTGATTCAGAGCTTAACAATAAGAAGCTACTCTGAACAGCTACTGGAAGTGGCTATGAACCGGTGTAGAGGCAGCATTGAAATGCATGAATTGCTTTTTTAAAGTCTGAAGTCCCTCATTGTGCATCGATCACATGTCTTTAACTGGAATGAGATGTTGTGTGAAAATAGCCATAACATATAGATAAAGATTCGAGTAATTACATTTACTTCTGTTCCTGTAATTGATTTATGATTTGTTTACTTTTTAATTGATTGTAGTTCTCTAGAGTCGAACCAGCCAAAGCCAGAGTGAAAGTGTCTGCTTTGTATCAGTAGATAATTAAAGTTATTAAAAAAAAGTCATAATCTGGCTTTAGTTTGTGTACTTTTGAGCGTTTTTTTTTCATTCAAAACAATGTAGTACAGCCTCAGCCGTCACAACCTTTAACTTCGTCCAACATTGTTTTCTTTAAATACAGTAGCTCAGTCGGTGTTCTTTGTGTGCGCAGGGTTTAAACAAACCCTGTTACTCGCTTGCATGGATATCCAGCAAACAGCTCTTCATGTGTTCAGACTAAAAAACTGGTATCAAGTTTATCTGGATTTATGAAAATTCGTTGAGGAAGTTGCTTTGCATTGCAAACAAGTGTAAATTCCCCGTCTGCATGTTTTCTTTGTCTCGTTGTCTTAGATTGACCAGATCCTGATCCACCAAAAAGTTGAGCTTCTAGAAGGTAACTCACGTTCATCCGGTGTTATTTACACTTTCCACGTTGTAAGCAGAAAATAACCAGCAGCAGCTTGTCAGTTTTTGTTACAGCCCAACATAAAATCAGAATGATGAAATGACATCCGTCCTTGGGATTCTTTACTTATCTCCACTTTTGCTACTCACCGTTTCCACCCCACCCCTGCCCTTTCAACCCCGCCTCAGCATTCATCGGGTTTGAGACCAACAACCAGTACGAGATAAAGAACAGCCTGGGCCAAAAGATCTACAAGGCCAAAGAGAAGAACGACTGCTGCACGAGGAACTGCTGCGGCTCGCTGCGCAGCTTTGACATGAAGATCAAGGACAACATGGACAGGGAGGTCATCCGTCTCATACGGCCTTTCCGCTGCGTCTCCTGCTGGTGTCCCTGCTGTCTGCAAGAGGTCTGTGTTTGTGTGTGTGTGTGTGTGTGTGTGTGTGTGTGTGTGTGTGTGTCACTGAGTTTGAATAGCCTCATACTATATTGATTTACCTTACCTCACAAGCAGTGTCTAAACACTCTGATGTGTTTTAATATTTACCCAGGGTGGTGCCACTATTAGTAATGTTGACATTTAACCATAATGATTGTCTGAAGAGATAGCTATTACTTCCGAAAGCCACTGATTCATCAGTGTTCCTCCCGTGATTTATACACAAATTTGAAGAAGGGCCACCCAGGCAGCCTACATCCTGTGGTTGGTCTCGTGTCTCCTCCTCTCTCCAGTCCCCCCTCACCTCTCTTTCCTGGCTCACCTGTACCACCTGTTGTGCTGTCCAATACTGGGATACATAAAGTAAAGTACTCAATTAAGCTTAGAACTTAGATAACTCCTGCTAGGCATAGACAGACTGCCCACCTCCTCCCCTCCTTAATTTGATCCAATTAACTTCAGCTTCATCACGACCGTCATCAGCCTTCTGTTTCCTCACCAAACTCATCTGAAAATTCCAAAACATATGATTTGACTAATGTGCTAAATGTACAGAGGTTTACAGAGGCTCACTCTTCTGGAAAAATGTGTGCAATGAAGGTCTGTCAACATTGAGTTGAAGTATAGTTACATTTCTGTGAGATGTTTTGATGTGTTGAAAATGTTGATTTTATTGAAAATTATCCACGTTACAGGACACACACACACTCCTGAAAGCCAGGAGGCCTAAATTCATTCTCAGTGGGAAGTGAACAATCACCTGTGTGGGGATGAGAAAACTTTGGGAGAGTTTAATATTCTGTAAATGGGCCGACAACCAGATCAGATAAAGGCGAGTGAAAGCCTGCTCAGTCTTTAGCTCTGAGGTCAGTTAGCTACTGGTTAAGATATAACAACAGTTATAATCTATGTGGTCTACTTATGGAAATTATGTCAACAGAGTGCCCCCCCAAACAAACAAACAAACAAACAAAACCATGAAACAATGAATGCAACAAAAAGGAATAAAAAATTGAACTCTTATGAAGCAGCAATAAAAAGCAAAACTGAATACTGTCCGGGTAATCCTATTAGCATAAAAATGTGCAGCCGCACAGCGCTCAGCAGCTCATATTTAGAGGCCTCTGCCTTTCCTCACGTTGCCTTGTGTTACTGTTGAGTTGCTGAGTGGCACTTCAATGGCTTTGTGCTCTGGTCTGCTCAGGGAGGGGTTTGTTAGGACTATGAATGGTCCTTTGTCTGTCCAAACTATCTCCTAGACACCCGCCCCCCCCCACCCCCCCCGATCCATCTCTCTCTCTCTGTTTAATCACAATCTGGCTACAAGCTGCTACACTCTCACATGCTGCCGTTCTGTTTACTAGCCAGACAGGAGCCATGTGAGATGTATTACCTTTGCTATGTGGTGCCACAGTAGA
Organism: Chelmon rostratus; assembly: GCF_017976325.1. NCBI lineage: Eukaryota > Metazoa > Chordata > Actinopteri > Chaetodontiformes > Chaetodontidae > Chelmon > Chelmon rostratus. The sequence goes on along the minus strand of NC_055680.1, from coordinate 10,650,671 downwards.
GCAGTCAGAGGCTCGCTTATCATTGTGTGTGACGTGTGACACGCAAACCCCGTGATGCTTTATTTATAGCGGTCAGTGTCGACGCATGAGGACAGAGTTTAAGCTCTCTGGGATAACTGTCTAATTTTGTGTCATGTCAGTATGTGAATGTAACCAATTATGTGACCTACAGATGGAGGTCCAGGCACCGCCGGGCACCACCATAGGCTACGTCAAACAGGACTGGCACCCTTTCTTGCCGCGGTTTTCCATCCAGGGAGCCAACAAGGAGACCTTGCTGAAACTGGAGGGGCCCTGCTTTGCCTGCAACTGCTGTGGGGACGTCAACTTCGAGGTGAGGCCGGAGGATTGTTGTGTTTATGGGTGAAACTAAGCAGCAAAATGTCTGCGGTTCAGCCAGCCAAGCATTTCCTGTTCCAGATCCATTCAGTTTATCTAAACTGAAACTCAGATTTCCAGCCATGACTTACAATAGCGCGAGGCCTTCTTGATTTTGAGGGGTGTCAGACCCTTTCCCTCTAAAGCTACTTGTGTTCCGTTATGGGGTGTTACACAGACGATTATTTCTTTTGGTTGAGAGCAGTGACAATCACAGCAACGGCGAGACTCCAAGAAGTCACCTGTCAGTTGAAAAAATGAGATTCAACATGTTGATTCGTGAGCGGTGGAGGTGCTGTAGACAGATATTCTAACCTTTCAACAAAGCCATGCTAGCTGTTCTCCCTGTTTCCAGTCTTTCTGCTAAGCTAAGCTAACCGGCTGCTGACTGTAGCTTCATATTTATCCTACATCCTGAGTTTGGCATTTTTTGGCAACACCTCAACATCCTGATAGATGTGTAGTTCGCACCTTTCCACAGAGGGAACTAGGGCCTCCTCTCTACCATGATACCATCACAGTACAGTACACTTGATAAAATGTCTTACAGACATTGTTGTTCTTGTCGCTCTGCAGCTGAAGGGCAAAGACGGTAACAAGCCCATTGGCCGCATCAGCAAGCAGTGGAGCGGCCTGTTGAAGGAAGTCTTCACAGACACGGACAACTTTGGCATCCAGTTCCCGCTGGACATGGACGTGAAGATGAAAGCTGTGCTCATGGGAGCCTGCTTCCTCATTGTAAGACCGTATTCTTAGTCCTCTCCCCCTAACACCACTTTTATTTATTGTCTACTTGCTGCCTCGGTCTGATCGGGGTTGAAATAATCCCTTCTTTTTTGCCACTTTGCAGGATTTCATGTTCTTCGAGAAGGTCGGGGAGGCCAACCAGCGCAGCACTGTGTTTTCTTAACCAAAGGAGGGGAAAACAACAGCGTGAGAGCAAGGACTCTCTCCAGTTACACATTCTCTGTTCATGTACTTTGTTTTTCCATTCTTTAAGCCTTTGTTCATCAGATTCCAGCCAATATGGTGCCATCCTTTTACACACACAGACCAATATGAGTTAATGAATTCCTCCAGATGTTTGCCAAGGATTGTTTTTCAAATCCATCCAAACCCAGCGAGTGATGCTGGCCTCATGCTGCCAATGTTCCTTATGCTTCATACAGTCCATAGATGTTTATCTGTTTTCAGTGAGTGAACATCCATCCAGTACATCCATCTGAGATCTAATCCATGCCAAAGAAAGTCAAACTTTCCCTCACTGTCGTCTTTTTCAGTGCCCACTCACAGAAATAAGAGTGGATGTAGACACATGTCTTTGAATGTGCTTTATGCGACACTGGCATTAACATTTTATATTTATACCTTATTTTTATCCATTGTTATCACACTTTAAAGTCATGTTTTCTGAAAAATAGATCTAGTGTAAGTGCAATACTGTTGTGGATGTAGAGGCTGTATTCATTTCCCTGTTTCTTTAGCTTTGCTAGTGACTAGCGGATGTTAGTGTCAGCCTGTTGCTCCACCACTTCAGTCCAGACTGAAGTGTTTCGACAGCTACTGTATGGATTTCCATGAAGTTTAGTACAGATATCCCTGGTGCCCAGAGGGTGAATTGTACCGACTCTCATGATCCTTCTACTTTTCATCTAGCGCCATCAACAGGACAAAAGTTTAATTCATCCAATACTGTGGTTCATAACAAATAATATCCAAATCTAATGATAATCCCATCAACATCAGATGTGCTTTGTGTTTCGTGATAATAAGCAAATGTTAGCATGCAAACAAGCTAATTAAGTTGGTTAACGTGATAAACATTATACCTGCTAACATGCCTGTGAGCATGATAGCATGCTTACACTAACATTAGGCTCAAAGGACTGTGCTGCCTAAGCTAGCATGGCTTTACATTTAATAATTTATATTGACAAAATCTTTGTATAAAACCAGAACTTCAGCCACAGTAAACAGGCTGTCATTATATAGTTGACATAGGGAGGTGGTGGTTGTGCTAGCGAGAACAATGGGGGGATGTTTAATGTGTTTTAGTCAAAGTTGTGAACACAGGAGTTAACACATGCTGACACTATCTACCAAAGTGCTCTTTTTAGACCTCTCAGCTACCTTTCTCTTCCTCGAAGCCCTCTGTCTTAAAGCCTAGTGTACATAACGGAACAAAACTGTTGCACAGGCTACAGTGTAAACGCTCTCATGCTGCCTCTGTGGGTTAGTGGTTGCCATGGAGGCTGACGCCCCAGCCAAACCTCACCCACCAGTTTCTCTAGATACCACTGCGACATGTGCATTTAACATGTGCCAGTGTAGTGTTGCTATAGGAGAGAGAGAAAAGTCTGACTGAATGAGGAACAGAAAGAAAGCAGAAGACAAAAAGCAGAAGGAGAGTTTGGTGGACATTACTCTGACCTCAGAGTGGCTGGAAAAAACCCATCAGTGATGAAGCAAACACATTAACTTTCTGTAGTGTTTGGAGCAGAGGGAGACCTGAATGTGAACTTGTTGTGCGAATGTTGGTCTACTTTAAGCCCATTTGATGGATGTGCTGTAGAATGAATAAAAACATGCCAGGTTAATGTTTGTGAATGCTGCATTTTGCTGTTAAACGCAACTGTGCGTTCTGTGTTTAATAATCGTTTTCATTTGTTCAGCATTCTTGTGAAATAACATGGGTGTGCCTCCTGTGAGGCTTGGTTGCCACTAAAGCTCTCTAATCCACACTGCAGCTTCATTTTACACTGTCAGTAACTAAATGTGTCATTGCATGTGCATATATATATATATATACTACCATCAGCCTCTGATAAGGAAAGAGAAATTAGCCAAAGGATGTACAGTACATTTAATGCAATTATTTGTTCTGTGGGTTTTATGTTTTGTTAATGTTTTTTTGTTTTTTACATTAGTCATGTCTGCATCTTGCAGGATCTGTAGTGTCATTTTCTGTGTTTCTATCAAACACGTTTTGTTCCGTTTGTTTGTTGCTCTTGTATCTTGTGAATGTGAATTTTTTATAGTTTCAAAAAAATACCCTATAGTTCAGAAATAAAACAAATGCCATATGAAGCCATTGTTAAAGCGTTGTTGCTGCAGCGATTGTCCTGGAAAGTTTTGGGGAAGGCCCTCGGAAATCTTAATGATCTAAATGTGGAACATGTGATTTCACTTGGAAAAAATGATCTCTGCTTCAGAGGGAAATCCAGTCTCTCATTCTCTGGGACAACATGAGCCAAAGTCCAGTTCCATGAAAGCTCTGCTATGCTTTAGTTATTGGGTAACTTTCTCAATACAATACTGAGCAAAAACAAATGTTATGTCTGTGCCCTACTTCAGCAACAAAGGGGGACAAAACCTCTCATCCCTGGTCACGTACTGAATATCAAAAACCTCCACCTCATGGGAACATGGGAAATACAAGCACAGTATTTGTTAGGAACATGTCTGGACATGTCCATCCATTCCTCAATGCTCTTGGGGAATTCAGAATTGAAATGTCACCTCATAATCTGTAATCATATGGTTCTAAAGACACAGGAATCAAGGATTCAGTGGTTTAACAACCGGCTAATCAAGCAAACCTGAAATGCAACGTACAAATTTACTGTAGTGTGTCTATGTGCACAAGTCTCCATTTTCTTTTGTCACATCCCATTAATAAGAATTACAACAGACTAGTATGTTGTGTAACGTAAACATGGAAATGCCAAGCCCAACAGAGTTTTGTATATCCAAGGTGTGAGTGACAACCATGAACACCACTCAGCAGAGCAAGAGTTCGTGACCTCTCTCTCTTAGAATAGAAATGAATTCAAAGCTTTGCTGGTGCATTCAGGACAATGTAGAAGTTTTTTATTTAAATAAGTTAAATACATTCTCCACATCTACATTCTTTCTGAGGACAAACAGGTGCTCTAACACAACAAATTAAAGAGTTATATGGTCAGAAGAAAGCTCATCATTGTGGGTATTGCAAGTGCAAACAAGACATTTTTAATAACTATACAATGTTTTCAGTATTTAATACATTAAAAGAAACTAAATATTAAATAGACACACACACACATACTGTAATTTTTCCTTCATATCAATTTTCCCCAATGAGGGATCGATAAAGGACTATTTTATCTCATATCTTATTTTAAAGCCTACCGCCTACACTACCCACAATGCATCTTGGTTGTGAGATTTGGTTGTGATATCCTGGTAGCGGCTAATATAGCCTAGTTCCTCTAGCGCCTACAATATTGTCGGACTCAACGAAATAGATACCGGGCTCTGCAGAACCAGAGATATTGTCGTTTTTAAACTACAGATTCTACGTTCTATACAAAAACATGGTGCCGACATTGTCCACAATGCAGCTCAAACGTCAAAAGTTCGTCTGAGACTCGGCTGTGTTATGCTAATAGCGGCTAATTTTTCATACATGCATTGAGTTCCCCTTTCATTGACAAGTAAACTTTATGATTCATTTAAGCGATTTCTAATATTAAAACTAATTGGAATATGATTAAAAACGTAGGCACACTGCAAAGTTAAGTACTTTGACATAATTATATGAGGTGTCTGCTTCAGTATAAAATGGCTTTTAAAATCCAGTAAAGAGCAAAGCAAGTCTACTCAGAATAATTTAATAATGTACAGGCAGTCATCATGAATAAACTGCTCATATTATCACATGGCACTTCACCAGTAAGACCAGATCATCAATTTTATTTAACAATAATTTCTAATACAATATGTACAAATTCATTGCGATATAAAAACTATTTGCAAAAAAACACAACATGTTGCATAGTGTTTCATTAAAGATGTAAAAACAGTCGTCAGAAACATTTTTTGTGAAATTCTGTTTCTAAATATTTTTCCTTATGTACATTCAACCATCTTAATTTTTCTGTTTTCATATGCACTGGACCTCCCATCTCTTCCCATGGTGTGCCGGGCAGCATCCAGTGTCAATGTGAAGCAAGTGAAAAAGCTGCTGAAAAAGTCAACCATCCGTGTATTCAAAATCACTCAGACTCGTCTTTCTGTGCTAAGTGGAGGTCGCTCCCTCTCGCTGGTGCCGGACCTGTCGTCCCGCGACCATCGGATCAGGTAGCGGCTGGCCTGCTGCAGGTTCCACTGGTGCCTGGAAAGGATCCTGAGGCAGTCCTCTCTGGAGCAGAGGCTCAGGGAGTACAGCTGCTCCAGCTGAAAAGACACAAAACGAGGAGACGGGGATCAGAAGCAGCAATCAAACCACCTCGAGCATTTCTGGATGGTCAGACAAAACGAGAGACCAACGAAATTTCAGGTCAGAAAACTGCAGGTTATTTGCTTTCAGAGGGCTCAAACTTTCAGGGAAGTTGACCACTGTACACACCTCAAAGCAGGTGTTTCACATCAGTATTTAAATGCAGAACACTTGCTGTGATATAATTGTAGTGGGTCCTGTAGTGTACCACGCGTCAGTGTTCATTTTCCCTTCATTAAAGAATCACATACTCCAATTTTCTGAAAATTCAGTGTTGAATTACCTTTTAATGAGTGTTTTAAAGTGATTAAAGCAACAATAGGCCTATCTTGTATTCAGAAAAAAACACACTAATTAGTATGCATCATTACATTGGTCTACATTGGAAGATTGGTGCCTCTGTCACCCTCATGCCTTGTCCTGAATGCCTGTTCTTTCACTGTGGAACTTAGGTGGGTGGGTGCAATGTTCAACGAGAAGTGTGCTACCACTTACGGCACTACGGCACACACCACCAACTATGTCTGTAAAAGTGGATCACATTTTATGGAAAAAATAACTTCTGGTTTTCCCTCTGATGTCCTCCGGCTGCTCTGTCTCAACCCTCTGTGATTTACGGAGTTTCCTGATGGACAGATAGCTTTACTTGTTGCTAAAGTAGCTGCTAACTTTAGCTGCCCTTAGCTAGTTAGCTCAGTCAGCTGTGCTGTGCAGGTGTTTTACACTGCTAGCACAACAAAAAATACCAATTTTTGCATGATCTTAAATGCCTTTATGTGTCCTATGCCAATCACTAGCATCAGCGGCTGCTACATATAAAGGCAGGCACAGTGTTTGTCAGTTCATGGTCTCACCTTGAGTTGCTGTTCAGCTCGCACTGGGTTCCAGTCATTGCGTTGAAGTGCACCATGAACTTCTTCAGTGGTCGCTCCATGTACCGCCTCCATAACCTGAGAATAGGAGAGCGCTGAAGCTCGTATTTTAATCATCTGAACAAATTTTTCATTCAGAAAAAGAAAACAATAAATCAGAAATAATAAGTGAGTCTCTTACCTGTGAGATGAGACTGTCTCTGGTGTTCTGCACATGAGGCGACTTCTCTCGATCTCGGTTTCTCTCTCTCTCTCGATCTCGCTCTCTGTTGTCTGTGTAGTCATCCAGCTGCGGGGTTGAGCGTGCCATGTGAGTCATTTTGGCCAGGTTGGAGCCCCCAATGCCCTGCTGGGGTTGGTGTTGGGGTTGAGGTTGAGGTTGAGGCGGAGGTTGAGGCTGTGTCTGCCCCAGGCCCACCTGCGGAGGCCACGGGGTGCCTTGGACCGGGTAGATTGCGGGCCTCCTCTGGGATTTCGCATTCAAGCGTTTCAGGTTGGGAGGTGGCGGTCGCGGAGGAGGGATGATGCTGGCCTCGCTGAACCGGCGTGGGTCCTGCTGCATCACCACACTACGAGCTGCCATCGCAGGGGGCATGAGCTTGCCCTGCTGATCCACTCTGACCACCCCTACTGTGTGAGCCCGAGGCCGATGTCCGCTCACAACTGACTCCAGGCTCCGGGAAATACCTGAAGACACAGGAAGAGGCCTCTTTAATGAACAATGTAGAGTTAATATTACAGTTGTCTGTCAAGTGAAATGAGTGAGAGAAAAAAATTAAAGCCATGATGCAGCCTGCGCAATTTATTATGCATTGAACAGAAGTGGGATCCTATTTCAGAGTGTATGTAGGCACTATTACAGTAGCCTAATAACGCCACTAGGGGGCAGACTGGTCAACTGAACAAATGAGCAAGTTAGGAAGCGAATGAATGACTATTTTGAGTTACTTCCTGGATAAAATTAGTGTGTCAAATGTCAAACAATAGCGTAACAAACTGCAACAGATTTTAAACATTTTGAAATAGAATGTGTTAAGAAATAAACAGTTTTCTTGAGCCATATATGCAAACATTTTACAGCCAGAACAGACAGTGCAGAACCCTGTAGACTGCATGATAAATTTGGAGCAGTGAGAGTAGTGTAGCTGAAGAATGATCAAAAGCAGCCATTTTTATTTAGCCAAAATCTTATTACCAGAGCAAAAACGTTATACAATTCAAACTCCCAGGTGGCACAAAGCAAATCCTGGAGCTTTACTCACCACATTCTGCATCTGGTCTTATTTTCCAGTTCCTACCTGTCATTTTCTGCAGATTGGAGACCTCCTTCTCTCTGGCAGGGCTCGGCCTCCAGCTGCCACTGCTGCACAGGTCAGAAAAGTAAACACATGAGACACAAACACACCTGACAGCCTCGACTGACAAACTGCACGGACTGACAGAAGGTGAAAGTTCAGGGCTGCACTGCGTTAGTATTCTGCCATAAAAAAGTCAGCGAGATGGAAGTTCATATGGTTTTCAACGTGATATAGGAAGAATGAGTTAAAAAATGGCAAGCTTAGCTGGAAATAATTAACAGTCAAAAAGATGAAAAACAGTATATCACACCCTCATTTTCATCCCTGCAGATAAGCAACCAAACCTATAGTAGTCTGTGTCAGGATACTTTCGTTCAGCCTCAGTAGAGTTTGACAGCAGACAAGACTTAACCACCATACAGGCAGAGATTATAATAAAGGAATGAAATACACTAAAGAGCCTAAATAAGAAGGAGAGGAATGAATGAGTAGGATGACTGACTCGTCCAGGCTCTCAGGTGTCCCCCAGCAGCGCTCAGGTTTAATGTCTCCATGGCTGGTGTGGTGCAGACTGCCCTTCACCGGGGCTGAGATGTAAGTGGAGCTGGGAGCAGGGTTGGGCCCGGAGTTGCCAGCAAGTGCAGCTGTGACGGTCGGAGGGAGTGACGGCACAGTGAGGCTCGCGGGAAACCAGCCGACCTCCAGCGTGCTGTGGTTCTGTCCCCTCCACTCACACAGCTCCAGTCTGCACAGAGAGGACGAACAGTTAAGAGCCAAAGAGACGTTTAACTAAAGTCATAAAGTCACTGAATTGGCTGTTAAGTCTGAAATAACTACCTGTAAAGTTAGCTTACATTAGCCACCATAAGCTAACCCCCTAACCCTAAATGACACCTGAACCAGCTACAGAAGACTATAAGAGCTCTGAAAAGCTAGTCAGTGGAGCTTTGAGCTTAGACTTATACTGTACCCAATGGTCAAGAATGAACTTCTTGAATAAAAAAAAACAAGCAAACTATATTATCAATAGTTTCAATAATAAAATGCAAATTATTAATAATTTGGATGGAAACCTTTGAGTCATAGATGAGCCTATACCACAGTGGGCCTATTTTATGTTGATTTCTATGGATTTGGGTGTATTTTTTGCTACTGGATGCAACTCTTATGTTTTCTGTACATGTGTTGACATTAAAAATGTGCTATAAGAAAACAAATATCACCTATACCATGGATGTATTACGCAAAGAAAACACTGAAGACAGAGTCATAGCTGCTGGACTTATTCAAGAAACAAAGCAAAATGTGTTTGAGGACTCTGTGAGATGGAGCTGGAATGCCCTTTTGAGTGAGGCTGTTTTAAACCCCTGTTTCATCTTAACAAAGGCCCATTGTAGTGGGGAAAGTTTTTCCTTTACTCTTTCAGCTCCGCCCTCCTTTCTCTCACCCACCCATGGTCTATGACGGTCACAAGGTCGTTGGCCACAAGTGTAAGTTTTCTGGGTTCAGCAAAGTCTCTTGTTGCCTGCACCTCCATTGGTTTAGCCTGCAAATGCAGACAGAGGTAAGAAAAGTAGTGCAGAGATTTACGTAAAAATCATGCATTTCTGCTGCATTTTAACCGAATGTTTCTTCTTACAAGGCTTGATCAATAATTTCTCCTCTGATTTCATCACCAGAGACATTAAAAGCTTCACGTTACGTTGCGCACCTCTACCACCATTGTGGTGAGCTGGGCGAAAGTAGGTCTTTCGACAGGATTGCAGGCCCAGCACTTCCTCATGACTGCATACAGCTCTTGGGGACAATCCGGCGGTTTCTCCAGACGCTCGCCCTCCCGCTCTACACGCCACAAAATCTGGATTTAAGAGAGTGAATGTCAGGGATATTAAAATTCTGAGTCACAGAGCATAATTGCAAAAGTAAATGGCATCAGGGCGGGGATGCATTCCAAACAGGGAAGACAAATATTGGCATGGATACAAACACAGCAAGCATCGCGTGAATGTTCACATGTAGCTGACAAGCGTGTACCTGTCTGCCTGACAGACCGAACCAGGGCTCCTCACAGTAGGTGAACATCTCCCACAGGGTGACACCAAACATCCACACGTCTGAGGAATGGGAGAAGGAGCCGACACGAAGACTCTCTGGAGCACACCTGGAGGAGGAACAGGTAGATGGGCCACAAGGAGTAATTAGTGACAGTATAAGTCTTATTTCATCCTTCACCTGTGAATTGTCCCACTGGCCCTCACCATGCAAACGGGATCCTTCTGTGTGCTGACATGACATAGTGGTCCGTGTCTTGCCTCAGGCCTCTCATCAGGCCAAAGTCCCCAATCTTCACCATCTCCCTGGATGCCAGCAGGACGTTTCTTGCAGCCAGGTCCCTGTGGATAAATCTCTTGGTCTCAAGGTAATCCATGCCCGCCACGATCTGGGTAGCAAAGAGCCAGAGGCGGGCCAGAGGGTACTCATACTGACGCGAGCGCAGGGTGTCGTATAGTGAGCCCAGGGGGGCCAGCTCTGTTACCTAGAAGACGGAAAAACAGGTTATTGTGTATTCCAGCTCCTAAACACATCTTAGTTTGAACAGATCTTGATATCACCCTCAGTTAACTCCTCCTGCCTATGTTCGAACATCAAAAGACAACAACACATCTTACCATTTTGAGGGGCTGTGTGAGCACCACACCATAAAGTCGGATAATGTTGGGGTGGTCCAATGACTGCATGGTGGTCACCTCTTGGAGGAAGTCTGTCAGTGTGTCCATCTGCCTGGACGTGCTGTTCCTTAGTGACTTTACTGCAACAGGCAACTGAAATAAGAGACAGAGGCTCAATCCCAATCCTGTAGTGTCCAATAATGAATAATGATAAATCCAATAATGGATTTTTGGGCCCTTTGGCAGCAGTAGAAGCAAGATGGAAACCCAACATTGACATATTATTGCCTTAAAAAGTTGATAAGGCGCAAATAGTGGTCTATTTACATATTCAACAGAAATGGAGAAACATTGATTCTGTATGCATACGCACTCATGTTACTGATCACCTGATAAGTTCAATATTCACTCTGGTTTTTGCTTAGTTTTGGTCTCCTCCAACTCAGGAGTAAATATCTGGCACTTTAGCTGCTAAATGCTCCGCTATGTTCACCGGCTAGTTGCTAACTTTTTCTGCTTGCTGTTTGGTGTTGAGTGGGTGATGTACTCTGGGTTTATTAGAGCTCTGTAGAGCTCAGAGAACATGCAAAGTCAGGTGATAAGTGAAAAGTGACCCCTCTAACATATACAGTTATTTGATCTAGTGTTAATATAAATTGAAAGGTATGGCTATGAAGGGGCATCCTTGAAAGGCTCAGTCGTTCACAAGCAAGGATGAGGCGAGGTTCACCACTCTCTGAAAAACTGCGGGGGCAAAAAGTCCAGCAGTTTGAGAACAATGCTTCTCAACACATAATTGCAAGTAATTTAGGGATTTCACCATGTGCAATCCATGATATCATCAAAAGAGTCAGAGAATCCGGAAAAATCTCTGCACGTAACCAGCTAGGCCAAAAACCAACATCGAAAGCCTGTGACCTTCAATCCCTTGGGCAGCACTGCATTAAAAACCAACATGATTGTATAAAGGATATATCTACAGGGGCTCAGGAACACTGCAGAAAACCACTGCTGTTCACAGTTCACAGATGCTGCATCTACAAATGCAAGTTAAGACTCGACCATGCAAAGTGAAAGTCAAATATCAACAATACCCAGAAATGTACAAAATGTCTCTTACCACTCTCCCCGTGGGTGTGTGCCACTCTCCCTTCCTCACCACCCCAAAGGACCCGGAGCCCAGCTTCTCTCCCAGGATCAGCTCACTGTCCTGGATCAGAGAAGGCAGAGCCCGGCTACTGCTCTCCTGAGCCTGAGCCGGCTCCCCCGCATCCAGACCTCGGCCGCTTGGTGCCTGTGAACATCAGTAAATGAATAAAAGGTGTGTTACTGAGCCTGATTACATGTAATTCATGCAAAATAGATACAAGCTCAACAACAAGGTGGATGTAGGCTACATGTTTCAGACCTTGGGCATGCGTGATTTCGTCTTGTAGCGTTTCAGAGCCTCCCACAATCTTCTTTGCGCTGGAAGAAACAGTCACTTAATTATATCCGACATTTCAAAATCCCGGTTTTATCACAGCCTTTAAATCAGCACAATGTTTCTATTTCTGTCATTATTTCACTAAAATTGTATTTCAGGGGTCTTCATAAAAAAGATTCATTTCATGGTTTGAGGTATTACTGCATCAAACAAGATATCACTGCACACAGTGGAACGACTTTGAGTGATATGCATGTTCATGTCTCCGCTCTGTGGTCTTTACTCTGTTAAATGTCTGTTAGATCAAACGAGAGCTGCAACAATTAGTCAGTTAGTCAGTTAGTCAATTAGTCAGTTAACTGATTCTGAAAGCAATCCTTAGTTGCAGTCCTACATTGAAACATTGTTTTTCATGGTGAAACAAAGTGAATTAATATAATTTGGACATATGAGTATGATTAATGTGTGTAAGAAAATAGTACTCTCTATTTGTAAAGAGTGCCTTAAATGAACATGTTAGTCTGTGATAATGCAGCACAAATGGACCATTAATCCAACAACGCTGTAAATCCAAAGGTTGATTGGACACAGTTTACAGACAAACAGACAATGCTAAACCTTCCTCTCAGACAGGAAATCCTCCCTTTCTGAGAGGACAGGTATGCATTGACTTCTCGCCGGCGTGGATGATCAAAGGAGACGATCAGGCTCACCAGGTTTGCTGATTCCTATCTGCTCCAGGTCGGCCTCCTTGACGTAGGTGAAGTGCTCGATGCGGGTGATGTTGAGGCCATCTCTGACGCGCAGGTAGAACTTCTCCAACTGGACCTCGGCCAGGAGTTGGTACAGCCACTGAGTGTCCTGGTCCATCACCATGACCCAGCTGACCTGCCTCTGGGGTCAAAGGTGATAAGACAGTGTGAGGGTTTTTTGCACCTTGTACTTCGAAATCCCTTACATTAAATCCCCTCAAATCTTTTGTTTTTGGTCACTGAAACTAAACTAATAAACAGAAACTGGGCACTCAACTGTGCTTTCCTCATCTCATTAAAGAGCCTGTTTAACAGTAACTTTGCTCTCACTTGGGCCTTGTTAGTTTACCACGGACACCTAACAAAAAGCCCTCGGTGTAAGACGCCAGAGGGTGATTGTTCATCTTGTAGCTAAGTGCCAACTTTTAATAAGGTGTTTGTCGGTCTCACACAACTAAGTGAACGCCTGCTGATCACATTTGCTCTTGTAAAATATCAAAAGAACCGCTTTTTATAACCAAGAGAACATGAAGGTGGTGTCACTTGCATATGCTCGCAGCTCCAAACAGGCCGTTAGCTACCCAAAGGAGAGTCAAATCAGACGAGGAAAATGGTGAAAGACGACAGAAGAAGCCTAGAAGAGGAGGCACACAAACAGGAAGAGGTGGATGAGGGGACAGGGAACATAAAGAGACAAAGAAGATTTACTTTTCCTCAGAGGCATTAATAAGCAGAGTGCAGTATCAGTCCAGTATCAGTGCTGTTCACTGGGTTGTGACTCATTTTGAACCTCGAGAGGCAACAATCCTGCAGGGAGTCCTGAAGCAATGTGAAAAACTGAGAGGTGGAAACATTATCTTGTCAGAGGGGCACCAGTCAGACAGGATTCTGCTCAGACAGTAGTTATCTAACTGCTTAAGTCACGCTGTGTGTTGACATTGAAACAGCTCTTTGAAGGCTGATTGGGGCGTCTGCTTTCCAGTTTCTTTTTATATTTTTAATGTTGACTGTTAAGCAATTATAGCATCCTGAGCCATAAGTGCAATAACAAGGGCGATTAAGTTTGCTTAGCTTCCTTATTGCTTTAAAACGAAAAGTTAAAACGCAGCATATTCCTATACTATAGCCTTTGTTGGCTGTAGTCTCTGGTGCCGGCTCTTAATGTTACTCTAGGGTTGTACAACCATAAATCACCTGTTTATCAGTGCACCAAGCCCAGCGGCAGGTATGAGTCAGGGAACATTCCCCTGTCAGCTACCCTGGGAAAAAAAATAAACATCTACGCTAAACAACCAGCACTGCTGCATTGTCTGCAGTGATCTGCCTGCTCATTCTTACACCTAACTGATGACGAAAAAGCCAGTTAAGCGCATGAGGGTACTAGCCTGGACTTGCATTCACTTCCAGGGACAACTCCCAATTAATTTGCACCCAACTTGAGTGAGTGCGAGACAAATTCTCTTCAGGCCAAATTCAAATTCAAAAGGAGAGCACTCACATACGGTCAACAAAGAGAGCACTGTGATCATTCCCTCTATGTACAGAGTGATGAATCTTTAACCTGCACAGCTACTGAGAAAATCCTCTCATCCTGATGGCATGTGTGACCAAGTGTCAAAATATTTAATTGATAGCTGAATGTGGCTGAAAAGTCACTGGTTAAACTAACCGGACCTTTATCTTAGAAGCCATTATCTGCAACTTCAAATGGCCAGCAGCACTGTTTATACACTCGTGCTGCAGAGCACGTGTTTACGTTGGTGACGCCTGCTTTCTCCGGCTGAGCCCAAGTCCAACAAATCAAGATCAATCCACATTGGCACACTTGACACGCTCACTTTTCCATATCTGACAAAGACTCACGTGCAGAGAAAAGTGCATAACTTCTAATATTAGATCACACTAATGCTCTGATCTGTTATCAAAGACGTGAAAGGTGCGCCTCTCAAAAAAATTGCCCAAGATGCTGTGCATTTTTCCAAGAGCACAGTCAAGAGCAGTGTTTGAAGAAGTATTCTGACCTTTTGCTGAAATCACAATAGCAATACTACAATGTAAACTACTCCCTGCAGCTATTATCATCACTTTATGCAGCAGCCCCTCTCAGTGTTATGTTATTCTATGTTATATTACTGGATTATTACCATTGGTGGGTTACTGTGGAAGCAGCATTTTCATATTGAAGATCTATGATCCACTTTACAAACTGTAGGCTAGTTCAGTCTATAATAATAATAAAGTTTATTAACTGACTACTTGTTTATGTATATGAAAACTGAAAACTAACTCAAAACTGTAGCTGTCTGATAAATGTAAGGGGTAAAAAGTACAATATTTCCCTCAGAGAGTATTGAAGTAGCAAAATGTAACCTCAAATGAAGTACAACTTCCTTAAAACTGTATTTAAGTACAGTACTTGAGGAAGGACTTAGTATGTACTTGTACTGGTTACTCCAGATATCTGCCATTAATATTTATTGTCAATTATATTGTAAAAGGACATTTTATATAACAATAGAGCCAAAAGCCCTTTACATATGATCTTATGGCAATTTTTATAAACAATGTAAGAAGAATAAAAAAAGTTTGCTCCTTTTTTCATTAGGAACTTAATGAAAAGGGATTATTTCATGAAACTTTCAGGTATTTGCCCATGGATCCGCTCACAGACAGGTACGAGGTCTGGTCCTTACCGTTAATCAGAATAACTCCGGTGGTTGACAGCTCGCTCTTAACCGCACACGCCCGAAAAGTGATCCATGTTGGCAGTGAAAGCTCCAGCGACGTCGAAAGTGGCTTTTTCCAGAAATCACAGATCTTCTCTGAATCCTAAACTCACTTTAAATAAGTCACGATCTGATGGCTGAGCAAAGACTATAAACAAAGACGAAGCCTGTACTTTGTGTTACGTATGTCGGTGATCCAGAATAAGCGTGTTTGAGATCCACCTGTGTGTTTTCGGCTCTTATCTCCGCCTCTTTCCAGTTTCTCAACTGACCACACCCCTACCTGACTGTGTTTTTCACCTGACTTTCCAGGGCTGCACTAATATCCAGACAATAGGAAGCTACCTGTACAGGTAGTAACGTGAATAAGTCATCAGCACAGAATAACAAATGTAGGTCACTAATGGTCAGTAATCTGTTGGAAATGTGGTTTAACCGGACAGTGTAATAAACACATACATTAGATGCATAGTTTTACGCATACATTTTACTGAGTCATTAACTGGATTTAGTTAATAAACTAACCCTAACCCATTTTCGTAGGTAAACCTTGCTGGAACAGCTTTTGCTTGCTGTACTTAGCTAAAACTAAATGCTAATTTAATGTGTGCTCCTCATGTATCTGGCTAAAACTAAATGCTATTTTAATCTGTGCTCCTAGTGTATCTGGCTAAAACTAAATGCTAATTTAATGTGTGCTCCTATCTGGCTAAAACTAAATGCTATTTTAATGTGTGCTCCTAGTGTATCTGGCTAAAACTAAATGCTAATTTAATGTGTGCTCCTAGTGTACCTAGCTAAAAGTAAATGCTAGTTTATATGGAACACCTAATGCACCTAATTCTATTTTATTGGGTGTACCCAGCGAAAGCTAAAGCTAAAGCTAAGTGCTAGTTCATATGGTTGGACTATGGCAAGTGTGCCTTGCCAAAACTTAATGCTAGTTTAATTCGTGCACCTACTGTACCTAGCTAAAGCTATATGCTAGTTTATTGGGTACACCCACTAACTAAAGTTAGTTTGTTGGGTACACAAGGCTAACTGTTTTAGCTAGATGCACCTGATAAAGTGTTAGCTTTATTTTTAATGTTACTAAATACAACAACTCTGCAATAAATGCTCCATTGTTCCCAGTTCAGTATTCCGATAACTCACATTAACCCTCCTGTTGTGTTCAGGTCAAAACCCCAACACTAACCCTAACCAGACCACATATGTAGAACTGAATAGCAGTGGACCCTTTGTCATGTTCCCAAAATGTGCCATATAAATAAGCATAGGACCCTGGAAACGTAGAAATAACTACTGTAAGGCTGTAGTGTTTAGTTTTTGTTTTAAACAGTTTTTGTCTTAATTTGAGTTTTGATCATTTTGGAGGCTGTATTGCTGTAATGCTGTTGAATTCTTTTTTAAAATGTCCTATATCAATGAAAGTAGAAAATAATCACATAAAATGCAACAAATTAAACAATACCACAAATGCCAGCCTCTAAAATGATCATAAAGTTGAATCAACTCATCTGTAAAACAGATTCAACAAAATCTGGTAGCATTTATTGCAGGACTGTTGTGTTAAATTGCATTAGTTTAGCTGGCTGTATGAACTGGCAACTGATCATTAGGAAATGGAAAAATTAATGCAATTCAAATGTTAATCCTCCTATGACTGTTTGACCTAATTTGTTCTAGTGTGTTGTGTTGTGTTGTGACTAATGTTATAATTTTGTAAAATTCCCTATTAGTCATGGCTGAGGTGCAAATTATTACAAAGAATAACACAATTAACTTTCTCCACTGGATCGCCATGTTTAACTCTTATGTCTCAAACGAAACTTGCCATGAGCTATGAGTCAGGAAACTCAAATGGTTTTCTGTCTTTGTCCTTCTCTCCTCCATACCTGCTGTTGCCCAGCCAGTTTGACAGGATTATTTTCATCCAGTCACGTGGCTGATCATTTGAATGCAAACCAGGTAGCACTGTAAAGGGCCTGCTTGCACTTTGGACTTCCTGGCTGTCGCTCCTCCCTGCCTGCCTGAATTACTCAGCAGACACAACAGATTTCTGTGGAACGAACGTGCCATTCAAAGGACCCTGCAATCAGTAGCTTCTGTGGAGATCCCTTTCTGCTTCCTTCATGCATTTCCAACTAAACCGGACAGAGGCAGATGTTCAGGCAGTTTTTTTTTAAGATTGGGAGTGACCTGTCGCAGGATTGAATTTGAGTTTTTTTAATGAATAGCTTATAGGAGTTCACACCAGCATTTTTAGCTCCTGACAAAGTATGAGGCCATACTTTTTATTATTGTTTTTGCTTAAGCCAAGAGCTTGACAACCAAAAAAATAGAAAAAGACAAACACAAATGATGACCATGTGACGAATAAAAGTGTCAGAATAATTCACAATTTATTTAAGTCATCCTTAACCCACCTGACAGGTATTTGATCAATGACCTAATTTCTACAATTTGGTGTAGGTGACGCAGTTGATTCTCCAGGGCTAACAATGAGTGTGTGGGGCAGACGTTTGCATTGCTCATGCTGTCTTACATGTCTGAGACTGAAGTTTCTGAGTATCAGTTTACAGTGTGGGAAGCTCTCTCTGTCTTGTTTCATGTGTTTGAGAGACAGACCTGGCTATGAGAGGGTGAGGGGACGTGGCGTATGAATCACTGCTGGGAAAATGCAGTATTAGTTGTTTGAATTGAGCAAAGGGAATATTGAGGATGATCAGAGAGAAATAAAACAGTTAACAGTTTTCTTGTACATATGAGAGAGATACACTCAGACATCCAAACTGTGGATATTATGAAATGAATGACAAAGAAATTAGATACATGGTGTATGACAGAGGAACAAAGAGTGAACAATTCTGAGGCAAGTTCATTCATTGCTTCACATTGTTTGCCGATAAGGTCAAGAGTCAATGTCACAGATTTTGAAAGGAGAGAATGTGACCACCTGTGAAAGCTTACACTGTTATGGATTAATAGGAATGTTAAAGAATTTACCTTCACTGATCTGCCAGTGAGTTAGTCATTAGAGGGACATACTGTGCCATTAAAAACTGTTCAAACCCTTTTTTTTAAATTCTACAGAGATCCCAAAAATCTGTTTGAAATAATTCACAGACACCAGGAATATTTGCATTTGTATGGGATGGTGCGGTGATTAAAAACAAACAAGCAAAACACATTTCAAGAATGTGTTTTTTTTTAATAATAGAGATGATCTCAAATGTTTATGTCATGGGCAGGCAAAGTGTTTAAAATAAAATGCAACTTAACTGATCCCCTGTAGGGAAAGTTAGAAGAGGTAGAAACAGGATACAGATAAGCAGAAAAAATATACTGAAATAAAAAATAGAGACAGAGACAGACTTAGAAAGTTATATGCAGCACATTACACTAAGACAAATGTGAAAAATGTATGTGCAAAAACAACTGTACAGATTCTTGATATTCCAAATCAAAATTACATAGTATGAATATATATTAAATACATGCTTTTATATACATTTGTATTTGTGTATACAATGTTTGTATTTCAGATATAGTCACACATAATGTGAAATGATATAAATAGTGTAAAGGAGACCTGAGTTAACATGTCACTTAGTTAGTAATAGTGAACATTATTAATGTGATTATTAATTTGGACACTATCTATCTATCTATCTATCTATCTATCTATCTATCTATCTATCTATCTATCTATCTATCTATCTATCTCACAATTGTAATACCCAGATATGATATGATGTTGGGAATTTTCTAATTAGTTAGAAATTAAAAACAGTAAAAATCAGTGATAAAAAAACATTGTCCTTTGTGATTGAAAGTGATAAAAAACTCTTTTGAAAGATCGACGTTATTACATCTTAGCTGTTGATTAAATCTAGACATAAAGCAACAGCGCCCTCTACTGTATGACTGTGATAACGGATATTTGTCGCTTGTGGAAACGTCATCATACTGCGACAACATTTTTCGTGGTTAATGTTGATTATAAAGCTCACCATTCGTTTTTTAATGCGAGTAAGTGATTTGGGAAATTATGCGAACTAATTTTACAAGCACGTTTCATCTTATAGTAAGTCTTCAAGTCTATTTAGCTACAAAATAAAAGTCCCCGGAAGTCCATTCTTCGTTTGTAAACACATGGCTTGTAGTCGTGCCTGATACTCAAATATGCCAAAACACTTTGATGTCAAGTTTCCAGGAGAATGTAAGACTCTTCCCGAAGGCTTTTGGTCAGCCGTAGACGTGTGGATAAAGAAACCCCACGTTGTAAACAAGCGTCTTTGCGGGGTGAAGGAGACGAAGAGTGAAGATGTGGGCAGAGAGGCTCTGAGGTTCCTGCTGGATGATCCTGAGCTCTCTCACGATGTGTTGTCCTTCCTGACCAGCGGCCTGTCACCTGCTCAGACACACGACCAGGAGAAACCCTGGTCCTCCAGCATCAGAACTATTATCCCTAAAGTCAGCTGTTATGGGACAAACCTGCATAAAGAGCTTGTCCTCAAAGGTAAGAGTGGACTTGAATGAAAGGCTCTACCAAACTCTGTTCTCTTATAATAGCGTTTTAAAATGGTCTTCGTCTGTTTCAGACTTTGGCAGACAACAAGTGACCTTTCTTCCATTTGAAGAGGATTCAGAAGGGCAGGTTTATCTAAAGAGGGGCAACATTTATCAGATCCGGCTCCTCCATCAGGACTGTGAGGAATGGTGAGTGGCTGTAAAAACCCACATCTAAACAGCTAAGAAAGTCCACATATTCAATACCTGAAGCTCTGTCTCATTTTTTGGTCTATACTAAGATTGAGGAATGTTTGAACTGCATACAGTCTTGTGCATAACCCTAACGTGATAGAGGTACTATGTTGTGATATGTATTAATGTGTTTGTGATTATAGGTATATATATTTAGATCAATGTCTGGGGGCAGTTGCAGTAGGTGCTTTGAGAGTGTGGTTATTGGAAAACATGATCTATATTATTACATTCAGTATAATACTGTTTTACATCATGAAGATTGTAAAATAAGAAGGTGGAGGTTGATGTCTCTTCTCCTGCACAGACTCTTGCCTCTCATGCTCTGCTGGAGCATTGTTTTTATTTATTTGCCTTTTGTTGTCCTTGGCAATGTTTTCAGATTTAAAAGTGTGTCCTGCTTTCTAAATCTGATGGATTAAAACAGGATGGTGGGGCAGAACATAGAGGAAACATGAAAAATGGAATCCTATAGTAAATCTGTCGGGTAGACAAAGTCAGCTTGATTTGATGGGGAGGGGAAACCAAAGGGATTGTTCAACAATCACGTGGGGAAATCAGACCTTTAGTTGCTAGTGGGGGTTAATGATTGCCTGCTGGGCCTCGATTAACTCCCCACAGTGCAATATGCTCAGTTTTTTTCTGATAGAACACTACATGTTTGCTGTGTGTTAATTTGATTAAGCACATCCATTTAGAGATGTGCAACATTAAATCACAAAACTAAACTACTGAGGATCTTAACACTTGATTTAGGGATTAGGTAATAAACCAACATTTTCCTGATCAAATTGTTGATTAAAATTAGCAAAATCTTTATCTCCAGGGCCTTGGAGCTGCATGTTTTGGCTCCAGATGCGTGGCTCTCTGATGGCGTGGCGTACCCGAAGCTGCCCTGGCTGTCCACTGATCTGCTGCCGAAACTGGTGCGCTGGGCCACCGAGTGCAGGAGCAGCGAGTTCAGGAGCACCTTGTCTCTGCTGCCGGTGGAGAAGTACAGCCTCATGTACCAGCAGCTGAAGGAGAAGTACAAGGCCATGGTCAAGGTAAAGTCAGCTCAGTGTAAGGCTGCTGTTTTACATCTGAACTCCTCGAATGGTTTAATGCTGTTAATATTCATGGTGGGTGTCGACCTTTATTGCTGATGGGATTTTTGCATCCTCTCTAGGTTTGGCCTGAGGTCACAGATCCTGAGAAATTTGTCTATGAGGATGTCGCCATTGCTACATATCTCCTTGTGAGTTCAAGCCTGTTCAAATCAATGATTGATTGATCATCAACACTTGGATTGGGTCTTGTAGATGGATATGTGACCTGAAAAATAGTCCTCATGCCTCATATGTCTCTTTGCGCTGACTTTAAACATGTTTGACCACTGTCAACTATACAAACATGTCCATATAATGTATGTGGAGCTGCAACCCCCATGGCAGGTCACGCAAACCAAAGCTGGGTCAATCAATTTAAGTGTGAAACATGGCTTTGACGCAGTAAATCAATTGATAGGTCATGCCAAAGGCAGGTGAAAGGATGTCAGCTGCAGCAGGCGTCACGCTGCAGATGTAATTTGGGTTTTACTAGCATGATGGAAAGCTCTCATGAACACACAGCAGTATTGAGTCTGTGTCACTGAACTGCAGGTGCTGTGGGCTGAGGAGCGAGCAGAGAAGAGTCTGGCTGACCGGCAGTCCTTTGTGGACCTGGGCTGTGGAAACGGCCTCCTGGTTCACATACTGACCAGTGAAGGGGTAAGTTAGGTGCTGGGTGAATGTTAGCCTTCCTTCTCCAGAGATGATTAGTTTCTGAACATGGGTATCATTAACGCTGAATCCTCATGCTCAATCACTTCTTTTTTTGCATTGGTGCTCCCCTCAACAATGACAAAAATGTGATCTATGCGCCACTTCCTGGTTAAAAGCTTACGGAAAGCCCACAAAAGCCACTGAAACAACCATAATGTGATAACTCAGGTGGTTACTAGCCTGATAACCTTATAAACAGTGTTTTTATAGGCCTACGTTTGTACAGAACCAAATGCATCATTTTTAATCTGCAACAGAATTTACTTAGAATCTTAAACTGAACTGAGGACAGACAGAAGCCTTAATGTCACAGTGTTATTAACAACCAAAAATGCATTAAATAATGTTTGTTTTAAAAAGGATAGATTCATATAGAAAAAAAAATTACAAACGACATCATGAAGACTTTAATTTTAACATGATTTGAATTAGAAACAAAATTCACCATTTCAACTCTGTCTTTGATCCATAGGTTTTATTATTGTTTGGTCATCTGTTTTCACAGATAGAACAAATAAATATACTGTATCATACTATACATATACTATATCATAACAGGTTATCACAGACTTGTTCGATTTTAATTTTGACCTGAGGATGGCGCTAGAGGAAAAGCTAAAAGATCAATAAAGTTATCCAAAGTAACATCCTTTATTTGTTTAATTTGGCCGACACTCCAAAACCAAAAAATTATTAAATTTGCATATCATATATGATTGAAAAAACAGCAAATCCTCACACATGAGAATCTGGAACCTGCATTATTTGACTTGAGCAATTAAACAAAACAGTTGCTGATGAATTTTCTTTCGACCAAGTAATTAATCGAATACTGCATAGCAAGGTCTTGTCTGGACCAAAGTGGTGGAGCATGTGACTGACTGACTTAGTGACACTGCCATCCCAGCAACGCTAATAGCTTAATTGGCTAAAAAAAAGAAAGAATTAGCACTCTAATAAGATGCATTCAAGAAAGTTTCGACTGAATCAGGAAGGATTGACAGATTTATAATAAATTACTGTTGAATTTATCACTATAAAATCCTGATAAGAGGTCTTTCAGTTAGCCAGGCAGCTTAATCAATGATGCAAGCCTGCTTGGAGCCCTGATGAGGGGATTCATGTCTGTGAATATATTAAATCTACAGTACCATGTCGCCTTAATGGCCAATCACCAACTAGGACAGGTGTAATCGAAATTACACACAGCGATTGATCGTCAGAGTGTGAATGTGGCTGATGGCGATTAGCCGCTGACCGTCATGCCCTCTTGTGTTGCAGCATCCTGGAAAGGGCATCGATGTTCGGAAGAGGAAGATCTGGGACATGTACGGCCCCCAGACTCTGCTAGAGGTGAGTGGGCTGAGCACGAAGACGGCGGATTAATCGTAAGCATATTCAGGTTTTTAATTAGCGTTATTAACATTTCACGTGGAGTCCATATCACATGCTGGAGCTGTCTTTTCAGCTGTCGGCGCCCCCTCACCGGCGCTTAAATGCTTCACTTTCGAACTGGTTGAACTCTTGATTCTGCTGTTTGAATAAGACAGATACACACTTCACAGCATGAGAAAATCTTTCCTATTAAAACACAACAAATCAGGACGTCAGGATCCATTTAATTGCCGTTTTGGAGCCTTTGATTGTATCACATGATCTTTATCAGTATGTGGAGTTTGTCCGTTGGGGGAAAGTTGAGTTTCGAAATTCAGGCTTGACCTTGGAAACAGTGCACCGCAATTCCATGATGAGTCAGCAAACGCTACCTGCCTCGATGATGGCACACATTGTACTTGAGCAGCCATTTTGACATTCTGTTAATAGTTTAAGGCATTTTAAAAGCAAAAAATACCAAAACTACTCGGTTCAAGTCTCTCAAATGTGAAGATTTCCTGCTTTCTGTGCTCTTATGTGATAGTGAACAGCATCCTTGTGTTTAGAGCTGCTGTTCAGACAAAACACGAAGACATCACCTCAAGCACTGGAAAGCATTTTTTTCAGTTTGATAATAAACATGGTACAAGTATTCACAATTATTCTTATTCAATATCAGTCCAAGTAGTCCTCAGACTCACTGATGTCAGTTGCAGCCCTATAATGAACCTCTAACTGTTAAAAAAGCATAATCGTGACATTTTAATAGTGACCATGGAGCAGGCACAACTACTGCGCAGGGGGCTGACGCTGAATTCAGACAGATTCATGTACACATTTGCAGGGAAACTTGCCCCCAAAACACTGCACTTTCCTGTCTGGCCTCAGTCATTAATTTGACAACAAGCTGCTGACTGCTTCCATTTCAGGTCATCTATTATTGACTGATTTTTGTGGAACGGATGTGGTAGGCCAGTCTTTCTGGGGCCTCCAGGGGTGCTGTACTCAGTCCTGAGCCGTCTGTTTTAAGCTCTCTCTGAACCTCACAGGCCTCAGTGCTCTCAACGTACATCGACTGCCTGTTGAAACGAGCCAAATATGAAAGGTTTTATATAAATTCCTCACTGGATTTTCGAGCATTGCGTTATTTTAATCATGTAAAAGCCATAGTTTTGTCAAATACAATGTGTTCCAGCCCAAAAACGTGATGAATTTTCATGCACGTCACATTGACAGGTGTTCTGTGATGTATTAAAAGTTTGAGAAGATTAAAAAGTTTTCCTTTCACACAATCTCCATAAATTGATTCCGAATCAAATCATGCCAGCGTGCATATTCCCTGCTCTAAGGGGCTCTTGTGCTTTTTGGGTCTTTGCTATTTCAGGAAAAGGCAATTACTCCCAGCGAGAGCTTCTTATTCCCGGGTACGGACTGGCTGATTGGGAACCACTCAGACGAGCTCACACCGTGGATCCCCGTTATAGCTGCCAGGCGAGTCATCAGCAGACACAATCTCACTCAGCAGCTCGAGTGCCAGCTGATCTCTTCAATTGGGAATAACATTATGGGCAGAGGAGGGATGTGTGAATTTGTGTGTGTGTGTGTTCGTTCCTATATGTCAGTTAAGTAGTGTGTATTTTCTAAGGCAACCACCTGATGGCGATGTTGAGCCTCAGTCTGAGAGTTTCCTTTCCTCCAATGTGCTGATAATCTCTAGTAATAGATTGTTGTTTCCTGTCTGCTGAACTGTCAGATTCTTCCTTAAAGGAACATAAGTAGCACACAAACACAGAACATTTACAATAATCATCTCCTTTGCCATTGCTCTCACTGCAGGTCTTCTCACTCCTGCCGGTACTTCGTCCTGCCCTGCTGTTTCTTCGACTTCTATGGAAAATACCAGAGACGTCAGTGCAAGAAGTCTCAGTATAAGGAATACATCGACTTCATTGCTGAGGTCAGCCAAGTCAGCGGCTTCAACACGGAGGAGGACTGCCTGAGAATACCATCCACCAAACGGGGAGGCTTACAGAGTCCAGAGTCAGAACTGCGCTAGATATTATTCGTAAACATTTGTCACATTGTGCGATTGGCATCTTTTACTGTGTTTTTTCTTTTAATCTGTACCTCAAAACAAGGCACAGAGTACTTCATAAAAATGAGAATACTCAAAGAAATCCTTTAAATCTAGCTGTCTGTGTGACCTGGTGGTTGCAGGACTGCAACTTTCCTGGTTCCTGCTGGAGACCCTTGTTGCATCCATCTCTGCTGTCAGCTATCAAATGATTGAATGTTATAGATTGAAATGCAGCAGACCCCAACATTCCCAGATCTGTAGTCCTTTGTATGGTTTCATGCTGCATAAGCGTAAACTACACTTCCCATTATGCAGCTTGATAGCGTCATTAGATCTGTCTTTCAAACACTGACTTTATTCTAAATTTGAAGCCTCAAGCCGACACCTTGATGGCAATTTCAGGGTTATTTTCTCCAGACTTTGGTACGCCCCCTCCAGAGCCACAGACGACATCGTACAGCTATTTTCACAGCATGAGAAATACTTAACATGGCGAATGTGATTAACTTCATGTGTAAAATTGGGAGAGCGCCCCTGTAACACTGCCTAAATATTAAAACAAATGCAATGTTTAGACGTAAAGATTTGGACATGAGTTATAACAAGGATTCATGACATTGTTTGACTGTCAGACTGCACTGAAGGGCGAAAACCCCATATTATAAAAGTTTTAGTTTAGCTTAGTTAGTATACTCTACCATGCATCGTACCTGGATTATTTTTAGGACATTTATCTTTGAAAATAACCACAGTAACAGAAAAAATGAGTCGAATCTGTGGATATATATAGTGCATGTTCACATTCTTGTTACTTTTCACAGTACTGGCTGTGTGTAAAAAGACTTCATAGTGATAGAATCAGTGGGTGGTAAAAGGTCAAGGCAGCACTAAACCAGGTTCTTGAATTGCTAATGCACATGTACCTGATGTACCTCGTGTCTCTTTTTTCGTCTCTGATTTTTTAAATCTCCAATAAAGTGGAGATGTCTTGAACATGTTGTTTTTTTTATAAAAAGTTGCGCAGGAGTCATCAGATTTCTCTGCAACACGATGAAATTTCCTGCTTACAGCTGTGCATTCCTGCCCTTCCTCCACCTGTGCCTCATTTACATGTGCAGAGATAAATAAAGTCTTTATCACACCCAAAGGGACATTTCTTTCACAGCGGGTAGCTATGCTAGCTACAGAAATGCTTTGTCCATAGTAACACACATATTGGGTATTTTTATTGTCATCTTCTTCTTTTGAGTTTCTGTTTTTTTAGTTTTGAGCCTCAGCACTCTTGGGACTCGTCCTGAAATTCAGCTCCTCTTCCTGCAGGTGTGTCTGGTGGGACAGTCAAGAAACTACCCGCTACCTGACGAGGCCGAGGCCGAGAAGCGAAGAGCTCATTACATCGAGAGCCGCCAGACTCCCTCTGTGGTCACAGTTCAAAGGTCAGGCATCAGAAATGATGAAGGCTGTTGCCATGAGAACAAAGACACCAACAGGACCCCCGGGAGCAGCTGGGGAGTCGGGTTCCAGCCCAGAGACAGGGTTGAAACGGTTCGAAACTGCGCCGCTCTCCCACGGGACTTCGTTGACAGTATTGTCCTGCAAGTCGCTAATGCTCTTCTGGGAATGACTGAGGATACTGACGAGGGGTCCTCCAGCAACTGGAACAGAGGAGGTAAACCGCCAACAGCCACAAAAACATTGGAAATAAACAAACAAATCACACAGGTCTCCCTGGACATGAGCTGCTACTGAAGTGATGAACAGGTTCAGATTAAATCCAGAGAAGGACACATTGTCTGTGAAGCTCACTGATCCGGTCTTATTATGGTGCACTCTGGGGGTTTCTGAATTCATTACTTTGTAATATCTGTTAGCTACTCTGCCCAACAAAGGAAGAGATTAGTATCAACAGAAGCACAGAAGTTGAGGAAAAAAAGGGTCAAAGTTTTTAGGCTGGAAGGCAGACTGTGTAACAGATATCCTGGTTGTAATAACCTCATTTTATGCCTTTTTACAGTAGGCTCATTATTTCATCCATAAAAAGATCATTGCCTTAGAACCAACGTAATACCCATAGCCCATATCTTAACATCTCTGTTTTGTTCGTTTTCCGTTCTTCTGCCATTAAAATTCATATTGAATTAAATGTAAAATACATTTACAATTCAATACATTATGTTTGATTTAAAGGTAGTTGAAACAGTGTGGATTCCACTCGAATCAACAGCTGAAGTGGTACCTAAAGAGATCTGTTAAGCTTTAGCATTTAGTTATGTGAAATAACTACCTGAATTACTGTACCAAGTTGTAAGTATATCAAAATGGATACATTTTATATACAGGTAGCCAAAAATTACTTTAGCTAAGGCTAGCGGTGGCTATCTGGCCAGCATCCATGTGGCCTAATAAGCCTCATGGCAAAACAGATGCCAAAAAGTGAGATTCCGGTCTTAAAGGGGTAGTTTGACTTTTTGGTAAGTAGGCTTATTTGCTTTCTGGCACGGAGATGGCTGAGAAGATACCACCCTCATATCTGCTTGTTACACCAGAAGCTACAGCCAACAGCTAGTTAGCTTAGCTTATTTTATCTTAGCAAAAAGACTGGAAACAGCTAGCCTGGCTCTGTCAACCTGTTGATGTTTTCAGACGTTGGTTTTTGCGCAGTGTGTGAACGTGCTAATTAGTGAACTTCAGAGGTGCTGGGAAACAGAGACAGAGTCAGGTTGTGCCTCTGTCTCTTGTCTTTGTGCTAACCTAAGCTAACCACTAGCTACTTGTAGCCCTTTATCAAACAGACAGATATGTGAATGGCATTGATGCTCTCATCCCTCTCTCTGCCAGAAAGCAGATAAGCACAATCCTAAAAATGTCTAACTAGATCTTAAACTCCCTTTAGAGTCAATAGCTAGTTACCGAGTTTGTGCCTTTGTGGGGCAGCTATAACCTAAATACCTCCAAAACAACATGAATGAATCACTCCTCACATTTCTCGTCAGTACCCTTTCTAAGCTCTTTGTGGCACGTCAGCAGCTTCTGAACCTCTCATCTGATCCCCCCTCCATCATCCCATCTAAACCCCCACCTCTCCCGTCAACACCCCGTCCCCTCTTGGCATCAGTCGACAGGGCCTCCGTGACACAGAGCGAAGCCGCTTTGAACTCTGTATCTCACCCTCCGCCAGCCGCTTCCTGCACCACGCGGCACAGGGAGTGCAACACGGCATCTCACACACACGCACGCACAACGTTTCACTCACACACCGCCCATGCATCACCTTTGTCGACGCCTCTGCACCCGCACTGCCACACAGACGCACACAATATGAATGAGATAAGGAGATGAGGACCACTATGATTAAAACAGAAAATTCTCTGTCAGGATGTCAGTGCTGAAATTAGAGGTAGAAAATATGAGGGAGAGCGAATAAAGGGAGTCTGTGACTCTGTACAGAGATGACTGGATGAATAATGCACCACCATCTATGATTTATGCATGAGTATGCATTTGTATTGAGGTATTCCTACCAGTTATCTGCTGTGTAAGAACAAAGGGTAAACTCAGGGTTGGCCAGCCTATATTGAATAGATCCAGGAGGGCCTCGGAGCCATCGAAAGGGCTTTGAGATTCAGTTCCTGTCCGTTTTTAATAAGTGTGAGGATTATTTATATTTTAATATATTATTTTTTCTATTTAAAGTGACACTTAATTAGAATTTGGGTTATACAGTTTAGCCTCCAGGCTTTAATCCAGTCCAAATTTTGTTGAGCATATTTATCAGTTGCTCTTGAGCCCCTAATCTCTTTTTTTAAAGTACAAACAGAACTCAAAAACACACATTAACAAAGAAGTTTCTGCAGTGCATAAAAAAAAACCCTTGTCGCCTTTATTAGCCTGTAGACTTGCCGTTTGTAAGTTTGTATATTATATGTACATTTCTTTCGCTTTAAGTAAACGTCAGCAGGCATGCAATAAGACAGCTGGCCTTTTTCCAGATGTGTGTGTAGATTCTTTGGCTCGTTGACTTAATTCTTTGCTCTGATCAACATCAAGAAACTTTTTTTTCATCTTTACTGTGTTTGTTTGTTTTGTTTTGGCAAAGTTCATTGTTTGAAACAGTATGAAAAATGTTCAAGCAATGCCCGCTGTTAAATCTGATGTTTTCGAACAGTTAACGTTTGAGATGTGCGAACGTGCCACTTTAACTTTGAGTCGAGTTACTAATGCATGCATGCTGTGCTGCTGACTGGGCTCGTGCAGTTATGTAACATTGCTGAGACCGAAAGTCACCGTGCAACTGTACATCAAACATGCAACACAAAACCCCAGATCATTAAAATCTGGTTTCTTAGACATTTATTCAAAAGACAGGTAGAGTAACTCAAAAATTCACATAAGAGCTCGTGTAAAAATGTTCTTTGTATTGTTCCTGTGTGCACCTATTCTAGTGCTGAATGGAGACAGCTTGCATGACAGAGGGTGTGGGTGAGAGTAGGTACAGTATGTTATTAACGGGTGGGCGCCTCCCATCACACTTTTTGCCTGGATGGGATTACACCTTGTTCATTACATTAGAGATTCAGTGATTTGTTCATTTATCGATTAGCCGTCAACAAGATGTCAATCAGCAGCAGTCATTTAAGTCTTATTTTATGAAAAAAAGGCAAAAAAAATAATCTTCTTTCAACTTCTCAATTGGTAGTTTTCACTATTTCCTGACATTTAACAGACCAAACCAATCGCTTGAATCATCCATAAAGTAATTGGTACATTATTCTATGATGAAATAGCAGTCTTACTTACAATTATGTCAGTAATTAAAAAAAGCATTTGCAATGTTCCTGTTTTCAGCTATTATGAGTATTATTAGAATTATAATTACATAGCCCAGCATGCATCAGTGGGCTATTAGCTGTTCAACCAAAGATGATGATGTTTCCCTCTCAGATTGGTCTCATTTTATAGTTTTGGAGCCCTGAAGAGATAAAACTCCTCCAGTATTACATAAGAAAAAGGAAAGAACTGGAAAAGTCAGAAAAAGAATAATTTTGTTTTTCCTCTTCTTTCTCAAATTGTTAATCGTCATGTGACGCCTTGTACATGTCTGATTGGAAGGTTAAGAAAAGAAAGTTGACTACTTTTGAGCCTTTTCAGGCTCTGATAGGCAATAAAATAAAAACAAGAGCAACCCTGCATTACAGCTGTGCTCTTGGTAGCTGAAAATGATCCTTTCAAATGGTTTTGTCACTACTCAGCAATGTAAGAGCTAATTTTCTCCACTCAGCCTGATTCTGAATTGGCCTAAGCAGCAAAAACAATCATCCACAACAAGCAATCAATCGTTGGCCATCTCAGCGTTTTGCACGGGGGATGTTCAACCTTAAAAAAAAGAATCAAACTGTACACCAAGCCAAGCCATTAATAATCATCTGTGTTGGTCTTAGTCCAAGCAGAGTCTACACTGTCAATACTGACCTTCTCCCATTAATCCCCATTAACATTGTAGGCAGCTCTAAACGGTGTATTGATATTATATTAAGGCCCGGAGCTCCCTGGCGTCTGGGCTGTAGGACGGCAGTCTGCCCAGTTTCACACTCTGCAGCACAGGACTGTGTTTGGCCGCGCATGTGTCTGTAAATGTGGGAGTGTGTTGCATATTTTAGGGATTATCTCAGAAATTTGACCAGCTAAATTTAGGGTGCATGAGAGTGGACAATATGTTTTCTCACGAATCGCGGTGGCAGAAAAGCAAGTTTTAGAAAACTGAAAACCACCATAGCTCTAAATCCAGTTTTAGATGTACTGTGAAATGAATCAAGCTGACCAGCTGACCTTTGGATTAGAGGTTAGGACAATATATTTCACAGTGAAATTCTCTCATATTCACTCATGTTTAAGTCAACAGGGGATTGCCTGCCACCCAAGTGCCAGCAGCGGTTTGGTGTAAAAGTGTGATGAAGATCTGCAGATTTAGGTCAAATACTGTTTATAAAAGGCACAAAGGAGCATTAGAAATCCGGTGGCGTGTCCCTTTCCAATATGAGGCGGAAGAGGAGGAGGGTTTTCATTTATACAAACCAAAGGTCGGCCTTGATTAAATTCTCTTCTGGGGGAAAAAGGGCAAAGCCAGAAATACTGAAAATCTCATGACACGTAGCCTAAAGGCGGGGCTGCGATCACAAAGGGGCACACCATTTATCTGCTAACTGTTCACTGGACTCGTAGCGTAGGACTTTGTGCATTTCAGTATCCCCCTGTCTCCCTTTTTGCTCTTTGGTATCTAAAATTACTGTCCCGGTGGGGGTGTGACGACAATGACTCACGCTCTCAAGAGGCCGGTGGGAGATGCAGAGGTGAAATGCAAGCTGGTTGCTCTGAGCAGCTTTAATTGAGCACTCTTCACAGCCCTGACTAACACTGAAAGACATTTGAGGTGTTCTGTATATAGCATTTATCGCCCTTTCACTCCTGGAACATTTTTTTGCTGAGACGATGTCAGACTGCAGTCATGGCTCTGCCTCTCTCAAAACAACTGGTGACATCGACTCAAGCCAGTCAGCTGTATCGGACGCTTCTTTCACGCTCTGCGGCGGCGGATAAGAATTATTTCCGTGCATGCCTGAAGCGGCACGTTAATATATTGATGACTGTAACATCGACAGACCTCCTCCCGCTCCTTTGTCACTCTGTTCTTCGCTCTCGTCTTTCATCCATTCATTTCCCGCCTCCCTCCTCTTCAGGCAGCCTCCCTGTGAGCGAGGTCGCCGGGCTGTTGGAGCAGGAAACACTGCAGCTCCTGAAGAAGGAGTGTGGAGGTCTTCAGACGCTGCTCAAGAACAACCACCAAGTCTTCAGAGGTAGTTTGACTACACGCTTCAATCATTGTTTATACTCGCACTCTTGAAAACTATCCTAACTCAAACTTTCCAACTCTAAATATAATAAACGCTTAAAATTAACTCACTTAAAATGCTGAATGTTTTGTTAGCCGCCTGGTAAGCGCCTGAAGTGGCGTCCCTACTGAAGATTCAACCAAGAGGGTTTCAAGCCTTAGCACGCTCCAACCGCTGGTCATCTGTTATTGTCTATGCAGAAAATAAACAGGATATTTACTTCTGGACTTCCTCCACTTCGCTACTCTGCTGCAACAGATTTGTTTGTTACCTTTGGAAGGAGCGCTTTATTCTGAAGAGGTCTTGTATTTTCCTGTTGTTCCCTTTCTTTCAGTGGAAGGAGGGACGGTGTACATAAGAGACTGGCGGGACAGGAAGTCCTCCAGGGCGGATACCAAGAAGAAGCCCGTTGCCCCCGGTGCCCTGAAAACTCGTCCCTGCTGGTTTCACGACCACCACCCTCAGCGCTGCCCCCTGCAGTCTGAACACTGTGCCTTCGCCCATGGACCTGATGACCTTCGACCCTCGACTAGGCCTCTGAGGAAGATAAAAAATGCTGCCTTTTGATTGGCTCATTCCTCGTAAACATTAAAATTGATTTATTTAGTTGATTTTTAAGTTGGACGCTTTTCTAATTAACAGAATTCACTCAATGCTGAAACCTGCTGCGAAAAGTCCCCACATTCAGCCATGCACCCACAGAGAGGAAGAAGTTCAGGTCCAAGCAGTGTGAGTTTTATTGATGCGACGTTACATCATTTCTGGGAATTGAGCTCCTGAAATTTCACAGTATCCTCTTTCATCTGCG
Source organism: Chelmon rostratus (assembly GCF_017976325.1). Classification (NCBI taxonomy): domain Eukaryota; kingdom Metazoa; phylum Chordata; class Actinopteri; order Chaetodontiformes; family Chaetodontidae; genus Chelmon; species Chelmon rostratus. The sequence goes on along the minus strand of NC_055680.1, from coordinate 10,617,572 downwards.
TGATGCTTCCCGGTGCAGCTTCAGGTTTCACTTTTGGTGCTTGCTGACACTTGTGGGTCACTTTGTCTGCTGAAATTTAATTTCACATGATTATTTCATGTTTCTTTTTATTTATTTAAGAAGTGGACTTTTGTAAAACTCCAAAAAATTTTATACTTACTGTATATTAAAGTGTATTTCAAGCTACATCTTTGTAATCATTTAAAGATGATGGAGTCTATCATAGATTTTCTTCTTTTTTTTGTCAACCAGGTGAGGGGTTTGCCAAGCACTCAGGACATTTTTCAACTTTTCACTCTGCTGCTGCAAAACTTTAAAAGCTTCTATATACTTCACTTAGTTAATTCACCTCAGACAGGTACTTTGAGGTTCACAGGCAGGGCGGTGGATAAAGACCGGACGGCATTTGAACAAAGTAAATGTTAGCGGTATGAATTATTTGTTGGCAGGAGTTGAGGGGTGAGCTGCATGTCGCCGCCTCCGGACGGGTGCTCACTGCTGTGTCTCTCTAACACAGTTCACCATCACCCTGTGGCTCAAATGTCAAAGACACTAAGGCCCACGCAGGGACGCCAGCGAGGTGATGGGAAGTACCTCCTCGGGTTTGTTTGTTTATGGTGGCGAGAACAATCAGACTATTCATGCCATAAAGGACAGACACTTTAAATCAATTCGGTATTTCAATCTCATAGATGAAGATTGTGAAGTGACAGTCATGTTATCACTGTGTCAAAGGTTGTTTAACAATGTGCTGTGCACAGGCTTCTGGTTTAGAATCAAACAGGTTTTATATAGGACACAACACCAAATGAGCAGTGACTCTTGTCTCAGGTAGCAACTGTTTGTCAGGTGCAGTGTTTTTCCTGGATTTTCCTGTTCAAAGGATAAATCCATACTGTGGTTGAGAGGGACATCGTGGGGTTAGTTACTCATTAGCAGACTGGATGCTCCCATATCCCCTGGAGCTCAACGGCTGCATCACTCAATATTGATGAAGACGTACACGTGTTTACTCAATCTGACCACAGGTTCAACACAGGGAGAAAAAGCCAGCATCTTAATAGTTTTCTGGGTAATCTTGAGTGCTGATAGATAATTTACTGTAGGTGAAAGGCCATTTAGGCATAAATGATGCCTCAGCTGTGATGGTCATAAACTACAGCAGCGCTGAAAGTGAGAGTGGTTGTGTTTTGACGGGCAGTACTCAGTCATAATGTGCACAGCTATGTGTGGGTTTTAATGACCTGTTTAAATCATCCCCACCACACACACATACACAAGCCATTATGCTTTGAGGAAGAAATCAATTCATGGAAATGCTCCTTCCACTTCGGGTCTGCAAAGATCATCCAATCCAATCGACCTGCTGCCCTATATTTAACTGCCGAGGAGTGTGACGTGGCCGGGAAGCGGAGGCGTTCACCTGCCTGATCTCCAAATCAACGCTCTTGTCTTTGATGATCTTTGACCCCAGCCCTTTCTGACCACTGTCCAATAAGCCATCATTATGATTCTGTTTGCGTCTGCCTCGCAACGCTGCCCTGGAGGCCAGAGGAGATCCAGAGCAAGCAAAATTATGCCACCCTCCTCACACCCACAGACCCCTCCATCCCTCCCCACCCTGCTCACCCTGCTCACCCCGAGCCTCTTTGCTCTCGCCCATCATGCGAAAACATCATAAGAGGTCTGCTGCTCACCCAATCTGAAGAATGCAGAATCCCACCAAACACAACTTATACGAGCAAAAAAACTGTTTTCTCTGCACAACTCATGGGTGTAAATGCTTAAGTAAGGGATGCAGTAAGACTAGTTTTAGTAATTTGCTGGTTAAAAGACATTGAAACGTCTAGGTTATAACTTTCATTTGGTTGAAAAGTAAAAGCTTGTTAGATATTGAGGTGTATGGCCATTTTGACCAATCAAATGACTTTAGCATTACAGTAAATGTAGATGCTTCCAGCTGTAATAGAAACAATGTATATTCTCTAAAGCTGTTGTGAAACTTGAAGGTGGACTTGTCCAGGTTTTATGTATTAAAAGTTTGATGCACTAAAACTCCACTATAGTCACAAGGTGGCCATTTTCCTCTGATGTTACGTTGGGAGGCTTAAAGGCTGTTATCGGCATTGTACAGCTGTGTGCCTGGTTGCAAGTCGTATAAACACAATCTGACAAATCATTTTCATTGCACATCTTCCTGATTAATCTGACAATGGATAGTGAAAATGTGGAGCGACGTCTGGCCATAATTCAAGGCAGAACAACATATTGGATAGCCCATTAGCTTAAGTTTGACAACAGCTAATGTTAGCATTCAGCCACTTCCTAGCCAACATAGCTATGTTACCTTTCGGTACATGTGGCATAATACAATAGGAAACATGTATTCTGAAGTGTCAGCACACAAGCTTGGAGACATTTATTTAAATCTTGAAGTAAAGCGAACTGAATGTAATCAAGCTAGTCAACAGAACATAGCTAGCATTGCCTGTCTTGCTGTGCTCACAGCTAATACATATGCAACCGGTGTTGAAGGGTCATGAATAGAGAGGGCTTGGATATAAGAGTCACAACCAATAAGACTGGAAACCGCTAACATTAATGACTGTGTTTGGTATATTTGGTTCCCAGATAACAGGATCCTGTTACAGTTCCAGTAGAAAACTATGTGAGCTATGTAAACAAGCTGTTTCCTTTAAAAGTGGATGTGTCTTACACTGATACGGAACAGGGTAACTCACATTACTTGCAATAACTTTAGAGGAAAACTATCTTTTTTTTTTTTTTAGCTTTCTTAGCCATATACATGCACATGAATGCATTAGAGATTCTGAAAGCAAAAGACAGGACAGAGGGGACCACATTAGCAGACAGACAAAATTACTCCCCATGCCTGAAATCTAGGTCAGGGAGAAGTGGCTGCATCTCTTTGCCTAAGCCAACAACTTTCCCTGTGTTCCCCTCATGCTTTATTCATTGTGGCACCATGGGGCCCGATGTAATGTAGCATCTCCAAGACACTATTTTGGACTCTCTCAGCAAAGCGAGCCATGTAGGACTGCGACGCTGACAGCTGTCACTGCAATGAATTCTTTTGTTTGACTGTGGCTGCCTTAGAAAATCTTCTCTTTCTTCTCAGTTTTGTTTGTGAGTTTTCTGGAGAGACGACTTGTTTCAGTGCATTATTGTGAGTCTGTATCTGTATTTTTTTAAGCTTGAATCTATGAGACTGCAAGATTAGGATATACTTGGTAATTCATTTTCCGTAAATTGAAAGTTCACTAAGCCTGTCGAGCTTTCTTTTCTTATAATGGAACAAAATAGATATTTACTTGAAATTGTTGACAAAAGTCAGGCTTTTAACTGGCTATAGATTTTCCTGTCTGACACGACAGCTGTCGCTAGCAGTTTTTATTAGGTATAGCTAGCTAAATAAGCTAATGTTAGCCTCATTAACTGGTTTAAAATGCTGTCCCCAGCTAACTTTTTGGTGCTTCAGTTGACTCATTTTCAAAACAATAACATTGTAAAGCAGGCTTAAATATGCACTTAATGGCTACACACAATATTATTATTGCTAATAGACAGAGGCTAAAGCTACTTCCGTCTCAGTTGTTGCGTACAAAAGTAAGATTTGTGCTTTATTGTTTGTATTTTCAAACAGTAGCCATGTTTCACTTTTGACATTTTATGAGAAAAGGCTTGTAGGACGAGGACTAATCAGTGTTTGCAAAGGTAACACTATAATAATGAGTTTAGTTACGGTTGTTGGAGTAAGAAAACGCTCCCAAATCTAAGACAGTTAGAGAGTCGCTAACATTAGCCTCTGTGCGGAAAATACTACGTGGTGGTCATGAAATTTTACTTACTTATTTTACTTTTTTTTTTTTAACATAATCAGTAACCCCATATATATAACATGTAGCATTGCCCCTGGCCTTGAATATAATGCTGGGTTACTATAGTCAGCTGATTAGCTGGACATGCTAACGTTTGCAACGTATGTGACAGCAGACACTGTTAAATCCGTACATGTTAATGTGGAAAGGCACACTTACAATTCTGCTATCATTTTATTAATGTTCATAAAGTGATTTTAGTGTTTATATTCAAGGGTTGGTTCATCGTAAGTATGAAAAACATATTTGATCACTTCCTTTAAATGTTTTCATTAGGAATATTTCATCTGGAGAAAGATTATTCCCAGTGGGTTTATCACTACAGGTGACCACTCTAATGTTACAGTTCTATAAATCAGTTAGTGCAGCTTTAAGTGGACAGTATGTTTTTGTTTTGTTTTTTAATTCAGCTAAACCAACTCTTGATGGTTTTCAATATGAACAAAATCAAACATATGCAAAAATTTGCATATGCAAATTTGCAAAAAAGCGGTAACCTTTGCTTGAACCTAAGAAGATGGAATGTAATAATGAACTAAGTCCTGCCACTCCTAGTCCTAAGTTTATTTATAAATGTATTTATTCTTTACTGTATTGTCTTTTGTATACAGTACTGTATCCCTTTTCATCTGGTGGAGCTACACATTGTGTGGAGTACCTTTCACTACCTGAAGAAAAATCTGTAATTATGCAGTCACTTTTGGCTTGACAATGTAGGAAGTCCTAATAAAAGGTATATTACAAAAAGTTTGAATTATTAAAACAGTGGAAATGAAAACATTCATATGAACCTTTTTTAACTTCTTCTATAACTTACTTGAAAAGAAAAACTCCTGGAAGGATTTTCCAACCACAACAAAGTCCACAACAAACCTTAAATCCTTTCCCCACTTGAAATTCGATAAGTCGAGGATGATATTCTCATCCAGGCACCCGATCAATATCTCAAAACTGACAAGCGGATGGTCACAGCTGATAACAGGCTTCTAGTCTTTTTTTGTTTACTGTACCTGCAGGAGCACCCCCCCTTTCACCCACTGCACCTCCCCCCGTCCAGCAGCCACTGCCTCGACCTTCCTCATCACCTACTCAGCCCTGGGTGACACTCAGAGATAAGGGTGTTGGGCTCTCCGGCTGTCATGCCTGGTGAGAGAGAGAAAGAGAGAGTGAGATGGGAGGGGAAGGTTTGTTTGGAAATGTTTCCATTTTGACATTTCGCCTTTCAACACGAACTCCTTTTGAAATTCAAAAAGTTTATCAGTTTACCAGTGGAGAGCTGCCAAGCGGGGAAGGATGCGGCTTCTTTTCCGCTCAAAGCTGAAATTACACAAAACACACATGGCATCAACCCACTAAGATTTACATGGAGCAGAACACAGTATATATTGTGTTTATGTGTATATTCTTTAATTCATCTCATTTATTCAGCTTGATTCGAGAGATATCTTTTGCAACAGGATCACAAAACCATAACTTTTACTCACAGACTGATCCGCAGCATCAAAACATATTTTTTCGCTTGTTGAAACTGCCACCAGGGAGCCAATCCACGAATTAATATTAGATGAGATGTTAATCTAATACTGTGTTCCGTACAAAATGCGCTGCCACACACAGTGTAAATTCCCACTCTCCCAGTCCTTTCCCTCACTGCTTATCAGATCAAAATATAGATTTGCCTCTTTCATGTACTATCAAATTACCGCCTGTTTCAGTCTCACTGACTGTGGAGTCTGGGGAGTGTGAAAGTGCTGAGTGATAAGGTTACATGTTTACATGACAAATTTCTATCTGTAAAATGCTTTCTGCTTTTCCTTTCACATGACATATTCCTTGATCCGACTGAGCCGATTTTAGAACCAGATGCTCCGAGGCTGAAAAACATAAAACTATGATTTGTGTTTCACAGCACAGATATTTCCAACTGTCTTAGCATTAAACAGAGACTTTGTGATGCAGGCAGCCGACATCCACAACACGCAAACTGACACTAGCTGCACAGCATTAGAGGCTGAGGACAGAGGCTAATGGTTTCTCATTTGGCTTGACTTCACTGTTGCATCAACAACATCAGAGATGACGCTTTAATGACTCACTGCTGCTTCCTCACTCATAATTTATCATCTCATCACACACCCACAGGTTCTGCTTTTCCAGGTTTGTGGTAAAAAAAACTGTTACAAATCCACAGATTTAGACCGAGTGAGAGTGGTGACGGTAGATGCGTGTGGTGGGCAGAGCTGGTCATAAATGTAAAAGGTTCACTAAAAACTGTTGCCCAATATTTATAGTATTATTACAGTAGAAAAACAAACAAGATTTTTTGGCGTTAATAGATTAGAAGTAGTTGAAGGAAGGCAGAAAAAAAATAGCTGAGAAGACAGAGATGGGGGATGCTGAGGTCCCTGGACAAACTTGAATCAGCTATGCAATAACATGGTCAGCATCTTAAACCAGTCTTAGACCACATCGAAGCACCTGAACAATGAAAAATGCTAAATTTCACAGAATATCCCTTAAATAAAACCTCTCTAATAAAAAATTGTGTCGACTGCTGTGTGAACAAGCTGTGCCAGTTCATCAGCACCTTCCTTAATCAACTAGCATTTAATCACATTTCATTTAAGTAATTCAAGATTAAAATAACAATAATTTTGACTGAACCACATTGCGTCATTCTGGTGGGACAGCTTTCTGTTGCCGGCAAACATGAAGCAATATGGCATAAAAATACGCTCCTTTGCTTTCAGTGTGACATCACACCTTTAGCTGATCACCACATGAAGAAACGTTTAAGTGCTGTGAGCATCGAGGCCCCGCGAGGTAGGCGACTCACCTTCACAAACTCGCCAAAGTGGAAAAAGAAAATGCATCTGACCAACATAAGAGCAGCTCGGCGGCTCTGATGTGAAGTGAAAATGGGGGTTACCATAGAGGCAGACCTGAGAAGGGGTGTCGTTACCATGGGCGACGGGCCGAGGTGACCCAGATGGCACAAAAGCAGCTGAGGCTATTGGATCACTGTGCTTTGACAGCTACACTTAGTCCGTCTGATATAATCCAGAAAAAGGCACTGATACTGCATTACCCAGAAGCCAGTTGTGGTCACACTCCTGACTGAACCTACACTGTACTGCTGTGCATGAAAAACAAAAAAAGCATCAGTGTTTACCTTTCATCAAGCACAGCCTCTCCAAATACAGTGCTGTATTAACTGTGCGTGTGTTTGCTTGGAGGTGGGCGCTGCTCGTAGCCAATAAGAAACAGTGAAACAGATACATGTGGCTGCACAGGGGAGGGCGAACGGTGTCAAAGACACAGGAACGCAGCCATGACTGCCGCTGTGCTGTTTGTTTAATTAAAGCTGGAAACTGAAGCACACATTTGATTTAGATATTAATCGTCTGAAGGTCCTGTTTGTGCCACAGTAGAATAAAATCACAGCATCTGTGAAGCAAGAGCCACCTTTGAAGGAACAGTTCGACATATTGGGAAATATGCTTTTTCTTGCAGTTAGATGAGAAGATCAATAGCACTGTCAAGTTTTCAGATCTTTCGCTCAAGTGAATGTAGTAATACGACAGTGTTGTAATACTCAACTAAAAGTCCTGCATTTAAAATCTTACTTAAGTCAAAGTACGTAAGTATTAGCATCCAAACATACCTCTATGGCATTGTGTTGCCCTCAGGCAACAAACTACCTTTAAATTGATGCAACTTGATATCAAACCTAAATGTGCAGGCATGAGTATGTTAAGAAGTATGTTTGATTGTTTAAAGATTTTGTTGCTATTCATATACTAAAATTGCAGTTAGACCATTTTTGTTTAAGCAATTTCATGCTCATGTGTGTAGATGTGCTTGGATGCATAATTATGACCTCAGTCAAAATTTGTATGTTACTGTCTACTTCCAGGAAATGGACACAAGAACATTTTACCGGTGGAAGGAACATGATCGAGCATCTAGGGTCATTCCCTCTGACAGTGAGGACGGCGAGCTTGAGGAGAGTCGGGGAGACTGGATCCCTGAGTCGGGTTTGAGAGACAGCAACGAGGTCAGTAGTCAGTCAACAGAGAAACATGTGTGTGTGTATGTGTGTTTGTTTGCATGCGTGTCAGCGGATGAAGAAAGGTATATGACACATTCATTGATCTCCAACTCTGTTTCACATCTGCCAGCAACTGCTTCCTGAGGTTCCACACAGAATAGGAAATCAGAGTGCGCTTTGTCAAAAAGAGATAAATATATATAAATATAATAATAAAATATGTTATTGCTGGATTGTAATTAGTGATGCATTGATGTGTAAGCATCACAAATGTTGCAGCCGTTAAAGATGTGGCTACTTTATTTACTGCTGGGTAACAGGTAGCATTATAGCACTACATTATAATTTATTAGCTGATTTATATTTAGTCTTAACAATTTGAATCATATGGACAAAGGACAGGGCTAGCCTGACTATCCAATGTTCAAAAATTAGCCTAGCAACACTAAAGCTCACTAATTAGAGACACTATATCTCATTTGCCTAATCTGTACACAAAAAGTAATGTAAAAACATAAATCTTCCCCTTCCTTTTCAGTGTATTGATGCTTGGTTTACAACCTGCTGGTGTATGTACTGTATAAGCTTAATATTCTCATATAAGCCTTCTATAACTGATTCAAACTAGTGCAGATATTCTGAGCAGTAAAAGACTGAAAAGTTTACAGCTTAGTTTCGCAGATTATTGGTGCCATAAGATTCGTTTTAAGGTAGTGTACATTCAAATCTAACCAGCACATGTTGAAGTATGTAGGCTGTATTTTATCCTCACGCTATGCATGCTGGCAAGTGAAAGGTTTGGGCCTAAAATATTTACTGCAGAGAGTATCTTGATTATGTCATAATACATGCTACTGTGAAAAACAAGGCCATGTAATGACATTAAACACGGTTCTTTAGTGCACAATGTAAGCATGGTGGCAGTGGCAACATCAAAATAATCAAGCGCCAAAACGCACGGATCAGGACTTCCTGTTTAGATTGAATATCCAGCGGCCTCTTCTGTAACGAGATTCTCCAAATCGCTAACATGATATCATATAAGCACCAATAGCCACATATAGCGCAAACCTGTATTATTCAAACCAGCCTGCGCGTCCACAATCAAAACAGGCATCCTCTTTAAAATGGCTGTCCTCAATCTAATCGCGTTTTGACAGGACTGTTTGGTAGCCTCTTCTTTGCTTTTAAAGACTCCCTCTGCCTCCCCAGAGAGGTAAGAGTGGGCGACGTCGGCTGAAAATAGCACTCGCCGAGAAAGGATGAATCAACGCTGCACCTTATGCTTAATTAAAGATTAACAAGAAATTGCTCGCTGGTGTGGAGGTTTCTCAAAGCCTCGCTTTACTTCTCTGATTAGGGGTTATGTAACACTTGTTAATACTGCATGGACCACACTAAAAAAGTAATGACATCAGCCAGTGTGGCAGAATCAATCCTGCCATGACAGGACGCAAAATTTGAAGCTCGCGTGTTGCCAACACATTGATTAATTGGCTGCTCACAGCTGCTAAATCACTTAAATCATACTGATTTGTGTAGAGTGTATTTGAATTAATGATGACCCCCCATGAAAAGGTTGATACAGTGGACCAATCTGTCATCTCTTTATTTGAAGCACTGACAGATGGCTTTTGTGGCTGATACAGAGTGATGTACTGCCATGCTGCTGATCCACAGAATGACCCCAGGAGCTCTCTGGTTTACAAAAAGCAGAAAAAAGATGGCTCTTACTATATATCTTTTCACTCAGTTTCCATATTTCCACAAAGTAACAGATGTGTTTGTAGCAGTTTTATATCATAGCAGAAATAACCAATTCTTCTGTTGGACTGTTATGTGTCACTTGGTAGTGGTGGCAGGTTTAAAAAAATGTGTTTCTTCCACAAAATTTTCACAAAATAAGACAAATTTCTCTGATGTATCTTAATTTTGTCTTAACATATCCATACAAGAACTTTCCGTAAATGAAATACAATCCAAAATAAGCAAAACTATTAAATCAAAATAATTGAACAGGAGGAAAAAAAAATTTCAGACATTTTTGGAACTTTTGGAACATTTCTGATATTTGCTGTTACCCACACATTTCGCCCAGAAATTTTCACCCAACGTTGGGTTCAAGATCCAATCAGGGCAGTGACGTAGTAATGTATATCATTCCAAGCTCCACCCTCTCATTCAAATATGGTCACTTCTGGTACACAAATCAGAGGGTGATGACAAGTGGGGTTTACGCAGCCAAATCTGAGTAATTTTGTCAAATATTCCAGATGCGTAGTTATGACATATACAGTCAGAGAAACTGAAAAATGTTAAATGAAATAATAGCAATTACAACAAACAACCAAAACAACACAACAAGCAAAACAAACAAACAACCTTAGCAAAAACAATAACAACGCAACAACAACAACAAAACAAACAATAGCAAGCAAATAAACTAGAAACAACCAAAACAAACAATCAAACAATGGTAACTAATGTAAAACAATAAGCAAAATAAACAAATAAACAACAGTAACATAGATAAAACAACAAACAACAGTAACCAACACAAATCAATCATCATATTCAATCATAATCAATTCATTCATATCAGACATGATTCATGGTTTTCTTTGGCCCAACATAAGGTTGAGGAGGCACCTTACTGGAGGGGTGGGGCGGCGGGCGTGGGCATTAACATGCAACAAGGCCATAAAAGCTGTATCACACATGTACAATATGGCCTCATAACCATGATTTGCTTCTTTTGCTCAGAAACCATTTTGCCTTTGATGTAGACAGGCAGGGTGTGGTGTGCTAATTAAATTTGACTGATTATCTTCTTTTCACACAGAACGGACAGCTCCTTCAGGTTCACTAAGAACACTTTCTTATTTATGGACGCAGCCAGTGGGAGCAGTTGTAGAGCAAGGAAAGATTACACACACACGTGCACACACACACACGCTTGGGAGCTGCTCAGTACAAGTGCAGTCTTGTACTTCTGGCAAGTCAGCCGTGAAGCTCGCTCACCGGTGCTTTGACGGTAGTTTTTGGAGATGGGGAGCACACCTTCTTTGTGCAACGCAATCCAGTGGCTTCTGTAGTCTTCATGTTTCCTCTGTCCAACCCTGTTGTACACCTAACTTCCTGATCCAATCTACCTCTACATAGCCTTTAAAACCTTATAAATATCCGATGACTGCCTCTGCTGTGTCAGGAAGAGTACGGTGGCTACCCTGACCCAGAGCCGAGTGTGTAGTGACTGCTTTCCTGCTCGGCCCTCAGTGACTCATGCAACTTATTAAGCATGAGTCACTACACGGCGGTCCACACCTTTAAGAGCATCCAAGCCTGGAAAATGCCTTGAAGGACGGTCGAAGCAGATGGCTGCGGATGCAGTCTATTCTGGGGCGGTGTTGTCCTTAAGGCCGATGGGTCGCGGTAAAGACGAGACGTGGATGAGTAAGAGCAGAGGTACTGTGAGATGCAGAGGCAGGACAGACTGCTACCACCGGGGATTCGGCTTTGGATCTGTGTGTGTGTGTGTGTGTGTGTGCAGGGAGAGAAGAAAACAAGAAGAGCTGGAGAGGAGTGAGTCAGTGCTTACTGTGTGTATTTACTATAGCAAAAGGCTGAGGCACAGGGGGACAGCTGGGGAAATTATAGATCTCATAATATATTCACTGGCAGTCGAGATGATGTGAAACCGTGAGTTTTAACGCTGCTCTAACTGTTCCCTTCGACAAACTTCAAAACCCACAAAGTGCTGTAATAAATGTCTTGTCTCACAGTTGATGAAAATTGATCATGTTCTTGGATAAACAGGAAATATACTTTGTTTGAATGTTATGATGCTTTGTTTGATGGCTGACAGTGAAGAGAGACAGAAATTATGGGATAGGACAGGGAATAATAAAACAATCCTGGGCCCCGTTGAGTGTTAGTTACCTTCTCTGTCCTTGCACAGCACATGCAGTTTACAGTGTGAACTTGAAATCCATATATATTTTCCAAACAATATGCCTTTAATTTATTTAATTAACTGTCAAACGATTTAATCCATTCCATATGACTTTGTTTTTTTATTTTTTTTCAAAGAAGTCTTGATATAGAGAGTGTTGCTCATGCACAGTGCTTTAATATGGAACATGGAAAATGCTAAGCAGTTCAGTTGGCCTAGTTTACTGTTGTGTGTGTGTGTTGTATGTTTACTAAGATTAAATAGTCACTGTTTGAGCAATCAATTCTCGTGTGGCATTTTGGAAAAAAACATAATTTGAGAAACTGTTAATTTTTACTTGATTTGACACTGATTTACGGCGAGTTTCACCGAGTGTAGTCTCATAAAAGCTTTCCAAAACCTATTATGTGTTTTGAAAATCACCAGGAAACCTTGGCCAATTTCTCAGTTCCAACAATGTACCCATTTCATCCAACAGCAGCAATGAATAACAATGAGCATTTATCCATTTAGTAAAACGCACACCATGAAATCCATCTGTGTCACACTGTAATGGTATAATGGTATAGTGTAATTGCAGAGGGTCATTAAACTGTGGGGTTTTGTTAAGCATGACAGTGATGGGCTCATTATTGCAAAGAGTGATAATTTACAAAGCCGTCCTGTACACTACATAATACTCTCTGTACCCAGTGAAGGACACCATGCTGGCTTTTTCCAGAGCTGATTTAACAAAATAACACCTCAAATCCATCAGCGTTCAATTTTAACATAACACAAGAGATTTTCCTTAACAACATGAAATCTTAAATTAGCTGAATTATTATTAAAATCGGGAACTATTTGATTGGAGATTAAATTCACGACAGAGAAAGTCTTGAGAGTGTTGGATATTCTGCGCTAGCTGCACTTTTCACTCAATAACTTCACTGATGGTCCACTTGCTGGGTTTTCATGGTGACTTGAACATCTCATGGTCTTCATCAGAGTTTTGCTAAGTTGTTATGGAGATATCATGGATATCATATCAACCATGGAATTATGGTCATGTGATAACAGGTCACATGATCAGCTAAGGATGTTGAATCAAGATTTTAGTCAAACTATTTCCACTGTCAATAATGAACTTTCAAGGTCAATAAACAAGCTGGCTGCTTTCCTTTGAAAGGGGTAATTTACAGAAGCACCTAAGAATTTTATCTCTTTTACTGAAATAATATTCTTGACAAATCGTCTGAGGGCAACCTACTGATACATCAACTCAAATAGAAGCCCATTGTTTACTTCACTAATAACACTGTTAACATCAAGTCAAAGCTTTCATATGCAGTGGCACATTAATCTTAGAAAGCATTTGTGATCTCTGCAAAACATCATTTCTCCAGGGCTGGGCTGTTCATTACATCCTTCCTGTAAAAGGCTTATTAAGTAGTGTTTTCTTCGTCAGTGCGCCTGCACGTTTTATGAGGCTCTTTTCATAGTTTGCTGCAGAAGCTATAATGCTCCATCACGTGCCTGCTGGCCTGCTCTGTCTGCCCACTGGAGCCCCGGCTGGCTTCAAAGCGCTCCTGTCGCCTAATGATAATGAATGCAGTGTGTCTGCTCAATGTGCTTAGTGGCTCACTGTCAATCTGTTCCACTCAGACTCAGGTTACAGTCTGCTCCTGCACTGCTCTCCCTGCAAGAGCAGCCGCCGCCAAGAAAGACAGTTTTCCCGGTTTGTTTTCCTGCGGTCACGAAACCTCTGCAGTAAGAATGTGTTTGTGACCCTGTGGTCCGAATCAAATGATTGCTCTTTAAATCCAACGCAAACACTGCAGTCAGCAGTTTGATGCAATGCTGAACTCCTGCACTGTTCCTCCCCATATCTTTGCAAAGGCATCCAGGAAGCTTGCATAATATATTTCAAAGCTTCATAAAGAAAGTCTTTGACTGTATGAAAGGATTGATGAAGAAATCAATAAATAGACTGGGCATAGCCTACTGGGTCATTAATAAAACACTAAAGGAGCCCTTTCAAATGTGGCTTTATGTGGTCTGTCCTCATTGGGTCAAAGCAATCTATTTATGCTTCTTCCTCACCCCTGCTATCTCTCCATCCACTCTGTTAGGTCTCCAGATAAAAGAGGGTTCATTGTGAACAAAGCAAAGGGTTTGACAGAGCTTTGGACACCTGCAGCGGACCAAACCATTCTGTATGTGCGGGTTCGATAAAATAAGGGCCATCTGAGGGTGGGACAGACCATTTGGTTATGGGAGGGATGAAGAAGGACAAGGAGAGATTTCTGATCATGCACACATGTCATGATCATCATTTAAGCCTCTGAATGCTTACAAAATACTCCTTGAGTTGCACGGCTACTATAAAAAGAATATAATTTCCTTGTACTTCTTTTGTTGGGTGATTAAAAAAAAAAGCAGACAAAGGAGTCTTCACAGAGTCCTTGGATGGCAATAACAACCCCCATGTAAATGATATTTACATCCACTTCGAGAGCATGTGCTGCCAGAGATGGTGCGATAACTTCCCAGACTGGGGTGTTGCTATGGGAACATGACTCATCACAAGTCTTCCTGCTTTACCTGTGGCAGCTGCACAGTACTCATGAAAGCTATTTCATGCTCCTTTTGTTTGCCAACCGCCAGTGCTGAGCCTCAATTTTCAATAACATATCATATCAGATGTCTGGGAAAACACGATGGAACCGAAGTGCTAAAAAGACTTTTGTTGCAAATTGTTTTTTTTTCTTCACAGGAGATGCTGTATGAGCACTTTTTGTGGACTGAGGCCATGATTGAATCAAAATCAGTCAATCAAGTAGTCACATTAGACCCTGATTGTGTGAGGAACAACACAGAAAAAAGATTCCCAAAATCCCAAAGAAATGCCTGTGATTAGTGTGATGAGTTTTCATTGTATACCATTATTGAGTTATAAATACTATATAGTGGGAATGCACCTCCATAGACTTCAATGCATTATATTACTCATAATTACTCATAAACTCTGTGTGCCTTATGTACACATGATTAGTGTGTGATAGTATTTTGAAAGTAGAGTGAAGTTTGAACTCTATACAGCTGTAGAGTTTTAAATTCAATGGGAGTGATAGGGCCACCATCGAAATGCATTATACAGGGTAACTCATAATAGCTAATAACCTGTGTGTAACAGTGTAGAACATGTACAGTATCAATAGGAAACGTCCTGTTGCCTGTCCTGAAATAATTATGCAGGAATTCACATAAGAGTCATTAAAGTCATTAAAAATGCTAATGTTTGCAAACAATAATGAGAATCATGCAAGAAAACGTGATGATTCATTTATGTAAATATGGTGAGATCAACAGGTTTTAATGTAATATTTGTCAGTCTTCTCTAATTGTGCAACATATAACACACACACACACACACACACACACACACACACACACACTGTAAATGCCTGGCAGACGTTTGAGCTCAACTCAGTTCTTTCTGTGTGGTGCTTCAGGTATGTTGTCATACATTGAGAAGTGTGGAGGAGGCCCATCTGTCACACCACTGCTAACCCTGTAAACAAAATCCTGAGCTGTCATTCACAACAGGCCCACGTCTTTTTTATCCTCGCTGGTTACTTCCCAGCAGGGTGCTCTGATGAGGGTGAAATATAGCTGCAATAAAATACAAAATGTAGAGCAAAGCGTGGCTCAGGCAGCATGCAGAAGGAAGATGTCCTACATTACAATGTGTAAGGCGGGAGCTGTGGTACGTTACTCCAGGTGGGATTGTTTATAAGATGGATTGCTTACTACTGGAGACTGTTTTTCTCAAAATATCACTAACCTTGAGATCAAATATTGATCTGTACATGATGGATCATTGGAGTTTGAGTGTGAGCACAGCACGCTTTGAAGGTTAATGACTCCTGACCTTGTTCCTAACCTTATTCATATCTCCATCTTTACACTGACATATGGTCAACACCAACAAATAATTGGGTCCACAAAAGTAGATCAATTACATCATGCTGTATTTTCCATCTACATAGAATAGCCATCTAATATGCTGTTACAAGTGATGTATGGATGCATGTCAAATAACCACCAAGTTAACTTATGTGCAGAGGAGAAGCAGTGAAAATATCAATTTTTTACACATTTACGCCTACATTATGCCTAAAAATAGGTTAAGAAGTGATTTAAAAGACTCTAAAGGTGATGATTGATCGGCTCTTATACATTTTGGAAAGAGTCGGTAAAAACTCAGTGTACAATCTGATTTCCGTCAGGATGTAGACATATATTGGTGCGAGACATATTGACATCACAAGCGCTTTTTGAAACCTGAATGTCTGCACAAACTCTGGCTTTGCTGCTGTAGTGAGGCCTAAATACAAGCTGCTGTTTCGATACTCTGGTTTTCTTCGGAGTGAAAGACATTTAACATTTTAACTGTATTCAGTGTGAATATAGAGACATCACATGTTCACAAACCTGCACACTGAGTAAGCTATTTGTGAGCACACCTGGAGGCAACTGAGCAGAAACACAAGCTGAGGAAATGTGTGCTGAATTAGGACCACATGGGTCCAAAGCTTTACAAATACAGTTTAAATTGATATCCTACCTTCTAGGCAGCTAATTAAGCTGATTAATTTCTTGCCGTGAACTGAAATTTGCTTCAAATAGATAATTTTGTTACTATTTAGTTAATATTAGTTTAGCTAGGTTTTATAATTATCCAAACATTTTAATGCTGTTGCGAACATGAACATGAAATATCACCAGTTAGTGGTGCATTCATACCGGTGGGAAACTGCATTAATAAAATGAATAATATGAAGATATAAGTTTTAACATATCACAAATATAGTTTAATTTTTCCTTTTCTACATTTTGCTTAAGATTTCAGGCAGTAGCATGAACCCAACTTTACTACCACCAAATAATAAGATAACTTACAAAAAAAGGAAGAAGTTAAATGAAATAAAGGTGACTAAACGCTCATTTTGGTGTATTATTTCAGTAAATTCAAGATGGGATGTTAATCTAAAATCCACTGGCATACTTTGGAAAATGGTTGAGAGCAATGCAAAAGACACACAATTTGTAGTAAATGGGTTATAATATGTGAAATAAGTAATGTATGAATGATTCAGTGGTTGAATAGCACATGATAAAGGAGGATCTGTGCACTGCATGAGTGTCTTTATTCCACGAAGCTGTCCAAAGGCATCATGTTACCCACTCGTGTATCTTGTGCTGTGACTCCGATGCAAGACATACCAACCGCCAAGTTACCTAATGCATGACCTGAGATCCCCGCCCCCCCTCCTCCCTCCTGACCTCAGGCGCTACTCGGCGCTCTCAGGACACTGTAAAGGCAGCAAGTTTAAAAAGCGCAGGTAGAAGCTCCAAGTGACATTCCAGGTACCTGGAGGGCCGCGGGGGGATTTGGTTAATGTGCCGAGATCACACTTTATCTGAACATCCAAGGCACTTCTCTCGCTGCCTGAAGGTGATTGCGACGTTGGTTTGTATGAAGGTCGGACGCCGTTATGTAAGATCATTGGTTGGAATGGGAAACTGAAAGCTTTCAGAGCGGTCTTTGTTGTAAGACTGAGGCCGTGAGGTGCCCACAAAGATCCATTTTTCTCTCAGTGTGCTTGTTTCCAGTCTCGCTCACACTCATTGTGTTGCTCTATTTGTACATTCCTCCAGAATCAATTTAATTGAACGATCTGAGCTGTCTGACATTAGGCTGTTTTTGTCGTCTTCATTTAGATAAGCAACAGCTGTTTTCATAATCAATTAATCAGTTGATCATTTTCACTCGCAATCAGTTGCTTGTTTAGTCTTGTAAATTGTCAGAAAACAGTAAAAATTGTACAACCAGACGTTGCTCGTTTTGCAACCAGCAGCCCAAAACCTGGAGATATTCTGCTTAGAATCACAAAAGGCAGAGGACAGCAGCAAATCCTCACATCTGAGGAGCTGAAACCAGATAATGTTTGCATTTTTCTGCGGTAATGACTCATGCAATCAGTCGAATATCAAAATATTTAATGGACTGAGGCAGTGGTTCCCAGCCAGGGGATCAGACCCCCACAAGGGATCACAAGACAAATAAAACAATACTTTGGTTTATGACTAGATACTTGTAAACCTACTGACATTCCCATCGGCTTCAGATATACTTTGTTTGATTAGCACTTGATTCTGTTTTTGTTACCATATAAACAAGCTTTATTTATTGTTGGCTGGTGAGACAAAAACGCAGATTTGGCCAGTCTGTGTGAATCTATCATCATAATGATAATAATTCATGTCTTGCAGTGTCTGAGTGAATCTGTTAAACTGCAGAGGGTCCTTGAGGCCTTATGGAGGATACCTAAAACCGCAGCAGCTGAATTACTCAACACACATAGAAGCATCGCCTAAAAGCAATCTCATTTGCGGTTCTAAAGCTGTGTTCAGCGTTTCGCTCTCATGCCTCGGTTAGGTAATACACCGGCGCTCAGAGTTATATTGGAGGTGACACCCCATCAGGCCTATAAATAGCTTTGCACTTTCCCCCCAGGAGCCCAGCTGTAGCTTTCTCCCAGGCATTTGATCGCTTCTTTGTGGACGACTGACATCACCTGCTGCTGCTTTGTCTCTTTGACTTTCTGACACACAAACACATGCACAACAAAACACACACCGGCACACACACACGCACCCTCAGCGCCGCAGCAGCTTCATTACTGCTGGAGTACGGCACGTGAGGAAGACTCCTCAGCTCCTGTGATTACGATGCTTCTGAGAGTCAGTCACTTCACAGAGAGTTCGCCTCCGGGTTTCCCTAAACGACATTTAATAATGACTCACCTAATTACTTTAAATATTCAGCTTCCACTGCCACGAGCAAGGCAGGTCTGAGTAAAGTGAATTCTCCACTACTGTATAACTCCTAAATAAATAAAACAGTTCACTTAATTGGATGCACAAGGCTCGTAACAAGTGGGAGTGCGAAGCGAATGAAAGCAAAAAAAAAGACATACAAAACCCCTGCAGGCTGCGTCTGACCCCAGTGAGTCACCGTCTACGCAAGCTTCTCCAGAACTGGGCATGACTCAGTAATGAGCACAAACATTTCTGAAGTGCACTCCTGCTGCCAGTTACAGTATGTTGCTTCAATTTGGATTACAGTGCTAATGCTCACAGTTTTACGCCATGAATTCAAATAAACAGCGATGGAGGCAATATGTTTTTATAGTTCAATCCCTTTTGTTGTAGTCTTTTCTTCATTCCGCAATGCCACAAGGAGATATATGGACATAGTTACTAATTTAAAACAAAAGAAATGCTTTTGGGGGACAGTCGCGTACATATCCATGTGGGTATCACTGTCTTTAAAAAGGGTTTGGCTGGTGTTTTGCTACCACCCCATTTCTAAAGGAGGTTATGTATTAATAATCAATACATCATTTACAAACATCTTATTCAAAAAAGTGTAATTACTTAAAGGACCAGTGTGTAGGATTGTAGAACAGTTAGGTTGCAGTTTGCAACCAACTGAATACCCCTTACATCTCCCCTCCCTCTCCAAGCATGGCAGCGAAAGCTCACGAAAGAAGCAAAAGGTGCTCTTGAGAGCCAGTTTTTGGTTTGCCTACTCTGGGCTGCTGTAGAAACATGGTGGAGCAACATGGAGGACTCTGCGGAAGAGGAACCACTCCCTCTGTAGATATGAAAGAAAAATGTATTGTATGGTAATTACTACTACTATTACTTCTTATTTTCAGGTCACAAATGAAAACATAATTATGAATACCTCATTCCATTTCCACCAATATATCCCTTTATGAATGTGGAGTAGTGGACATGAAAGACTTTGCACTCAAATTTTCTCTCTATGAGCACCTTTTGTTTATGCATCATGCAGGGGTGGAGGGGATTGGCTTAAGAAACTTAAGTTTCCTCATTAGTGCACATTTCTGCTGCCTGTAATTCACCTACATTTCTGTCTTCATGACCACAAACTCACACTGGCCAAACGTTAAAAAAAACCCCAAACACTTCAGGTCAAGCTCTACCAGCAGCTGGATTCTCCTCTAAATCGCGGCCCTGTTGTATATTTTTGCATAGCACTTACAAATTATGAGTGAACGGTGAATCTACAGTAGCCACGGGGCTTTAAATAATTCATTTCAGGAAAAGGATCTATGTGGCCTCTCTGGCGCGCGCGTGCACCTGGTGCCACTTGGTCACGGCAGAAGCGTCTCCAATTATCCCGGAGCGCGTCCCTCGCTTTCTGTGCGCCCTTTGCCTCCAGACCCACATTGATTTTGAGCACGGCGTGATCGATGCGGTCGACACACGAAGCTCGCACGTGAATAACTTAATGCGGGATGATCGATTTGTGTTTGCGCACAAGTGCGCGCAAGGAAACAGACGACGCGCAGAAAGAAAAGAGATACGCCAATGTATAGGAAATTTGGTGTGACTTTGCATGTTTTGTGACTAGGCTCATCCCGTGTCTCTTAATGTGATAGGGAAAAATCATCATTCACCTGAACAGGCATGCTGCAATCTCTCCTGGTCCTCCTCAGTCCCCTGACCACGTCTGACGAAGGGGTCGCCTGCGCGCCTTCCCACTGGTCGTAGCCGCTCAGAGACATGCCACACACGCCCCGCATCACTTTGCAGAGCTTTTCTCCTGCACTTGTCGGATGTTAATGGGAGATAATCGGCTCGTTTGAGGGGAGAGAGGCGGTGATGGTGTCTGCTGGGTTCAGCACGCTGGACAGCGCTCGTGGAAGTTGGGAGAGGACGGCGGCGCGCGGACACGCGGGGATTTAATTGGGATGAATTTGGGGAGCCGCCGGAGAGATGAGCGACGGGTGACCATGGTTGATTTTAAGTGCTTATTATCGACAACAGGCGCAGGCAACCCGAGAGGGCACTTTCCGGAGTGAGACATGGACTTTGCTGAAATTATCTTCGCTTTGTTCATCGTCGTGGTCGCGGTGGTCTCGCTGTTGTCCAACTTGTTGGTGCTGCTATGTTTCGTCCACAGCACCGAGATACGCCGACAGGTGCCCGGTGTCTTCACCATGAACTTGTCCTTCTGCAACATACTCATCACTGTTTTGAACATGCCAGCCACTTTGGTGGGGATTATCAGGAACCAGCAACCTTTTGGGGATTGCGTTTGCCACACGGTGAGCTTTTTGGAGACCTTCCTGACCGCGAACACCATGCTGAGCATGGCAGCCCTCAGCATAGACCGGTGGATCGCGGTGGTCTTCCCGCTCAGCTACTCCACCAAGATGCGCTACAAGGACGCGCTGATCATGGTGTGCTACTCCTGGCTCCACTCCTTCACCTTCTCCCTGACGGCCCTGCTCTTCTCCTGGGTCGACTACAGCGACGTTTACGCGTCCTGCACCTTGCAGCCGAGCGAGGAGGGCAGCGACAGGATTAAGTTTACAGTCTTCACCGTCGTTTTCCACGCCACCAGTTTCATGCTCTCCCTGCTCATCCTGTGCTTCACCTACCTGAAGGTGCTGAAAGTCGCCAGGTTTCACTGCAAGAGGATTGACATTATCACCATGCAGACTCTTTTCCTCCTGGTCGACATTCACCCAAGGTAGCTCCCCTATGCCTCATACCAGCATGTTTTCTCATAGCCTTTTCAATGTATAATTCACAGTCTTGTCACTAGTTGTGAAAGAAGAAAAAAGACTAAAAGTCTTTTGCTGTTTTCAGCGTGAAACAAAGATGTTTAGCTGAGCAAAAGAGGAGAAAGCAGAGAGCCACAAAGAAGATCAGCATCTTCATCGGCTCATTCATCATCTGCTTTGCTCCTTATGTAATTACAAGGTAAGTCCAATTGATCATAACCCCTAAATTACTGAGTTTATTGCAACTTAGGAGATAAATGTGCCCATTTAAAACAATACAGCATGAGCAGTTTCCTTATGAGTAGCCCAATAAGGTTCAAACAAAGCCTGGATATAATGAGTAAATAACCTAATTTTTGCATCCAGGCTCATTAGAGTTGTTGTCCTTCATAGAGCCATAAGACGCAGGTCTGTCAGACCATTAGAGACAATTCAGCACCTGAAGTGCACATCCACACTCCAGTTTGTCTTCAGCTAAGACCACGCAGCTCATCGTCACCCGATGATTTTAATCATTTTCATTTCTCTGAACAATGAGATGGCTCATTAGTCGCGCCTGCATCACTTAAACATGTGTCTTGCTGTGCTGCTTCCACTGAAATGCATGCACGATACAGTGTCGGACAAGAGGTACAGCACAGGCAAATAGTGGAAAAAAAATAGAGAAAACGCTTCAGGGGCCCACAAACCAGTTTTCAGCCAGATGTAGTGCTGATGATCCATCAGCTTGACATTTGTGGCATGTGCACATATGGCAGGGAAGAGGGAAGAGGGAAGACACATTAACAAGGACAAAGTGTCTGAGAAATTGGAGTAACCTCCTGACCAGGCTTAACCAGTGGGCATAACCTGAGTGGCTGTCGAAACCAAACCATCTAATCGTGATCATTCCTCCTCACGTATCTGTTCTGCTTTAATGAGCATTTATACACGTTATTCACTCTGTGTGGTGACCTTGTGCTTCAGTGACATTTGCTGTTACATAATGTTACTTTAATTAGCAGAATGGAAGGGTGAGCCTTGTGGTTCAGTTTTGAGAAAGGCATTTTCAAAAACTCTCCCCTAATATATATATCATAATTCATTTTTGTGACATTGTCAGGTTTAAGCTGTTCTCTGCTGACAACACTGAATTGCAATGCAGATCTTGACTTCTGATTTGATTTTAATGTGACGTGGAAAACTCAAGTTATCTGTGAGAAGAAGCTGATTATTTGCCCCTGTTTCACTTTATTCCTTTGTTGGGTTTTTTTTATGCAGGCATTCTGAATCTTCCATACAATTACAGTTTTAAGCATAAAAAAAAATTAAATAGTGTACCATTTGAAACCTATTTTTAGTTGGTGGATCAACAATTTTCACAATATCCACATAATTGCCTTAAACTGAATGCACATAAGAAATGACAGTGAACACACAGTAGAAGAGTGAGTCCTGTCTGCCAGATATTTCAACCAAGAGCTGCCAAACGAACAATTATTTCTACATTACCAATGTCTGTGATTGAATTATGGCACAGGTGACCACTTTGTGCAGCTCAAATGGCGGCAGAAATAAAATATGTTTTTCAAAAATGTCAGACCTCCCCTTTGACCTCCCATAATGAATTTCATACAGTCACGCTGTGTTAAAGGCTCTGTAGTTAGTATTATCTAATCATCTAACAATCTTCAACAAAGCAGCTCTGAAAGGCATCTTTTTAAAAGATGTGCTTTGTTTAGTCGTGCCTCTGCTGCCGCCCCTTCAGGTTGGCCGAGCTTCTACCCTTCGTGGACATCAACCGCCACTGGGGAATCATCAGCAAGTGCCTGACGTACAGCAAGGCTGCGTCCGACCCCTTCGCCTACTCCCTCCTACGTCAGCAGTACAAGAAAGTCCTGGTTACTGTCGTCAACAGGCTGCTCCGCCGTGACCTGTACCCCTCGTCTGGCCATAACAGCTCTTTAGACACAGAGAACGACTACTGTCTCCAGAGGATCAGCTAATGGCAAGCGCACGGACATGACAGATTCACACCGCGAGCCAAAAATAAAGGTTGCCTCTTTGAAGAAGGTGGGCGGAGGAAAAGAATGAGGAGAGAGACAGAGAGGACAGGATATTGTTTGGGAGGGAAAAGAGAGCAGATAGAGGGGACAGACTGTGGGTGGGGGGCGAACATAAGGAAGTGGTGGGCGGAGAAGAATGAAAGGACAGTGATGAGGGGGAGGATGAACGGGCGAAGGGGAAGACAGACAGGGAGCGATGGGGAGGCCGTTGGACGGTAAACAGGATCTCTGATTCATCTGCGATGGCAAAAAACACAGGAACACACACAGATCAGACAAATCAATTTCATGGAGTAAGTCATGGGTTCATATTACTCTAAAAAACTGCAGGTTCACGCTGCTGGAGAATGGCCCCTTCTTCTCTTTGACAGACATGTATAAAGTGGCCTTTTGTACTGTACAAATCCACATGTTGTGACCTTTCTACTACCACACAGGGACGGGGCTTGGAGCTGATGGTCGATAGGCGTCGGGGTGAAGATGTGAAATGAAGGAGAGACTATGTTGTTCCTGCCTCTGGACAATGTACCTTCAGTGAATGGATGTACTCTTCGGTGTGGAGAAACAGCTGCTGCACATTATTGCCATGTTCTGTATTGACCATGTTAGACTACTTTGCAGTGTCATGTCAGTCACTGAATATTGATGCACTTTGTCTAATTCTCTCAGAGCTACTATAGTTACAGGAGCCAAAGGCAAATAACATGTACACCATGATGTTGAATGATAAATGTGGTGATGGTCTAGATTTTTGGTATTGCCGGCAAGTCTCTGGAAAAGACCAAAATCAACCATCTGTTAATTCATCTCTCAATAGTTTCTGACTTCCCCACAAAGCCCCAAGCTTTTCTGCCTATAATTTTTTGTGCCATTTTTGGCTTTATTAAAGGCAAAATGAGAGTAACAGTAGGGATACAAACAGGAAATGTTGGGAGAGCCAAGGGGTATGTCATGGTATGGTATATTCATCCAAGTTACTAGGCGACCAGCCTCCCAAAAGTCGTAAATCTTCAAAAATGGGTCATGGATACATTTTTGAAAAAGATTTCATGACTTCCTAAAACAGCTGGGTACTGCAGTTTTTAGCAAACATTACTCCAACAGGAGAAAATAGTCAGTTTTTGGGGACTATTTTCAGGTGTGGATTAATACACATTTGTTGCACTAGTAAATATATAATTGCAGCAGTACAGGGTGAATATGTGAAAGTAAACCACAGTGCCCTGGCTCATGATAATGCAGTATGTCACCCAGTGGAACAGTGCAGCTCACTGATGCGTTTTTAATTGTTTTTAGACAACTGACAAGCAAGGAACAACCCATGTAAGTAAGCAAATTAGTTTATTTGAATATCAGGTGCAGTGGCAGTTCTACAATGCTTCAAGTTCTCACACCACTTATTCTGTAAAGCATAGTAGTTTTGACGCTCTTCATTTAATTGAATCCAGTTCCCTTGAGAATCAATCCGGTGTACTCCAGGAGGCAGGGATGATGTGATTGGGTTTGTTTGAAGATTGAGATCAGCGGCTGCACAGACAGCACTTGTTAGCAGGCTCAATTCATTATTGGTTTTGGTCATGTCATGGGATTTGCCGACAATAAGGAAAACGTAGAATATCACTCGGCTTATCTTTTAAAGTGTGAGTTTGTAACTGAATGTACTAGAGATAGCCCACTTTTAACTGAAAGACATTTGTACAACTGTGCTTTGTTTTGCCAGTTGACTGGAGAAAATGTTTCTATGGATATTTACATGATGTTATTATATATTTTGCACTGTACAGGAACTTTTTGTCTACGTAAAGGGGGAGCAATGTGATGTAGCATAGAAACGCTTTCAAAGTGCTTTAAAAACACTGTTTTGTGTTTGTGCCAGATTTGGATATGTGACTTTTTCAGCTGTTCAGTACTTTATAACCAGTACAGCTGCTTTACAATTAAAAACCTGTTTCTTTGGATGTACTTTATGCACATGTATTTTTCCTCCTGTGAGCCACTTGCTGTTCTTTGGCAGTGTGATTAGCTATTAGTGAATCTGTGCAATAAAAGCTGTCAATTATAAAGCTATTAAAAATATTAATGTTTTCACAGAAACGTCATTGAATCTAGATAAGGCCCTTCGATTTAATTTGTAAGTTTGTAAACTGAATTCAAGCAGTGCAGTTAAAGGTCTTGGACACTAAATGGCAAATAGTGGGACTTTTATTCTTTTATTGGACTGATTGATTAGGATTATAGATAAATTATAGCCAATATTAAATATCTGAAATTGATGGATCCAGGTTTATTTGAAAGGAAACAGAGCTCTTTTTGTTCCTCGTTCACTACCAGCTACACATCTGTTTCTGTACCACGTTGTGTTGCTTCCATCTACCTCGTGGCCCTAATTATATCCTAGATGATATAAGGTATAAAAAATGACTGTGGTGTCACATGAGCAAGCTCTGTTGCAGCAGAGTTATTGCCAAGTGCAATTAAAGAGATGAGTCAAAGATCATTCTTGCAGATTAGAGATTCTGATTTGACTAAATAATGAGTCAGGCTGATGCATGGAAACAGGCCAGCAGTAATTATTTGCAGCAATATGTGCGGGAATCTCCATTTTTTGTTTTTTGCGGTTGAATTCAAACAATTCATGCTAAAAGCAGCACATGGTAGAACTGAAGCCAGGGCTTTGCTGTATTAACATATTGCCAAATTAACTTCTTCTTCAGAAACTGAAACTGATGATTAAAACTGCTTAAATGGAAAATGTATGCAAAGCAAAATATGTGCCACAGCTGCCAAGTTTGAAACTGAGTTGTGAGATTGTATTTTCCGTGACTTTTCTGACCCAAGTGGAGCTTCAGTGGCCTATAAACTTATAAGAAAGCCCAAGGAGAATTTAGAGAGTTTACTTCAAAGGAAAATGATGCAGTCTGCAGACACTGTACCAGTGGTAAACACCTCAACCGCTTCAGACACCCACTGCGAGACAGGCAACGAAACAGTGATGACTGATCCGACAGATCAGATTAGATTTGTTGATGAGGAGGCAGATGTCTGACAGCAACATTGGAAATCTGGGTAAAAAAGAATGTGCAGAAAATGTTCAAGAAATGAAAGACATTAGCGTCGCCATGTTTTTGCGGGAAGAGTAAAGAAACAAGAGCGAGGGTGAACATGAGCTAAATGCTGATGTTAGCATACTGAGGTGTTCACACTGTTTACCATGCTCATTAGCTTAGTTTAGCATGCTAACGTTTGCTTCTTCGCTCTGATCACAAAGTACTGCTGTGGCTATTGGGAACGTCCTTAGTTTTGCAGGCTAAACTATAAACTGACATTTTGATCCAATTATGGTGCTGGATGAAAAGTTTAACCTGCAATAACTGATTCGTTTTTACCTCTTGGGGGCAGCGGAAACAGGTTGTGAACACAAGTTACATGCCACCTTTTAAGTTGATATGACAAACTTTAGCTACAGTCTTGTATCCTGATGAATGTTAGCCCAGTAGTCACTCTTCATTCACTTATAGCTCCAGATTTGGTCTCTACCTCCTGATAGCAAAGGTCACTCGGCCTTCACTATCAGGTTGATGATCATGTAGCCTTTTGCTTAAAGAATTCACTTTTATTCATTTTAACTATTTTATTATAGAAACTTGCATCAGTTTATTCAGCGACATCTGATCACATGCACGTCTCCAGTGGGCTGTCATCTCTCCCAGGGGGCTTCATGTCCATTCATACAATAATGTGCATAATTCATATTTCTGATTTAGCTGAAGGATCCAGTTATTTTTCTACTTTACTCATGCTTGCCCCACCCTCAACTCACTCCTCTCCTTACAGCCAAAGGGCCGAGCTCACTCTCAAGATCCTCCATCCTGTCTTGAACCCAGGGGTCCGGCGCCTGCCTGCCTGCATGATGAATAATCGGGCTTCCCATTATGCTAATTCAGATCAGCCCAGCTTGAAGGAGAGGAGACCCTATAATTAGTTAAATGAGTAAAACAAGCTCACTCAGAAAATGTTTGTTGCTGTGACAAAATGTTCTGTGTGTGATTTTTTTTCCGCCTGCGTGAATAAGAAATCAGGTCAGGTGGCAAAATCAGTCTTGTAGCAAGTTAAGTCTCCGCTTGTTCTGTCTCATTACTATTTCAGTAGTAATTTTGAGAAGCATTGTGTCATGATGGAGCATTTTAAGACACAAAGGTTGTGTGTACTGGGTTGCCAGATTTCTCAGCCCTTCACAGCCAGTGGGGGTGGCTGCAGAACCCACCCTCTCGGCTCGAGCTTCCTCTTATTTGCTTAAAAGCTGATATTCTCTCCACTCCCACTTGACTACACTCATTTTCCTACCTTCAGTGGTACAAATGTCATAACGCCCCCATGTCGGCTGAGCATCGTGTATTTTCATCACAACTTTCTGCAGTGGAAACACCAAGGTCATTGGTGTGTGGTTAGCTCTTCCAGTAGGAGAAGGTAAAATTGTGCATAAGAGAAAAAAGGTTATCCAAAGAAAGAAGCCGATGGTCTGAACTTTCAACCTACTTGCTGTGTCTCCATTGCTAATCCAGGCACCATGTGTTGTTGTACTTGGAGTAGCCTAAACATCTTCACTAGGATTTACCTTTGGGCTAAGACAAGCAAACCAAGCGGACAACAGTTAGTTAGCACGGCCTCATTTGTACACTGTGCAATGTGATATACTTGCAGCACCTTTCTTACGTGTATGTGATCACACAGATGTTTGCTATCTTCCCAGAATGGAAGCAATGTTTCCACAGACTGCGCTGCTGCGCTCTTCTTCACTGATGCATATGTTAAGCCCGCCATACAATGCGCAAATGCTGGCTTCAGCCTTGCCATCGTAGCAGATATCTGTGGGGTCACAAAAATACAACCCAGGTAAAAACAAAAGGTAAAAACCAAAAGGTCTGCATCAGGAACACTGTGCGACCCCATCATGTAGTAACAAACACAATGCTGAGGTCAGGGTGGGGATATAGTCAGTAAGCCTGTCAGCAAAGTCAAGGCAGGCCACAATTAGTCCAGATGTGGGTCACATTATTTTGTATGGGATCAAAACATTAAGTTGGTGTGATCAATAAAAAATAGAGAAAAAATAGGGTAGATAGTATGGATGTGAAGCTGTTTAAGGTTAAGCTTAAATAAACTTACAATGAAAAACAAACAATGAAGTTCCACCCCTGGTTTAATAACCTGCTGTTATGATACTTTGATTTTATGATACATTAAATATTTTTAAGTAAATTATCAAACTATCATGTCACACAACACAGACAAATAATAAAGGACTGTTGCAAACATAAGAAAAACAGCCACTGCTAGTTTTAAGTGTCATTATTTAAAAGTTAGACACAAATTGAATTTAACATATATAGTTTTCATTATTAAAACAAAGCGTTAAAACGAGTGCAACAAAACTGGTAACATTTAGTTTTTAAAGTTTATGTAGTTATCCCAACAGGCGCCTTTAAAGCGCTGTGCACTATTGGCCAAACAAGGTCATGTGACTGAAGACGGCGCCTGTGGTAGGGTGACACTCCCAATTAAGCAAGGTGAGAATATTAAATGAGGAAAGCCAAGGGTGGACACTTGCACTTGAATTCATTTTATTCCAGGGTCAAAATCCTCCTGGAAACAAAAAGTCATCAACACGCCCGCGTGCTGCCTGTCAGTTTACCTTAAATACCTTAAAAGAGCGTCATATTCGCAAAATCTGCGTGCACATTTTTCGTGCACGTCTCCCTACTTCATCTCAGAGCCGTTCCCTCTGTAACTTGATAGTTGACCGTAATGCGTGGAAGAAAGTCGCTCAGAGGGGAGTTGAGATTTGTGCAGACTGGGGGAAATTGACACACACACACCCTCTGGCTGCGCGTGTGAGGTGCCACATCGAAACGGAATATAAACGGCGGAAAATGCGCATCATGCTGCCGCTCCTGCTGCTGTCGCTGGCCCTCGTTTCGTGCGCTCCTCCGCGCTGTGACCCGGGATTTCGAGGTAAAGTTTTCTCAGCTTCACGTGAACACACACTTTATTACCATGCGTGCGTCCGGACCTGCTGCCTGGACTGGACAGGGTTTATTTAACCGTGCAGACTCTGCAGACCCAGAAGCTGCCTTTCATGCAGTAAAATGCTCCTGTGTAACTCTGAGAAACTTAAAATGATAGTGAATATCATTAGGTTTCGGCCTGAAGCTTGTCAAATGCTGCCACTGTAGATAAAAGCATGCTTTTCCACATTAATGATAAACATCTATAAGCCTGTGGAAAACGTGGGACCTCTCATAACTTAATGATACCTTGTAGACAGACAGACATTTTAGAGGGCTGCTGAAGCAAAACCAGAGGTTGCTCAAGCTGTGTTTTGTAGGCCACATTGAAGCATTTACAGAAACCACTCTGCCATCTAGTGTCTACCACAGTGTCAGCTAATGACATACTGATGTGTCTTGCAGGACTGTGCAAGCCAACAGTGGAAGAAAAACGTAAGTACGCCTCGGACCTGGAGGAAGAGCGGCGTCCAGGCGAGCTGTTCGTCGTCCAGCATGTTGTAGCAGCAGCTGATCACCTCTCTGGACTGCCAGACTCATAAATCACAGCTCCTCTCTGGCTTTTTGAGCCTCATTTTTCACGCCGGACAGAGATCGGGCTCGAAAACAAAACCTCCCCAACAAGACAAGTGTTTGTAGAGTTACGCCCCTGTGGATTTGAATTGAGTCAGTGTTTTTTTGCAACAAAAAGGATGAGATCATATGTCACGCTGGGTGTAGCCTAATGGAATCTGGCCCGAAAGCCATAAGACCATCAAGTGTATTTTTAGATGATCAATGGCACTATGAAATATTCAAATTCTAATTTCCAGAGATAATAGAAATATTTGGGGCTCAATGATTGAAGACAGCCACAGCGAGGCTCATGATTAAGTGTGTGACACATGTCCCGATCCCTCAAAATAAGAATGGTGAAATTAGATTACTGTCGGCTGTTAGTAATCATTTCATTTTTAACGTGCCTGTCTGAATTTCTTCTTTTTTTTCCCTCAGCCAAATGCACAGATCTGCTATTATCCTACTGCGATGACATGTCCTACACTCAGACCATGTTCCCAAACATCCTCGGCCACAAGACCCGCGAGGATGCCGAGGCGGGCGCCGAGTACCTCCTCATGAGCGTGGTCGAGTCTCTGCTGAGGGGAGAGTGCAACCCCGAAATCCGCATGCTGGGCTGCTCTGTGCTGGCTCCGCGCTGCGAGAAGGAGAAGGTGATGAAGCCCTGTCGCACCACCTGTGAGGCCATCCGTAAAAAATGCAGCCACGCGTTCGAGGGGATAGAGATGGCTTGGCCCTACTTCCTGGACTGTGATCGCTTCTTTGTCAGTGACGAAGAGGGATGTTATGACCCGCTGGAGGGCCTCAGAGGTGAGAACAAAGTACAGTGTTACTGCTATTGTGAGCTTATCTTAGTTTTGAGCATCGCTGATTGTGTGTCTAAGGTTTGTACCTTTTTGTTTTCACCTGCAAGAGAAACACAGTTGTAGGCCTTTGAGCTTCAATAGAGCATTTTTCCTGAGCATGTTTTCAGCAGGCATCTGGTTTGCACACATGCTCATGTGGCCAACTGGAATGGCTTATTTCCCCACATAAAACCTCACTTACACCGGGTCCTGTGGCTATTTTCACGTGTTTTCATTAGCAGGCTACTCTTATAAACAACATCTTAATGCTCAGCAGAAAGGCAAACATTGTCTGTCAGTGTTTTCTAAAAGTGTTATAATTGAAGTTGAATGATGAAGTTGGACACAGGTTTCCAAAGATAAAAACACTCTGCTGCCACTCACAACACGCAGAGTATCATGTGTGAGCCACATGAGATTATGAACAGCAGGAGCTTATGCAGGGCATTTGTGTACATGGAAATAAAAGCCTAAAAGTTAAGCAGTGGAATGAACTACATTGTTTTAACCTTTGCTGCTTTACCAGTGTCTCACTCCACGTTGTGCAGAACATTTTCTGCCATGAAGAATTTGGGTCAGATGTCTGGCAGCAGGTTGGAGCTGCGTAATTATTCCCACATTCATATGAATTTCAAACTGATGTTCCTGTTTTGATATCACGTGACCCTTGAGGTCTTCAAGCAGTAATTGCTGCAGCTATAAAACATGTATGTAGCAGATAAAAGTGGGTCCAACACAGCAGGGCTACCGCACAGGGCCAGTTTGAGATACTGGTGCCACACTGGAAAGCAGCCTTTCATTAAATATCAATTTGTCAGAAACAATCAGTCCATTAATAATTAATAATCAGCAGCTATTTTCATTGTCTGAGTCGTTTTTCAAATGCCATTAAGTCTTCCAGCCTTTGAGTAAACTGAATATTTTTGGGTTCTGGACCCACATTGGCCAAAACTAGCAACTTGAACATGTCACCATTTATAACCAAAATATTTGGCAGATAAATCAGTAAGGAAAATAATCATTTGTTGCAGCCCTAGACCGGTAATTAGTGAAACTTGTTGTAAGTCGTCAACAACAAAGGCTCACTTTGACATTTGTTTGATAATTATTACCTTGTGGTTTTAACATGTTAAAATAACCAATTTCAATTTAAAGCTGCACGAATCAATATTTTTTTATTGACAATACATCAAATTACTACATATAATATGAAAGGGGTTGCTTGTAGAGGCAAATCCACTGAGAATTACCAGTCAGCGCTGGTGGTTTATTTAGCGTTTTAGCCTCTTTAAGCGCATTGTTTTGGTTTATTGCTCTCAGCTTTACTGTTTTGGTTCAGTCTCAGTCGCTAACCTTTGATTCAACAATTTTAGCTACCTGCCCAGCACTTAATGACAGACCAGCTGTATATGTTTAACAGCTGGACACTAACTCTGCAACATTAAGCAGCTAAAGTGCCAGATATTTCCCTCAGGAGTTGGTGGAGACCAAAACAGGACTAAAAGGAGACTGGACTTACATTAACCAACTTATCTGAAACAAAGCTTAAAATAATGCCTCAATTTGATATGTAAATAGGCAACTGTTTGCCATCACATCCACCATATGTGCTTTATAAGGTGATATTATTTCAATGTTGTCAGGAAAGCTGGGTTTAAGGGGAACTGAACCCAAATGCAGACACACAAGGGGGCGCTAGGTTCAACTAATAAATTTATTTAACTCAGAGAACACACAAGACAACCAAAACTCAGGGAACTAATGACTGACACACAGGGGTAACTGAATTAACACAACAACAACGTAACACAGGGAAAGACAACACATTAACACAAGACACATGAAAGCAAGGGACGAGACTATGAATAACTACCAATGAAATAAAAATAAAGAACAGAAGACGCTCCCGAAGGAGGAAAACACAAAGGGGTGTGAACAACGCGGCTGACTAACTAAAAGAACTTGGTAAGAGAAACTAACAACTCAAAATGCAATCCTAGCAAATGGAGGAACAAGAATCTGAATAACAAAAGTAAATAAACAGAAAATCGCTCTTAAATGAGGAGAATAAATCGGCTAAACTATAACTTAAGACAAGAACACAGAAACTAGATTATTATGTATCAAACAAATAACACTATGAAAAGAACATGGCAGGGAACGAAAACTAACGAGGGAAACGCAGACAACAATAAGGACGGGAACTCTACATAAGACAAGACATGAACAAAGACAAGAACAAGGCGATAAACAAACCAGAACTGTGGCAACTAAAGACAAAGTCGAAACAAGGAACAACTCAAACCTTAAACGAAACACGGACAGGAACAAAGGAAACGCAACATGAAACACTTACATGAAACAAGACAACACTCACTAGGGAACTAGGGTAGAACTATGACTATGGTGAAGATTGTTGGCAGCAAGGTTACACAGACAATGACCCGACAAAGACTGGGGAAAAGACACGGACTTAAATACACAAGGGAGGAACACTAATGACACACAGGTGGAAACAATCAGACAATCACACGGGAGGGAAAACACAGGAAGTAAAGCAACACCAAGACACATGACATGAACCTTCAAAATAAAACAGGAAGTAACAAAACCCAGGCAAAGATGAGACACAATGGGGAACTTAACAAATACAAACAAGACAGGGCAAGGGTAGAGACTGAGACAATACAGAACTTTAACATAAAACATGGCATGACTGAGACAATGGCAAGGATCAACAAGAGAAAACTAAACAAAACTGCCGTGCATGGCACGGGTCATGACAAATGTTGTGTTTACAACTTATTCTGCTGCCCCCAAGTGGCCAAAAAAAAATCCATTAATGCTGCTATGACGTGTTTTGGAGATGTATAAATCAAATAAATGTCAAAATATGAATGAATATGATGATATGTATATTAGGGCATACAGAGTAAATCCTGTTAAATGGGAAAAGTTAAGCAGGCAAGCTCTTTTTAAAGATGAAGATTGATCGTCTAATAACAGTTTTACACTGTACAGATTATGCATTTTAACCAGTAGTGAGAGTTTTGACAGATACAGTCTGGTGGAGCACATTTGAATCTGGCAGCACGAAACTTTAATATGTTCCATGTGATTTTGCTATTATTGGTTTCTGGAAGCAAGTGTGAATGCAAAAATAAGGGCCGGCTCACCAGTTTAATGTGTCAGCTGAAATGAGCACATTTGGCTCATCAGGCATTTGATGTTCTATCGACTTTCCACGCTCTCTTTGTGGTTTCTGCTGTACATACTGTACCAGACTCTTCAAACATCCTATTTATAGCCTGGCAGCCCCACAAGAATGGAGACAGCATATTTGTTTGATGGATCCAAAATGTGGCCGGCTGCCGTTAGATCCAAAAGCTCACTGATCAGACCTGACATGCTGCGTTTTTCTGTACAGCAGAGCAAGACGAAGAGGCCGTTGACAGCATGGAAATCCCTCCTCCTGAGGACCCCGCCACGGCAATACAGTTTAGCTACCACTCAAACGCTCAGATGATCAGCGTCTTAAAGAAAATTGAGGATCAATGCTCCGACATAGCGAGGACCTACAGCATCGGTCGTAGCATGGAGGGCAGGGAGCTGCTCGTGATCGAGTTCTCCAACAACCCCGGCCAACATGAACTGCGTGAGTAAAGCTTGTCAAAGTCTGTGTCGATAGCCTGCATCCTTTTTCATTATTGAAGAAGTTAGAAAAGTCGCTGCAAATGTGACCCTCTGCAGTCGAACCCGAGATAAAGTACATCGGCAACATCCATGGAAATGAAGTCCTGGGCCGCCAGCTGCTGATCTACTTGGCTCAGCACCTGTGCTCAGAGTACCTGCTGGGGAGCGAGCGCATCCAGACCCTCATCAACACCACCCGCATCCACATTCTGCCCTCCATGAACCCTGATGGATACGAGGCGGCTGCTTCTGGAATCCAGGACAATAACTACAGCGATGATGAGGGGGAGGTCAGTTCTCCACAGCTACACCCAGTTCTCCCTGTGAAGTTTGAGTCCTGTTTGCTTTGTAATAGATCTGGAAAACCGACCAAACATCCTAATAATCCGCACGCCTTTGTTCAGTGATAAACAGTGTGTGAAACACACCTGAGCTTATGCCATATTTAAACACCTTGTAATAAGAGTGCAGAGCATTTTAAAAATAGAAAATCAATGAATTACAGAACGTATTGCCCTTTGTTTTTAGCATGTGTCAAGTGTCAGCACCAGAGAATCAAAGTAAACATAACATTTGCCGTTTCCAGCTTCTTAAATGTGAGGTAATTCAACATTTTGTGTTAGTTATAGTTGCATTTATTGACTAAATAATCCATTAATTGAAAAAGGTAATTGACAAATCGATAGTGGAAATGATGAGTGGTTTCAGCCATAGTCAGCTAAAATACCTTGCACGCTCTCTCACTTACTGCCGTTATATTTATTTATACATCGTTTTGGCTTTGTAGACATATACACCAAAAAACTGAGGTGAACTGGTGAGTGAGACATCTTGATAAAACACACATTTCCATCCAGGTAAGAAGGTAAAAGAAGTCAAGAGATCTGACAAAGACAAAAGGTAAAAATCCAATATTTCACCGCAAATTGAGATCTGACATTGACGATAAATAGAGCAGAACAAGCAACACCTTCCACATAACAATCCTAAGCATCCCATCCCAAAACATCAGGACAATAAGAAGAAAGGCTCACTATCTATAATATAATGAATGCATATGTTGTATTTCATTCATTCTTGTTTTATTTTCAGATTAAAGGTCGATGTGGGCTTACTAACACAGGCATGTAAAATCACATAATCCCTAGATAATGTAAATTTCCTGCAGTTACTAAACGCATCACGATGTTGAAACCCAGTTATTCATTTAAATCAGTAAAGAAATAAAAGCTTCAATGATGAAAATTTGCTATCGTCTAATTTTCTGAAACACTAATGTGTGAACTCCACAGGGTCGCAGATATGATTCTTGGAACGTCGGCCAAAACAATGCGCAGAACATCGACCTGAACAAAAACTTCCCTGACTTGACGTCCATCATTCACGGCCGGCGCCGACAAAAGGGCTACCGCACCGACCACGTCCCAATCCCAGACTATTACTGGTTTGGTAAGGTACAGTATGAATCCTTATCCATACATGTGTGATTTTGCTGAACAACCGCTTTAAATTGAATAAACTTGTCTCATTTCTTGATCTGAAGAAGTCTTAATGCTGCGATGCAGGTTGCACCGGAGACTTACGCCGTCATGAAATGGATCCGCTCCATCCCGTTCGTGCTCTCCGCCAACTTCCACGGTGGAGACCTGGTGGTGTCCTACCCCTACGACCTGTCCAAACACCCGCTGGAGCACAACATGTTCTCCCCGACACCGGATGAACAGGTGAACGGGCCCCTTGAAACACGTCACCTTGAGAATAGAGAAATATTGATTGAAGTGCCTCTCCTTGCCAGTCACAAGCGAATCCACAAAAATAAAAGAAGGCGACAAAATAATTGAAGAAAAATGTATCATGGTGACCTTTCATAGATAATGGCTGCAGACAGTAACCAAAAATGGTAGATATTTTATAAACGTATAAATCTCATCATTATGAATGATTGGTCACAGTGAGCATTGAAAGGACTAAACTGGGACCCCATTTACACCTGGTATTCAAATGGGATCTGTATGCAGATACCTTTTCCGGACAATAAGGGGTCTGATCTTGCCTTTGCGGTTACACCTGGTATATTTAACGCGTCCTTGTTATCCTCCCTGAGATTGGATCTCTGTCCTCCAGAGCAAAACCTGCACTTGAGTAATTTAAGGTGGTGACAAATCAGGCCCAGACTCCCCTAAAAAAAATCACAGTTTTGTGAGTTGTTGAATTAGGGGAAACCTTATAAGCTTTGTGAAATACTCTGTACAACAAATTCTTAATTATTTGTTCCTCCTTTTAAATTCGGCAAATGGAATATAATGTAATACAGATCACATTTCAATAGCAGGTGGAAATGGGGTCTGCCGTTTTCACTTAAATGATACTAGTTATATAAATTCATATTTGTTTTTCCTGCATCCTCCTTTATAGACATATTTAAAAACATCTCTTCTCTCCCTGTGATGATCTCAACCAGAGAATAGTAACCCTCGGGTTTTTACTCTGCAGGTATTCAAGCTTCTTGCGAGAACTTACGCGAACGCCCATGAAACGATGTCCAATGAGCACGCCCAGTGTGGACCGTCTCGCAGTACCAGCCAGAAAGGAACTGTTAATGGAGCACAGTGGTCCAGCTTTGCAGGCGGTGAGCTGGAAAAGTGAACATCATTCCTCAGTAGCAGAGTTGCATGTTGTTTTCTAAAATAAAGATGAAATGTCAAGTGGAGCCACTAGAGGTCGCTGTGAGACCAGAAACAGCTGCCCCTGAGAGGTCAGCACAGCTTCTCATGGATGTCTGGTTGAAGCAGATTTGTTTTTGTCTCATGGTCAGGCATGCAAGACTTCAACTATCTCCACACCAACTGTTTTGAGGTGACCGTGGAGCTGGGTTGTGATAAATTCCCCCCTGAAGAGGAACTGTTTATCGGCTGGCATGAAAACCACGAGGCTTTAATCGCATTTATGGAGGCAGTAAGAACATTATCATGCTTATGGTTTAGTATCTGTGAATTTTTTATTTGCTGCATTCGAAATTATTCTTTGTAAATGACTACAAAGAATAATTGTAAATGAATTGTATTGTTCCTCAGGCCCATCGAGGTATCAAAGGCATTGTGAAAGACGAGGAGGGAAACACAATCAAAGGCGCGCGGATATCAGTCAGAGGAATCCGGCATGACGTTACCACAGGTAAGAAATGTTGGCTGCTAGCAAGATGCACCCTTTTCCACTGCGTTATCTTTGTGATACATTGGCTAAACCTATGACAGTTTGGTTTCTTGTGACACATTTTGCTCTGTTAAGTGACACTCCAGCCATTTAGTATCACACCCCCCTAATGGTTGGGGTCTTGTGAGAGATGAGACTGATGCAGCTCAGGCTGAAAATGTGTCCCATAATACAACTCAAAGCCATTTTTCATTATTACACACAACTGTAGGAGTTACTGCAATTACCAGTTTCTGATTGGCTGATAGCATTCAAAATCATAAACTTAGCATAGCCTTTAACTCAGAGATGTAAGCATGTAAAAGATGAGTCAAAACACTCCCCCTGCTTCTCCCTGCCCAGCTGAAAACGGAGACTACTGGCGCCTCCTCACCCCTGGCACCCACATCGTGGCCGCCTCGGCCCCGGGCTACACCAGAGCTATGAAGAAAGTCCAGCTGCCTCCTCGCATGCGTACGGCAGGCCGGGTGGACTTTGTGCTGCAGAAAGCTGCTCTAGAAGCTGACGTGCAAGAGGTGGACGACGCCATCCAGTCTATGGGCATCTATGACCGCTTTGACCCTTACAATCAGTACGAGCGCTACACCCTGATGGCTGATGTGAGCCAGAACCGCGAGGAGAGAGCAGAGAAGCCCTGGTGGTGGAACTACTTTGTCCTGCCGGGAGGGCCTGCACCAACCTGGCTGCTCAAACACTATTAGAGCTTGTTAGAGAATAGCATCGCTGTCTGCAGTATACACACAAACTGAATGTGCTGCTTTTTTACTGGTGTTACAGAAGAGTGTCAAAGCTAGCTGGCTGGCCTTCATGTTACAAGCTTTTGCCTACATGTGCTGTTTGGCACGAACGTGAAATTATAATGTAAGCACCTTACAAGCTATTGCCTTGACAACAAACAATTAATTAATGGCCATGATGAAATAAAAGTTGGCTAAAGACTATAACATTTACAGCAGAAATAAAGAGCTTTTATCTGTATACAGTCACAATGTGAGTCCTTACAGCCGCACCTAACTGCATTTTTCTTGTAAATCTCCTGGCAAGTTGCCTGTTTAGACAACTTTCAAACAACAAATGCTTCACAACAACATTAAAAAGACACAAATAAAAGTAAAATAATCATGCAGAGAAAGTGATTTTTAGGATGTAATGACACGAGGTGGCCACTAGGTGGCAGCCTGAATCAACCTCTGGTTCAAATCACTCCAAACAAGAGTCTAGCTATTCCTCCACACAGTGTACATCTAGCAGAAATAGTTTTGTGCAGGTGTGTGTGTGTTGCGCAGTTTATGCTGAGTCAGCTTTGTCTTTTAGCTTTTTGTTGTAGTTTCATTTAATGCAAATAAACTAAATGAAATGAGTTAAAGCCAGTGATCATAAGCTTAAAACACCACGTATACCAGAAGTTACACATCTTTAATTCTGAATTTAATGTATTACAACAAATAACATACTGTAAAAAAGCTACACCTCTTTGTAGACATTTTTTGAGGAAATATGTTTTCAAAGTATTTATCTAAATCTAAAATAGTGTTTGCCAGCCTTTCTACCTCATGTCCCTTTAAAATGAAGCACCTGGAGCCCTTATTACATGTGACATGTGTCAATAAGTTCAGCTGTGAGTAGTTCCACTACAGTGATTATCCTTCCCCTGAAAGTTTTATTTTAAACTCTTTTTAGAGGCTCAAGGAGGTAAGCAGAACAGAAGTTTTGTCTTCTTCTTCTTGTCTTGTGACTCTTCAGAGGCGTCCTGATCCACAGTAAACAGACTTTTAAAACCCTCTTTAAAGCAGGTGCACTCAACATTAATCCCTGTGTGACCTGATAAATCCAGGAAAATCAGTGCAACCTTTGTCACTATATAATTACATATCCACCTCCCACACACCTGAACAGGAAGGATGTTTTGTAAACTTAAACCTAATTTCTGTTTGTGTATGTTTCCATGTGTGAGTTTTATGAGGGAGGTAATCTGTGCCTTAAATACTTCCTGCTGCGGAAAGCTCATCTAGCATGTTTTGACTTGAAGAGTTACCTCTATAGCGTTTAAACCATGAAATCTATAGAATAACAGACAAGGAAGGAAGAAACTAAATAAACACTGGAGTATAATATATGGTCGGAAAGCTGAAAGAGGCTCTTTAAAAAGGGGATCGTCAAGGCTGGAGCATGAAAAAGCAGTTCAACAGCAATGGAGACCTGACTGAGAAGGTGAAAAGGTGCATTGTAGTACAAGTGCAAACAGAGGAACTGCTTGACAGAAGAGAAGATATAGCTAAAAAAAACCAAAACAAAAAACAAAAAAACAACCAAAACAACACAAATTCCCGTATATAAAGCACCAAATGGACAAACCACAATGAAAAGCAGTACAACATGGAGTAAAGTGTGCCAAGTCCCAAATCACATAAACAAAACAGCTCTTCAGATTTTTTTTTCTAAGGTCATGAAAGAAGCATGGGAAAAGCAAATTACCCCTCATAAAGATCGAGGAATACTATCGCGGAATCACAGAGAAAAGTCTGCTTAGCGAACTTGTTGACCTGTTACAAGTCAGCGAGAAAAACACACACAAAAAAAACACCAAGTTCCAGCTCAGGGGATTTACAAAACACAAACACATGATTTGGCACCAAGCTGGGCCGGCCAGAGGAGAGACCTCCATCTATACAGTGGATCTGGAAAATACTGTCCATTGTCCCAGCATCACACAACCGTCTATGGAGAGCTTTCTGTCAGATGGCATCAACAACGTCTTCTTCCAAGTATGTTTCAAAAACTGGGATTCATTACATGCTGTATGAGGCATGAGCTCTGTGGCAGTGGGTACTGTTGTGGCTGGGGAAGACAATATCTCCAATAGTGTTTATTGTACAGTGATGGAGAAATGCACTCATGGTTCAAGACACTGACGGCCTGATGTACAGTTTGAGAGACGCAACTCGATATTAATGCATTGAGAGTTTGGCATCATGGGGGTCGCCATCTTGGTTTTTTTGGAACCAGAAGTGGCCATATTTGGACAAGAGGGTGGAGCTGATGGATGTAGCTGGGCAGGAGCAGGGGGTTGATCTCACTGGGGAATTGGGGAGACTAAGCTGTTGCCATGGTAGGGATTTGTCAATCACACAGTAGCCACGCCCTAAATCGTAACCCCTCTTTATCGTCTATTTTACTGTAAATGGGACCAGAATTTATAAAATGAACATCTTACTGCATTAAGGAAGACTTGAAAATAGCAATTAAGACCGTAAACTTAGTAGGAAACTGTTAACTGAGGTGGTAAATCAAGCGAGAACAGGCTCATTTTCTCATATGCTTACATACAGACTTTGTTATGCAGCCGGTGATGTCGCCCCCCGCTGGCCGTTAGAAAGAATGCAGGTTTAAAGCTCTTCCACAAAGTTCACTTAGTGCATCTTGTGGCCTTCCTCAGCTGACGCAATTGTCCAGTTGCTATGTTATCATGGTTTGGTTTGTTATCATGTGACCGGAGCATGGGATTTTAATGACAAAACAAGTCCATCCATCCATCCCAAACTGTTTCCTGGCTCTACAACGGACCGTCAAGCTCAGCTCAAAGACCTGGAGAGCAAGGCATGAAACAGAGTCTGCACAGGAGAGAAGTAGTTGGAAAGTCTCAAAATAGAGTTAATCTGCTGAAAACAAAGTACGTGTTATATTGGAATTTTAGGGATACTGCTCAGATTGTCCTTGATTTCCTCTTGATTTGCACTGTTCTTGCACATAGTAATTTAAAAGCTTGGCCTTTCTTTCCGCTGGACAGGCTCCCAGATGCTCAGATCTGACTCATTTGTAATCAGCAGTTCAGAAGCCTCAAATGTAAAGGCAGTGATTACATGAGCAAAGTGGCTTTATTCATGATTTAAAAGCTGTTGCCATTTGCTTCGATGCAAAAAAGGCTCTCAGGAACCAGATTAATATATGATGAGCTGCCCAGTGCCCAGTGTGGCATGGAGAGATCCATAAGATATTCGAGTAGTACATCAAGTGCATGTTTAATGATATCAGTTAATGAAATGTCATTTTATGTGTTTGCTCTGTAAGAATCTCACAGGTGGATTTTTGTGAACTGTTAGCTTTTATGAGAAGCCTTAAATATTGTAGGTGCAGGTACAGTTAGTAGATCTGTCAGTTAAGGAAGAAAAATGCCACAAATGAACCCTTTCTAGGACTGTTGAAACTTGTCTTTAAACCAAACACCGTGTCAAATGGGGCCTGCGCCTCTCTGCATGTATGAGGGAGTGACTGGTTTTATTTGTCACATGTTCCTCAGTCAACATACGACAGTCCCATGTAGGATTGACCCTGTTTGCTTTTTCTGGGACCGGTTCCTCGAGCCGCCCAAGTCAGGTGGGGCGCTGGGTCACCAATTACTTGGTGAGGCTGAGAAAGTAGCATAGAGCTGCCCTCAGCTGCCATGTTGTATTAGCATCACGCTGCTGGCGAGTAGGTAAGTA
Organism: Chelmon rostratus; assembly: GCF_017976325.1. Lineage (NCBI taxonomy): Eukaryota > Metazoa > Chordata > Actinopteri > Chaetodontiformes > Chaetodontidae > Chelmon > Chelmon rostratus. The sequence goes on along the minus strand of NC_055680.1, from coordinate 10,575,120 downwards.
ACGCCTCATTTCAGTTCAGTGAAGCTGCTCTCTGTTCTCAGAGGAGCTCTAATACGCTTATGTCCCTACTCCAGATCAGTTTGTAACTATGACTATTCATGAACGCTCAGTCCACCATGTGAATATAGTGCCACCAGGTGCCAGAGTCACAGCAGGAGGCTACTTCTGTTTCATTCATTTTTTAACGCTCTCATTAAGGGATTTTAGCACAAATGACAAATGTGCTGCACTTAATATATGGACTTAAAAATATGAGGCTGTCACTTTTGCATATCTGTCATTCCCTCCACTATTTGTAAGCACATTTTGCATTTGCAAGAGCCAAAGAAAACCACTTAGCCTCAAGATGTTTTTATGTTCAAGTCGCTTTACTGTAAATGGACATTTTGCTGATTGTTTTGTATTGTGTCTTAGGGGTTAAAACACTTGGTAAATGGTAATTAAGAGGCTTAGAAATAAACACAGTGTGAATCCTGGTGGCACATGCCATCAACAGCTGGTGTCTTCCAGCCCTTGTTGGAAAATATGTCACTTCTGCTCCACTTCCTCTCCACATCTTTCCTATCAGCACCGTAAGATGATTATCAAAATGAATATTGTTGAATGAATTTTATCATTCTGCAGAAATGCGCCATGGTCCGTCAGGACCCCTTTACAGGGTCGCAAGATAAATCTGATCACAGCACAGATTCAGTCGCTCAGCACCTCGGTTGCTTGCTAAACAGATCGTTACTCTGCACGAAAACGGTGTGTTTTACCATTCAGCGCTCAGTCTCTCTGGTGGAGTTTGTTCCTACAAATGCAAGCAGTAGACAGTGAATTGGAAGTAGACGCTGACTCTGCGGGGAGTAGCTTTAAAGATACAGTGCAAGATTTGAAAAACAAATGTTTCTCGTGAACAGCTGCAGGCGTTCCAACAGCATAAATAATTCTGCTTTCTCCATTTTGCCAAGTCCAAACTGAACGGCTGTAGACCATGAGAGAAATGTGAATTTATATTTAATAGGTATTTTGTCTTACCTGCTAACAAAGTGAGCATGCATGAGGACGCTACACTTCGCTGATGAAGGCCTCAAGGTTTTGATTTCCAAAAGCAAAAGTTTTTTGGATGCAATTGTCTGAACTAATTCTGATTTCTTTTGCTTTCACTTGTTTCTTTAAAGAAGCCATGATTGGCAATTCCCTGCAACAGGTGTGTGCTTTAGAAAGGTTAAGGGTTAGGGTTAGGGATTGTCTCCTAGCTTCTCGAACCTGCGACAGACAAAGTAGCAAGAATGAGTCTGGTTTGAGAAAAAGAAATGGCGCCTCTTTCAGCAAAAAATCTCAGTGGAAAAATCCTCCGTTCATTCATACATTTGAGCCAGATTTATTGCACATCAAGTGAAAACCTTGCCTGCTCTTGAACATCACGCAGCACTTCTGTGTCTTTGTGGCTCTCACTATATTCTCTTTTTACGATCCTTCCAGGGGAGATTCACTGGGCCCTGCCAAACTCCCATAATTGCAAAAACAGCATTTCATTTCCTAATAATGGCTCAACGTCAAGTTCAATTCAGTCTGCTTGTTAAGCGGCAGCAATTACCGAATCGTACATGTGCAGACAACTCCTCCGGTGGGTGATAATAAGCTACTTTCTTTGTTACAGACCCTGAACAAACTCGTGGGGTGGGGTGGGGGGAACACGTGAAGCAAAGATAATGCGACCAGTCAAGCGTGAGTGTATACAAAACCCCGCCAATCGCTCCTGTAGAAAACCCCTCAGCTATGACAAAAGCAGGTCCAACTGGGTTAAGGTGATTCCACTTTAATAGTGCGGGGGTCCCTCGCCGCAACAGAACGTAACAATAGAAAATACAGCTGCTCGTTTGCGAGAAGTCACTTCCTTTTGAAAATAAGAGGCTGCGTCCGGGTTGATTGACTACTGGTGTTTATGAACAGGGGAGGTACGTTGAGGATTTGGGGGGTTTCTTTGTTGCGTTTTTCTGTTGGTATATTTGGGGTTTCTCCTTCAGCGTGACGGTCAGAGGTCACCGTACAGCACGGCCACACGGGCTTTCGCTTGACCCGCAGGCTCAGATGAGGAGCCGTGTTTGTTGACATGTTCCTCCTGAGTTTGGTTGTGTTCGTTTGTTTGGATTTGTTGCCGTAGCGCTCTGATACTCGCTCGTACTGAGGGATCAGAGGGGGGATCTGGACGGAGGTGGCTTCTGCTTGTTTAGTCCTTGTCACGCTATAGGCCTTTGACTGGCGGAGCAGCACAGGCTGAGCTTAGAATGAGCTCTTTATATGTAGAGAGGCAGCGGGTCATCTTCCACAGAGTCCGCCATGTTGCACCGCCATGTTTCTACAGTAGCCCAGAAAGCGCCTCTAGAAAGCGCCTGTCACGTATTCAGGTTCATGCTAGGAAACGGAGGGGTGAGGCGAGGGGCATTCAGTTAGTTGTGATCTGCAACCTCACCACTAGATGCCAGTAAACGCTACACTGTGGACCTTTAACTAAACAGAACAGGTGAGTGAAATATACATCAGCTAAATAAGAAAAATCATCCACGTGGAAAGAGATGTTTCACAGCACTTTTGGCCTCTCCAGTTCTTGGTGACTACATAGCAGGGCCTATGGAGGGGCCTGTGGAGGGGCCTAACTTATGTCTTTGGTGTAAGGAGGTACTATCTGCTCTTCTTTACCTCTCTTTCACTTGTTTTCTACAAATCAACAGCATATGAGCACATGTTTACTCAAATAGCACAAGGATCAGCAGCGTCAGACCCTGAGCTGCACCTACAGTCCTGACATATCTTCCCTGTCTCTTTCTGTATCTGTGGCCAAGTGTATTCAAACTAGACAAGATGATTTATTAGTTGTGGTCAGTCTGAGCCCATGCAGTGATTTATTGCCAGGTCTGAATTCGCCATCTTGTCTTATCTAATTCTCCTGGAGTGAATAGAAACAGGCCGAGTCCGCGCAGTAGAGACGCACTCTGACAGCCTCTGAAACATAAGAGCGACTGATTCTGGACAAAAAAAAATGAATAATGGAGCTGAACCAAAATGTGATGATTCGTCTGACTGGAGGAAATGTCCGTGTCCCAATTTAGACAGATGGGATTTTAGCTGGGAATAATTGTATAATGAGAGAGCATTTTTGTGAGGACAGTCGCATCTTAAAAATGGTTTATCTTCACTCCCCCCTGAGCATGGACGTAATACCTGATACACCTTGATATATTTTGGATTCAAGCATATTAAAGACAGCAGATTTTTGCGTAAAATAGAAAAAAACCTCCATTTTAGCAAAATGTGATGTACTGTGTTCCCTTTTAAAACAGCATTTTTAAGCAGGACAAGACATTAAACTGTAAATAAAAGGTATTTTAATTGAAGGAGAGAAAGATTATTTGATTTGATAGGTTACAGGTGTGTCGTTTGTGACATTTTGATTTGGTTTGGACTTCCTGTTCCCACCCACCTGGGCATGACACTGCCCAGGAAGTCACAGCTTTCCAGGAAGTGAAGCAGTTCATTTATTGGGCTCTTCAAACTTCTGCCATTCTGGATATTGGTCGTACTTTTCACCCAAATGTTACACCTAACATCACAGGTAAGACTGTGTGCTCTTCCTTTATTCTTTCAGCAGCTTGGTCACACATTATCATTAGATTAGGTTGGATTCTTAGCCTGCTAGTAAGCACATGGTCTGCAGTGGGTCAGTTGTTTGTGGAGCTGTTCGGCCCAGATAACTCTGGTGTTACGCTGCGTGGAATAAAGTGGCAGCAACACAAACGTGGGTTGTTTTTGTCAAAGTCTTCTGGTGGAGTAAGCATCAGAAAATGTGCCGCTGTGGTTGAGATTTGAAATCACACAGTGAGAAGACTCCCAGGCTGTGGGATTGATCAAGTCTGAGGGCGTGTGTTTAGGTACTGACAGTACCTGGAGCTTTTCCAGTGTATGAATATTAATATATGGACTTTCCTGCATGGAGTTAAATTCATTGTGTCAGAGAGTGGGAATATATTGGCACATTATCAGGTGTTGCATTACACCGCTTTCATATTCTGTGTCTCTTCTGGGCTGCGGGCCTTGAACTCAAACTTTGAAATGACCTTGAATGTTCTCGTGTGTGTGTTTGTTTGTGTGTTTCACTGATGCATTGTTTCGACGATTTGTCCGGCGAGTCCTTTCTCATAAGCAGCTGCTGTTGTGGACTTTTTTAGAATATCTGCCTTTGCCTTTTTTCCTCTTCTGGCTCTGCTGGACTTTAATTGACAGCACCTGTGTGATCATCGTTAGTGTCTCGTTAGAGTGCAGGAGTGTGTGAGGGCGTGCATCAAGACAAAGTCTCTGTGAAATTATTTTACCTGCAGGAGGATTTTGGTGGACAGTTAAGTGTGAGTCTTATATTTCTAATTGTATGTAGTTTAATGATTTAGGCTGCTCTGTTGGGCCATCTTCCATCACTTCCTGTTAGTATAAAACTGTAAAGTATGTTGATTTCTTGTATATAAACTGCAAAAAAAAAAAAGTATACTAGAAAGTTTAGTATGTGGTACATGCTGTGTACAATTAGTATAAAATGAGGACAGAGTGGTGCAATGTGCCATTGTTGGGAGTATTTGAGGGCACAACATTGTGCATAAAGACATAAAATGGGTGACATGTTGCACTATATAGTAAATAGGGGGTGATTTTGGACGCAGCCTGGGTCCAGGTGTCTTTGCAAGCCACCATTTTTACCAGTGTGGAATTTGAACCAGCAACCCTCAAGAGTCTGTTCCTTTAACAACTGAGCGACCACAGCCTGTAAGAATACAGCGCGTGTCACTTCTATGGCCTGAATAGGTTTCACTCATGACTGATGTTATGGTCTGTACAGTATGCACTGAGTAATTTAGTTGTTTTTGGTATAATATTACAGAACCAGGTGTTCCAGGAGTGCACTGGTCCTGAATTCAGTATTCCACAGGATCACGATGCAAGTTATGTTGCATAGTTGCATAGACCGAAACCAACAATGTATTGATCCTATGAACAAGTGTTTTCTGTGTCGCCAAAACCTGACACCACGTGTTCCTCTGTGAAGTAAAGCTCTATTGTGGTTCAAAAGCTGTTACAAACACATCAGTGAGCTACATCATCCCACTGGCAGACATGTTCCATCCCTGCGATAAACATGGCCACTGTACTTTATTCTGGGTTGATGCCACATGCACCATCCTGCTGCTGTAAATACTCAGAAGCGGCACATCCACTGACACTGACAGCGGTGGCAAACAAATTCGTTTGTTTTAGGAAATTGTTTAGCCCTAAAAAAATAAAATGACATATTTGTGAACCATTTTAAGGGATTTCCATCTTCATTAGAACCAGCGGGCTCTGGGCTGAGAGCCAGAGACACATTACAGAAGCTGAGAAATGTTGACAGATTGACTCATTGTTGGAGGGATTTGTTGAAAATAAGGAATATATCAAGAGGTAAGCCTAACCCTTGATGCGAGATACTGATCTTTAAGATGAAATCAAATGCAGTTTTTATCCAGCATTTTGCTTTGCTTGTGCCTTTTTAACTGTGTAAAAGAAATTTCTTCTTGGCAATGAAATAATAGTAAAGATTAATGCTAGCATACTCAGTCAGATCTCCTCTCACAGCAGGGGATCCTCCTGAGCTATTCTCAGCAATGCGCAGTCTAGACACTGCCGAATTTAAGGCCAGAATAAAACATAAAGCACAATTGAAATAAGTGTTCTTGATCTTAATGCACATTATCGCTGTGTCCCAGGGATAAAACACTTAAAAGTCAGTCATGAAGAAGAGAAAGCCCCAGGGCTCTTTAGGCTGGGTACATGTCCGCGATGCACCCAGCTACTTTAGCTGTCATGCAGCAATATCTCAGAGCCTTCGCTGGGTGCACTGATGCTTGGCTTAAGCCATTTAGCAGCGCCCTGGTTAACTGAAACCGACAAAACTTCTGATTCCAGCCTGATCTTAGAATAACACCCCTGGCGATTGTGAAGCTGTCTTTGCCCATTTCATCCGGCGCGGTCCCACAACTGCATTTGAGGCTGACAGAGATGCAGAAGGAGAAGATGCCGTATGATGTTACAACTGTTACTCAGAGAATTAAATTAAATGGAAGACATTACGATGAAAAAAAGAGTAATCATATCTCGCTGACAAGGAGAGGAAAAGGGGTGAGACTTATTGCTCGAAGACAGCGGCAGACTAAAGGCTGCAGAAGTGCCATAACATAAATAAAATAAGATGGCATTTGGCCACTTAAAGCCAATGGGTGCTCCAAAGGGTAACGTGTTGGATGATTCCAGTCGAATGTTTGCCAAGAGTTGCTCTTTGCACAGAGTAGTTGCCCAGAATCATGCAGAGCAACAACGCTGGGTGATGAGATGTTTACAGCTGAGTAGAAACATGAACACTGGGCATGTGAAGAGTCAAATTTGCCCATGACACTGGACAAAATTTCACTGAACATTACGTTAAAGAAGAGCTGCATGACTTAAATTTCCACTACATGTCCCAATTGCATACCACTTGCTCATAATATACAGTCTGCACAATTAGCATGGTGTTTTTGCAGTTAGTATATAAGACATTTGCATAATTTGAGTTTAAACTTAAGGTCCGCTAATTAGCTTTTTCAGAGCTTTTAGCTGCATCTCATCTCTTTATCTCTTTTTCAGCAGGTGGGGTTTGCCAAGTTGTCGTCATGTGACCTAAGATCAAAAACAAAAGGGGCCAGCGTTATGGACCAGGGGCCAATGGACAGCTGGACAGAGACCAAGGATGCTACCCAAAGTTCCATGGTGCAAAGTGAGGAAGACCACGCGATGACTTTGAAATTCACAAAGAATCTCGTAAGTGGAGCTTTTTTTTATTGTCGAACTATTAGTTAGTTCTATTAGTGCAATGTTGTACTAATATGTGCACCAACAGATGTGAACAAATACTAGAAGGCCACTGTCAATTGAACATCACAGAGAGGAAGTTAATTCACACTTCCTGATTGCTTTCCATGTAATGTTTGCAATTAATGAAAATGTTTTGCATTTGATTGCATGTTCTAATAACAGACATAAGCCATGTCTCCTTGATATTGCATTTATATGCAATAAATTTGTAAAAGTAAATGTTTTGAAGCAAACTGAGTAGTAGATTTTGTTTTCTATTGACATGTTGCATTTAAGTGCACTGCATTTAACCATGGCAGCAGTAAATTTTGGGAAGGACCACGTAGTCTAATTTATTTTTCTGTGCTAATGTATCAGTGTTCTCTTTAACATCCAGCAGACACAGTACAGCACAGCAGCCAGACAATTTGTAAAACAAATGTAGTTTATAAAGGCCAGTGTTTCGTCACAGCAGGCTCATGCTAACAAGCTAATTAAGCATAGTCTTCTGCACATGAACTTTAAGCTTGTATTAGTAGTCAAAAGAGATCTGCCGTTAGGTGCACCGAGCTAATTATACGATGATAAATCTTCTATGGCATGAGGTAATTTCTCAGTGCTCTTTAAAGATAGTAGAGAATATGGCAGATAACTGCTTGAAGCCTTTGCGAGTCAGCAGCGGCTAAGCTAAATGTGGCAGCAAGTGTCAGGCCAAATCAATACACGCTTCCCAGGATTCCTTTGGTGCCATAATCCAGGCTGTGGTGGGCACTGACCCTGGGGAGGCCTGGCCTCTTGTTTTCTTGCCCTGTTTTTTCAAAAGCAGCTGCACTTATGGATATGACAGCGCTGAGCACAAGCTAATTACCTTTTTAAAAAAAAAAAAAAAAGAGCAGAGTTTGTGCTGTAAACCGCTTAGCTCACAATTTAGACATGCTCAAACCTCTCTTTCCCTCATTGGGGAGCTAGCTTGCCCTTGGGAAGCAGGATGTGCAGACTTTATATGGAAGGTATTTACAAAAATTGCAGATGACCTCAAGCTCAAAAGCTGTGTAATTTTCACTAGCTGTGAAAGTGAACTCTTAATGTGCGGCGCATGGATGATTTATGTGTCAAACACTCCCTTTGGACAGAGTTTTGGTCAACTATTCCACCTCACCAATGCATAATCTGACTAGCACGAACTGCATTTTGCAGATCTTTCTTTGAGAGAGGCCCCAAGAGTCTTCCAGCTGATTTCACACATCCCATTAAGTCATAATCTTGTATTATCTGCCTTAAAATAACAGGAGATAATCCTGGCATCAGGCTAATCAGCCATGAAATTGAGGAATCTCCTTGACTGAATTCCACTGCAGCCAGCGAACACACGATGTGCAGTGTGCCGCAGAAATACGAAAAAGTGTCATTTTCACCCCAAAAATGTAGAATTTTGAATGTTGATATTCAGCATGAAACATTTAAAATGCTTTTGAATATAAACATGTCCTTCTGGCGAGGTTTGAATCACTTTTCTCCATCCTTCTCTCACCAGGAGAGATCATTTTATCCAGGACCAGGAACTGGAGGTGTGGGCCGGAGGATTTCCACATCTTTCCTTGTAAGTGCTACTCACTTACTTAAGCCATCAGCCGCTCATTAAAAATGTAAAATTAACATCTTTAAAGTAGAACACGATTCTGTTCTGTGCTCGGGGAGGCAGTCAAGCGCGGCGCTTGCATATGAAATGCATTTGGTCATCCCCCTGGCAACAGGGAAGGAAAAGGTGCATTGAGTGAAACGAGAGCAGATTGCTTTTATTCTTTATTTAGAGAGTTATTCTAGACACTGAGTCACAGATGCCCTGCCATCATAAAAATCCTTCCTGCTCAATTGAGGCTGTTGGAGGAAAATGTTGCTGGGAGTCTCTGTGGGGAAGCATGAAAGGCAATCGTGGATTTTTTATTTGTCTCAAACATGTTTTTTCACTTGTAAATACGCTACAGGTTTGGGCTGCAGACATTATATTCCTCCTGAGACAGTCAGGTGGTAAGAAAAAGACAAATCTGTCACTCTAGCATATAGACTGGTGTGAAATTCTTGTGTTTTCTTGATGCAGCAGTTAAATGGGCTGATCACAGAGCGACTAGAGGTGTGTGTGAAGTTTAATGCCTCCGCTAACAGGCAGGATCCTTTATGAAATGTGCTCTCGTCCACACTAATGTTTGGCCTTGGGCCTCGGCCATAAGCCTAAATGTACTTGTATGAATGTGTTTCAGATGTGTGTGGGATGTAATGTTCTCCATATTGTCAATTTCCTGCACAAACACTGTATCCAGTTCCTTGATGTAGCTTAAATTGCAACCCAGTCGCTAGAATAAATGTTGGCATTGTGCTTTTCTGCAGAGCACGGATATGTTGAAACTCTACGTTTCCGTAAGTTCAAAGTTTACGTTTCTTTCTATTTTGGTTTTTGATGTTGCAACATCGCTGTGGCTAAGGTCCGGTTAGGTTTATGCATAAAAACCACTCGGTTAGGCTCAGGACAAGGTTACGTTTTAGCTGAAAACACTTGGTTTAGTTGCCACGAACACAGCTGGAAAATGTCTCGATGTCAGTTTTGACTCCACTAACACAGCTCGATGGTCATCTCACCTGCTGTCACGCCACCCCCACCCCCTCCTGCTGATGAGAAACTCATCCGACATGCTTGTACCAGTAATCTGAACTACGTCACTTACCTGTTATAGAAATGTTGATTCGTTACATATGAAACATACAAATTTCACGTACCCGCGGTTTGCAGAAATGCACAATTTCTTCTGGTGACTGGGCTGTAATTGGTCTTTTGTGTGCTGTGTACTCGAGTCTGACCCATAAATTGACTGATGTTAATATTAGCTTACACACTATTTATCACAGATATATCGGTATTTGCACATAAGTAAGATATTGTAGTTCAGAAGTGCCTGAGATATGCTTGAGATAATTCAGAAACAGTGTCGCCCCTCATACAGTTTGTCCACCACAGAACACTGACTGGGTTTATTTTTAGCCACACTAGCTGCCCTTTAATTTGTTCCAAAATAAAATATTTCAAAAACAACTGGACTGATTGCCATGAAATGTTGTACAGACTTTCAGGGTCCCTGAGAGTGAAGCATGTGGGGTTTTTTTTTTTTTTTTTAAAGTGAAATACTCAGGTTTATGACCAAATACCTGCAAAATGAATGACATTTCAATGAGCTTCAACTGGACTTTGTAATTTGGTATAGTTAGCAAATGTTATGCTAACAGGCTAAACATTGTACCTGCTGAACATCAGCATGTTAGCATTTAGCTTAAAGCCCCTCTGTACAGCCTCACAGAGCTGCTAGCGTGGTTGTATCTTGGACTTTAAGTTAAAGGTCTGAGAGGATGAAATCTCCCGAAAACATTGTGCAACTTTTTTGTCAAACTGCTCTTTTTAAGGTCAGTAATTGACTTTCAAGCTCAATGTTAAAAGCATTTTAAAGGATCTTTATCTGCAAAGTTTGTTTATGATAAAAACAAATGCATCTTTTGTCACTGGATTCAGTCTGTAGCCTGCACAGAATGTTTTACTAAATTAGGATCCAACTATAGAAATGATTTGTTAAATACAGTGCCAATGAAGGTGAACCAACATCTGACTCTATTAACAAAAATACTATCGTAATTGTTACCTTATTTATAAAAAACTGCATCTATGAAGTGTAATGCATTGTAAATCTTCTAATCTCATTGTTTAATACTCATTATCTGAATCATTGCATTTCATCACAGCTTCCTAAAGCTCCTACGGTGGATTTTTAACTAAGGGGACCAACTTTCTCACTGAGAATGTAAAGGCACAAATCATTTCCCCTTCTTGTCATCATCAATCATAATTACGCAACAATTTCTTCACCTTGGATCAATTTGTGCCATTGAGATCAAACAGCAGTGTTAATAGGTGCCCAGATTTCTCCAAAGGTAATCTATATCATGTGGTGTGAGCAGTAGCCTTTCAGCCTCCAGTTAGCTCACGCTGTATATTGTTTGTCACTGAAACAGTTTTTCCCTGCAGCTAAAATGCAACTATATACTTTTGTCCCATTTGTTAAGTTGATCACCCTCTTGGTGAGTCATTTATTCAGTTCTGGTTATTTGAACTGTGCAAATAAACCTAATATGATTGTGTTATTAGTTAAAGACAAAGCAGTTTGAAGGTGTTTTTAAAACTATTATTTAATGAGGATGCTTGATCTGCTTTTTAAATAAGGTCGCTCTCCTAATTGCAATCGACAAGTGAGTAGGCTCTAATCATCATTGTTTCAGTCACAACACAAACTGGGTCTTCAAAGGTTTCACCCACGGCGCAATTACACCAAATTACTCTCACCATTTGGAGTTAGTCAGGGGCTCTGTTTTCAACCCGCTCTGCCTGTAAACAGGATGTGTCCAAGCCTTATGAATGGATTCACATGAAACTTTGTGGAACTCGTGGTCATGAGGGAAGAAACAAGATACCAGCCGTTCCACTCGGACAAAAGTTGGTGCTGCAGTGGGCACGGTTTCACACAAAAGGTCCAAACAACAGATTCATGAAAACCGTTGTGTTGTTGTTGTGTCTATCAGTGTTAGAAGATGCCAAAGTCTGCAGACTTTTCAACAGCTTGGTGCAGTGATAGAAGGCAGCTTCGGTATTATTTTTGTCCATGACAGCTAAAACTATCATGAAGTCCTTATAATTAAAAAATATATATAATATATATATAGAAAGGCATTTAAACAGTGTCTTGCATTCTTTTTCCTCCTGGAAAAATCCAACAGCACAGAAGCAATCCACTCAACCAACTCTGACTAAAGAAAGTCATGACATACTGTACCAGCTTTACAAAGGTACCATGACAGAATCCAAAATGCTGAACACACAACATGTTCTAAAACACTGATGCCGCTCTGTCACGCCTGGAGGTAGCCTTTTTGCCTTTAGCCTTTAGCCTTTAGCGTGGTTAATGTTGTGAAACTGCTTAGTTGGTTAGGCTCGGAAAAGATCGGTAGCTTTTGGTTTCACATGGGCTCCTGGCTGAAGGTCACATAAGGGCTTCGTTGCCATTTCTGCTACGCCGGGTGGAGCAGTTGCTATGAGCGTCTAATATTGCCACAGATGGATTTATATTGGAGTTAAGTGAAAGCTGGGTGCGTCTCGTTACGGATGCTGAAGCGTACCTTAAGTGTCTGTAGGAGACCCATGTGACTGTTATGTGAAGACCTGGGAACGAGACTAAAAGCTCTGGAAAAAGCTGCCAAGTAGACCTTGAATTGGGATTGTTTCTTCATGGTAAAACGAAAAGCTAGTGAGACAATACATTTAAAAAAGTCATAAAATAGAAAAATAAACTCTTGAAACAGTGTATAACAAAAGCAGTATATAAATAATTGCAGCTGGGAACTAAAATCACCCTGATTATCGCTCAATTATGAAGACTTTCCAAACTATCTGGTGAGGTCTGGCATCGAGCCCAGCATCCTGCGTGGCAATGGCGAATTGATCTAGTTGCTCTGCAGGCCGTTTTCACACAGAGCGAGTTTTTTAACAATTCTTTCCAAGACAAACGGCCAGGTTGAGTTGAACACTGGAGGTTTAGTTGTTTTGTCTGAGTTAGCATGAGACAAAACATTTGGAGAATGAGTTAAAGACCAATTGTTAGACTCACGGTGCTTTAAAGGCATTAGCATGTCCGTACCCAGGAGACGTAACACAATAGTGTTGGGAAACAGTGTAAGAAACAGGCTGCTGCAGATGAAAGGCCATGAGCCCATCATTGTTCCTTACATAATGTGTTTGCAGTTAGCACGAGGAGGTTGTTTCTCACCCCCATGTACTGTAGTTTAAGCACCCTGTCACTTCAAACTAGCGTGATCTGAAATTTCGCTGGGTGACTGCTGAGAATGCTAATGCCTTGGAAGTTGTATCCTGTGGCTCTTTTGGCTCAAATCAAACCCAGAGAGGCACAGGGAAGAGCCAAGCAGCAGCTATGCCCACTTGAGAAAGGCTGGTAATCTAACCCTTTGACAAGTTCGTTTGGGATCAGAGAATGGGGAAACACGGGCTCGACACTGCAGACACGATTCATTTTTCATCATTAACTGTAGCCGAGCGATGAAGATGGCGGCGTCCTGGCCTGCAAACCGCAGGGTGTTAGCGGCCGATTTGTATTTGACTTATTTACATGTTGCTGAAATACAGTAGGGTGTCTGTTGAGCAGATCATAAATGTGATTTGTGTGTGACGAATGGACCCAGTTGGACCGGGTCCTCTCCAGTCTGAGGCAGTCGGTGTTGGCGTTTGACAGATAAAATCATGCAGTGTGTGATATGCGAAGTTTATTATCTCAAGTCCTGGATCATGACTGTGATGCATTTGTGTGTCTGTGGGGAAATACATATTCAATGAAGTTTATTTCACTTGAACAGTCCACTCAGTGTCAGTACTGTTCAGTCCTTAAATACAAACATTGAAACAACAAAAACATTTGAGATGTCAGTCACAGTTTAACAGCTAGTTTGTTTCTGTGTAGACCCGTTGAGGTGATTCCAGATAGTACCACTATAATACTGAAGGCTGCTCTTGAATGCAGCATTTTAGGCTGCAGGGATTTTCCAACCTTTTCATGATCATTCGAGAACATTATCTCAACATCGTGTGTCTTTGTAATGTAATATCCAACACGAGCATCAGCTGACAACTCAGCGACATTACTGTTTTAGTGGTAGAGGAACATGGCTGCTCAAGATGGTAATTATTAACTACAGTAGGTATGTTTGTTATCTGTTTTAAAACACTATGTGCTATATTGTTATTGTCAGCTAAAAACCTGGCAACAATCCAACAAAGATACATCACGACTATCATGTCCACTTTAAAAGCACTGAAGCAGACCTAGTTGGGCTTCAGGACTTGGTGTGGGGCAATATTTTTACTTTTCTGAGGGGCTAGAAATGCCTCCATTGGGCTGGAAATATCAATTGACACATGAGTTTGTGGAAAATCTTTCAAAATGCATTGAAAAAGTGAAGAGATTTTTCCTTTCTTTGCTCATATGCCTGTCCAGAGCAGGAGATTTTGTGGTGTTGTTGAGAGAAGTAACAAAAGAGTGATGAAAATTTGAGAGAGTACAGCATAGCTCAGCTCTGTTAATGTAAGCATTATTTTTCTTTTAAATTTCACTCATTTATTGTCCGATAAAGATCATTTTCTGCCTCAATCAGCAGACCGAAAGGAGGTTTTCCATATCACCGTGGTTGCTCCCTTATATTTTACTAGCCGACAATGAAGATTTTTTTATTAATTTATCAACCGGTCAAATATTCATGAGCAGCCGAGCAAACTTTGGGCCACATATTCAGGATAGCGCTCGAAAATATGAACCACATTAACATGACAGCGTGCTCTTTCACTGCGCGTGCACATAATGCAGCAGAGAACATTATTGTTCTGTTTGCATCGGTTTGCATCGGCTCCTGGCGAAGAGAGTATCTGTCAGAACAGCTTTAGCGTTTTACAGCTCAGAGGAAACACAATGAATTTCGTGCACTTGATTGTCACAGTTTATCAGTATCAGAATCTTTTCCAGTTTTGCTCAAAAATTATGACACATGCGAGCAATGCTTGTGAATTTGGCACGAGGGAACAATCAAACAAGCCCTATAGGGCGTGTTGTGTGTGCTTCTCAGCATGGCAAAGCACAAACGCTACTTTTTATAATCTGTTTATACCTTTTTAGAGCTTGATTTTCCCATTCACTGGTTTATCCACACAGCGCTTTCATTAAGCAGCCCATCTCCTTGTAGCTTTAAAATAACCTGTCATAAAAGACTTAATTTTGATAACCCTTTTCCCTTCCCAATGATGAATAACTGGTTTCTAATTTCCAAACGTGTGGGCGTTTAATGAGGCCTAAGATATTTTATTCTCCTGCTATAACGCTGTCTACAAAATTGTGCGCTGCTGAGTGTAATCATGCAACGCTATCTGGCACAGACACTCTCTGGCAGCAGCGAGGCAAAACCTGCAGCCCAGAACTGCTCCACTTAAGGGAGGCTGATGTGAGAGGAGCAGACAGGCGAGAGTGGAAGGCCCTCCAGTCATGCAAAATGCAAAAGAAATATGACTTTATTACAGCTCCCTAATGGTGACATAACAATCTGTTCAGCCACTTCCCCCCAAATCTCCAAGCATTTTTTTTTTTTTTTTTTTTGGAGAGTGCTTCGGTCTGCAGGACGGGACGGGCTTGAAAGTCTCTCGGTATGAGTGAGTTTAAACACAATTGAGTTTGAAATAGAGTTTTAACCCGCTCATCACTTATTTATTTATTTTCTTGCTTGTTCTCCATGTCAGAGCGATAAATGTCCTGAGGAGGGAATAAGCACACAACAGTATGTGAGAAACTGTTGTTTTTGATCACTCAAAGGGTCCCTGCACCACAACATGTCTGTGCAATGTCATTCGCGATTTAACCGATTAAACAAATAGTTCAGCATTTGGGGGGAAAGGCTTAAATGTTGATTTTTTTTCACCCAAAGAGTGAGATTAGAAGGTTCTTGTGTCAGTGCGTTCATATGGTGCTAGAGCCAGGATTAGGTTAGCCTAGTTGAGCATATAGAATGGAAGCAGGTGGAAAGGACTAGCCTGGTTCCCTCTAAAACATGAAGTCTTCACAGAGCACTCAGTTTTTTGTGAGCTGTTTCCACACCTCTGAATATAATTAGCATTCTGTGGAGCTGCATTCATGCTCATCAGATGAGCTCTTTGCTAAAAAAAACAATAATAATTGTTTTAGGATTAAACACCACCTGTTATGGCATATTTTGATCCTTAGAGAGAGTCAGGCTAGCGGTTTCCCCCTGCCTCCAGTCTTTATGCTAAGCTAGGCTAATCACTTCCTGGCCCCAGCTCCATTCATATCATACTGATATCAGAGTGGGATCAATCCTCTGAGGCTTCTAATGAAAAAACACACAGATATTGGTCATAACCCTTTCAGGGCAATACTACGGTTCACGATTTGATGCCTGGTCGTAAATCTTTAACGAGGACCATTTTGCAGCTATCTATTTGTGGATTTAAGAGACACATAAAATAAACAGAAACTCTTGTGTTTTCCCTTTTGTAGGGTTGTGGAATTAAAGCGGTGAATAATGCATGGCTGAAAGCATCCGTCTCTCTGAGTTGCCTCTTTTGGACACCAGGGGATCTGAAGGTAAGTAAAGCACAGATATTTATGAAGTGTTGTTTGATTTCAGAACAAACAGATGCTATCGAGTGACTGTTTTTTAAAAGCAGCGTGTGCTGTGGACAGAATAACGCAGGAAATCACCTTTTGGCTTTGTAGTTTCCAACTTTCATCTCTAGCAGGAGATGATGGCATGACTTTTAGTGACCCACTGATGCTCTAGTAGAGAAAATATACAGAAAGTTACTACGCATGTGAAGCAGAAAAGCCGAAGAGTGAACTTTGATTCACACTTAAGTAGAGGTACTGTAATACTGTGAGTCATCAGTGCGGATACGACCACACTCAATGTCAGCAAGTCTGTGCAAACCTGACAAGGGCTCAAATATCAAATCTAAATATCTGTAGCTTTAGCTAAGCAGTGAATCCTCATGCAGCACTGCAGCATACTGTGGCTCTTGCAGTCGCAACCATTAAAGTGGCAGCACACCGTTTTGAAGACATGAAAGTCAGTAAACTAGTTATGTTGAGTCCTGCTGAGCCTGTAAAAGCAATCTTCAGTGACTGGAGGAGTTTTGTTAAGACTGAGAAAATAACCCTGATGGTGTCCTGGTGATGTCACATTACATTTCCAGTGCACAAGTATTTGTTCCGTCTCCCACTCCCGTCAACTGAAGCCCGAATGACGGACAAATCTGTTTGTCACCCGCGTCAGAAATGTGCAAATGTCGGATCCTGTGTTTGTGGAGTTTGACCCATAGTGCAGACTGAAAGGCAGCATATATGAGCCTCTGCTGCTTCATCTGACTCTCACAAGTCACTTTGACTCCAAGCAGATGATGGAAGTGAAATAGTTACTCAGTTGAATGCCTCTTTAAACATGACACTGTATTTATGGAGGGTCAGGCATCAAAATGGACTTTCACCTTTGATGCTTTGCCCATCTTCTCTGTTTGTTACTGAACTGAACAGTTAATGATGTAAATTAAACCTCTAGCCTCATTATCTTTGTTTTTATTCATACACTATTATCAGCTCTTGTACAGTCTGTAGATGGTAACAGACGTGCAGCCTTGTGTTTCGTTTGCAATTTGCTTAAAATTATTATTCATCAAATACTCAATTTCTGCTCTGAGTATTTGTCAGTAATAGATTTCCGGGTCAAAGTGAATGTGAATTTTTGACATGCAGCTGAACTGACGCAGACATTTGCTGACAGTCTGAAGTGGCTGTGAACTGTGACCTTTGCCGCACATCACTCATCTCGGCTGATGAGTCATGTCGACAGTCGTGTTAATGGCGGCGTGGATGGCAGATGACAGGTTGCAGTCTTTTGAGCGTCAGATCATGATGTTGATGAGGGATCAACCTCCGGCTGCTGTCAGGCTGGATCCACGTGTCAGCTGAAACGCGCTGTGGAGAGGATCTTCAAGCCTTCACCAGCAGATGTGGTAGATCTTTATCATTATGTGTCTTAAAAAATATCAGCTTGGCATCCTGATTTATTGGCATTTTCGTAGATGCTTGTTGTTTTCTGCTCGAGGCGAGGCAGCCGAGTGTCCATCATGCAGTAATTAAGAGAACAGTTAGCTGTGTTGCACCATCTGTATCTGCATATCACTCCGAGCCACCGGATTTGTTTCAGATGAGTGCTTCAAACAGAAATAGCCGGGCTGTTACAAATCGCGTTTCACTTGGGATTCCAGCGAGGGCCAAAGAGCTGGTGAACGGGTCAGAGCTCTGGCATCGATGTGACCGGTGCTGCTTCAGAGATAAGTGGAGTGGGAAACTGTTGATTCATCCTTCACTCTAATCCAACCATACTGTAGCACCATGAGTGTTAAACAGTGCAACACATTCATGTCTGAGTGAGGTATTCAGCTGATGCTTTCAGTGGGTGAACAGGTAGGTGTTCACCCACTGGTAAATATTACTGTTCAGCAGTTTTCATAGACTATAATGCCCAGAATCCTTTAATGTGACACATATTTAGATGGTAATGAATGAGGTGAATGTGTGCTGTCAGCACCAGTTAAATAATAAATTATGAATGGTGGATTTTTTTCAGTTAGTTTTCAGTTCAGTATAAAAGGAGGGCGGACTCTCATGCTACCTGCTGCAGGTATCAGATCAGCCTCCTAATGAGTGGATGTGCTGAAACCTCCACACCTGAGGCCATTTGTTGGCCAATGCTCTCTGAACGTCCTGCCACTGACTCATGCACTTCTGTTACTATGCAACTTCTACCTTCTAGTGTTATTTGCTGTACCATGTTGAGTGTGTTTTTGCAGTGATGTGTGTGTTTCTATACTTTGTGAGTGCTCAGCTGCAGATAAATTAAGTTATTGAATTCATTGCAAAGAAAATAAGACTTTAAGGTGTTTGGAGGTGAGAATCTCAGACTATCACACTCAGCTGTGTTGGGTTTGTTTTGGCTCCAGTTGTTGCCAAGACGGCAGCGACCAGATCCAAACCATGCTGTTGAAATCAAAGATGATTGGTCCAAGTGTTTCTACAGTTTGTGTATCGTAGCTCTCTCTGACTTTGTGGCTCCAGGTCAATCTCTGGCAGTTTTGTTTCTATGATAAATAATTTGTTGATACGAAACACTGAATATGTTAAGCTGTTAGTTCGTGCAGGCTGTTCCCGTGTTATTGAGTGTAAAGGCTGTTCCTCAGCAGCTGTGAGTTGATGGTGCTCTTGGTACTCCGGAGCCATATGTGATGGTTTAACTGCAGTGATGACACAGCCTGTTTAAGAGCCGCAGGTGGGATCTACCTGGCAGGCTGCCACTCGGGCTATCAAACCACAATCCAATGATCCCTATTTGGGGAGTAGTTGTCCTTTTCGCTGCATCAACCACAGCTCCACTTGTGTTCCACTCAGCTGCTGATTGCTCAGTGATATGTGTGTTTACCGATGATAAATTCCCATGACTGGGCTGTTGCACTTGTGATTTCGGGCTGTCACACTGGATGAGCCGAGCGATGCACAGCTGCTCAGCCCTCGGGGGCGAGGGGGGGGGGGGGGGGGGGGGGGGGGGGGGAGATGGGGGAGATGGGAGCACATGCCGCCAATTTGGAAGGAAGCAAGATGGCTACGGCGCAGATGATGACTTTTTGTGGTGAGAGATGTGGGTCAGGTTACCGCCCTGTCGCCAATTGCCTGGAAGAGGAGGGTAAATCGGCAGGAAATACACCAGCTCTCAAAGAACTGTCAATTTCACACGATCTCATATCGAGTCAGCACTTTGTATCCAACGCATGCACATCCCAGAACATACAAAGCAGAGTTTCTGCAAGATGAAGCACAAGTTTTCCTTTTTTAGCCTTTTAATGGGTGCAAACTGTACTCCAAATGAACAAAACCAGTATACCGAATGGAGGGTTAGTAAAATCGCTGATAGTATATGATATTTTCCTGCTCAATATGTTTCGCCATTAACTCAATGTGGCAATCAGCTGCTACTGATGCACTGCAATAGATTTTAAGAACTGTGGTTCACTAGTTGAGGATCAGGACTCTGCCAAGCAGTGATGAGATAAAGATGAGGGATCATGAGTAATGTGTCAGAAGAGAAGAATAGACAAATTTATCTTATGTTTTCCTTCAAACTTTGCATTTTCTTGTGCAATTTTGCATAGTTTTAGCTCCTCTGGCTCCAGTGAAACACATGTTTTGAGGGGGAAAAAAAATCACTCTTTCTGGTGTAAATGCTCACAGCTCGCGAGAAGACACTGCTTCACAAGTGTCACAAGCCAAAAAAGGGTTGGCAAGGTCTAAAAGCGTTTGGTTTCTGTATCGCTAACTTATAAACTCTGATGTTGCAATCCAACCTCTGGCTGCTGGCTTCGTGACACATCACCCATATAAGTGGGATATATTTTTACTTAAGATGCACCACACCTCGCTGCTGTTTCCAAGGTCAAACACGAATCTTCAACAAAATGGGTTTTGTTATGTTCATATTTGTTTGGTAAATAAAGCATAACTTTAGGGAGAAAAGTTGTTGCAATCTGTTTTGAGGGACTTTGATTCTCACACTGCGCTGCACCATTCCCTAAAACAAATGTCCTCTATATCTCAACATGAACTGCATTTTTAAATGCAATGTTGGAGCAAAAACAGCAAGATTGTCATTTTCTCATCTCAACATGTGCACCATTCTGATCCTGAGCAGAAAAAGGTATTATCCATGGACATATAACCTGCTGCTGATCCAAATGAGAATCCCTCAGGACTGCTAAGACACTGATACGTCTGCATTCACACACATGAGAGGTGCACATGTAAAAGCGCCCGTACAGACACTTATTCTACTGCAGCCATACGCAGACTGTGCGCCTCCCAGTTACATGTTAGTCACACTAGCTTCTTCCCAATTCAGTCGATAGGCCTCCATTAAGAGGGGGTTGGCTGTCAAAGCAACCTGTGACCTCCTCTCGCCCCCTTGGAGCCCACTGGCCTGTGATGTCCGTATCAATATGAATTTCAGCCCTTTGCGTCCATCAGCCGCAATTCCCAGTGTCCATTAGTCTCAAGTATCTGTTTCCTCCAACTTGTACTATTGATTTCGGTGTGTCTTTTGTAACAGAGCATGTACACTGATCTTAAAGACGGGGACAGCTTGATAGGCCGGCTGGATTCTCTCATCAAAGTTCCTCCGTATTCTACTCTTTAAACGATTTTCATAACTTCTGTCCCTCTGAATGGCACTGCCAGTCTTATCGCTGCTCACCTTTGCCTCACAGCTGTGTAGCCGCACGAAGCAGCGGACAGCTGATCCTGGATCAGATGACATGCAGCTTAGAGTCGGCCAGACCAGTGCCCTCCAAGGTCAGGGCTTTTCATCTCAGAGGCCGCGACGAGGTGACCTGTTGTTGCCGTACACAGAGGGACACCACAGCAAACACAGGCCTCAATATGTCCCGACGTCCCCGGAGACGTCATTTTTCTAACACTCCTCCATCTGTTACTGAAAAGTTTCACGCCGGCCTGATATTACTAATATCAGCTTCCTTCACAGCAAAGGCTGACGGGATGAGACACACATGAGACGAGATGAGATGAAATATTATTGATTCCCAGACGGGGAATTAATGTGATACAGCAGCACAAAAAAGAGTCTATGGGTTGGAAAAAAAGACCAAGGAATGAAAATGAATACATTTAATGAATAAATGAAAGAAAAAAGTAACATTTAAAAGCCTTATAGAGGTTGCTAACATTTAAAAGAGATACAGAAGTTTGGATATGTACTTAATGTATGTAGTGTATATATAATATGGATATAAAACTATTTATATATGTGCAACATTGGTGACTAACCAGTAAGCCCACAGATACACTGCAGTATTTATTCATTTTTAGACTTATTTCTTGAGCGATTTAAGGTCTTTTTTGCACTGAAGCAAAAAAAGACATAAAACAACACAAGTTGTTTGCGCTCTAATGCCTCACTGTTAGCTTTATTATATCAATCAAATACAGCATCTGTGAACATTTTCTTTCAACCACAGCAGGAAAAAAGCCCACATACACACTGCTGCTGACATACACTTCACTTAAGCTGTAGAAAAAAAACCCCTCTTAAATTGCGATTCTCCCGTTGAGAGTGGAGACTAATTCTGTCATTGGAAACAGCAGCTGAGAAACTGAATGCACCACAGTGTGAATAAGGTAGCTGTTCTGGATAGATAGATAGATAGATAGATAGATAGATAGATAGATAGATAGATATACTTTATTTATCCCAAGCTGGGAAATTGAATTGAAATTGAAAAGCTTTTGATCCTCATCCTGAAACACTGTTTGCACACCCAGCCTCCATCAAAATTGAAGGTCACCCATAGTAAGACGCTGCAGAAACCTCAGGCCTGACTCTGAAAGGGAAAATCATTTACTGGGGAAAACGGCCTGGTTCAATTCGTGCTAATCACAGTAATAACAGATATTTACAAA
Source organism: Chelmon rostratus (assembly GCF_017976325.1). NCBI lineage: Eukaryota > Metazoa > Chordata > Actinopteri > Chaetodontiformes > Chaetodontidae > Chelmon > Chelmon rostratus. Next base: position 10,553,044 of record NC_055680.1, on the reverse strand, counting down.
GAGAGCCCAAGAAATACAAACATGAATGCAACAATAGGATCCCAGGGGTCCTCCCTCTGTTTCCTCCCCACTGTGAGTCCAGCATTTTCAAAGTGTGAAGAGCATATGCTGACATTTGGCCGCTCCTCACTGCTGTGGCATATTTGCCACCAGGGGGCCTTCGGGGGGTGAGATGAGAGACTCCTTGACACGGTAGAGCGGTCCCTGAGAGAGGAAGATGGATGACCTTTGGCTTTATTTATGTCGTCGCCACTCATGCAGGACCTTTTCATCAGATACGGTCATTGTAATCCCTCAGCCCCCATTCAATTTACAGAGGCACTCTGTCACTGCAGACCACTAAAGTCGACGAAATTAATGGATCAATAAGCCCTCTGAAAGCCTGGCGGGAGGGTCCAGATCCCCCAGGTCGCGATCAAGTTACGCGTCATAATGAATGGGGTGTTGTTTATGTTGTAAAGTGCAGCGTCACAGAGTCCTTTGAACAAACCACCCTCTTAGACAGGACTTAGACAGGAGAGTTATCAGACATGTGATGAGGAAGGAAGTGAAATGCAAATATGGAGAATTAGAACCACTTTTTAATTATGCACCCGTTGTGCAGGGTTTGTAAGTTGTAATTATGTTTTGTTAATGGTTAGTACATCTTTTTACATCAGTAATAAAAAGCCCCTTTAAGTGATGGTTGCTCTTCCATCAGGAAGTGTCCCTCCAATGGTCCATTTGACCACTTGCCTTCTGCAAAAGGACTGTGGCATGATGGACTACCATAAAACCCTTTATTAAAGACTTGATAACATTTACGACTATAAACTTAGTTTACAACAAAGTGAGAAACCCACAAGCATTTATTTACTGCGTGATTGCCAACGTTTATGAGGATAAACTCCAGCCAAAGGGAGTTTTTCTTTAGAAACCCAAAGGTTTATAACTGACCTACAGCAGCATTATTGAATTTATTAGCATGAAACTGGTTCCACAAAGATGAAAGAAAACCAGAATCTTTATTATCGGCATGTTGGTCAAAATCTAAAACAGCTGCACAAACTTCACATGTCATGGAATAAATTGATGATTCTTACTATGAAACAATGCAAATGCAGTAATTTAGCATAACAAAAAACAAGTTAATTTCTTTTTTCATTGATAAACCTTTAATACCCAAAGAAATATACCTAATGAATGTTCTTCCTGACAGTAGAAATAAGTAGAAGGCGAACTACAAAAACGGTAGCTTTATTTTCTCATTGTGCCGGAGGAACAGCGAATCCCTCTGGTTTCGTATGATTTTCAATCATAGTGGAGCATTTAGCAACCAGAGAGTCAGATTTATTATTTATATTTAAGAGTTGGTTGGGACCAAAACAGAGCTAAAAGAAGAAAAATGTCTTCAAGTTACTGTTGACGTTGCTCCATGTCTGCTGGATGTGTAAATAAGAAACAGTTTACTCTCATAACAAATTTATAAGATAATATTATCAATTTTGTGTTTCTGCTGCCCCCTAGTGGCCAAAAAGAATAACATATGCAGACTGTATTGACAATGGTGCTTTCAATCAGTGGTGAGGAGAGCCACCATACTGAAAGTTACTGACACAGATGATTCAGTGCAGGACCTCTACAGCAGGACCTATACATTAACAAACCACTGGTGTGCAGCAGAAGCTCCATCATTTTTGATTTTACACTCATACATATCTGGCAACTTTTAAAATACTAAATCACTGTCTCATGTTTCTTGCCAGCTCTGCAAAAATTAACCAAAAGAAAAATAAAAATCCAGTTGTAGTATTTCTGATGCGTCATGTTGGGAAACTGAAAGTCAGTCTTCACAGTTAGTGGCTGCTCCAGATCCAGGCTACCTTGAGGCAAGTCTAACGGTAATTGGTAGTAATTATAAATCCCATCTGAGAGTGCACAAAGAAAAGCTCACGGCGAAACAGGCCTGTTTTGGCGCCTCAGCGTAGAGCGCTGAGGAGTGTGAGCATAGATTAATGGCTCCTTATCTGGGCTATTAAACAGCTATCCAGACGTTCGGCTCTAGTTACGAACAAGGCCAGCAGTGAATGATTTGATATGGAGACCTCAATCAAAGTTGTCACTTGGTGTTAAGGGGATGAAATGAGATATGACAGCATGTCGACCGCTTTGAGGCGAAGACAAGGCGATGATCCTTTAGCTAACACACACGTGCACACGTGTAGGACGCGCCATACAAAGTCGTGCTAATATACAAACATCGGGCAGCATTTACTGTCCGTATTTTGGACGTGATCTAAAATGACTTCACAGGGACGTTTAAACGCAGCACCGGTGGTGAAATGAAGCCATAGCAGTCGGGTCACATCTCCATATTTGCATGCTAATGGCATGTAAGCAACCGCCACCACAATCATTCAGTGGGACCACATTATCACTTGCAATTCGGGGATCAATCATTTCAAACAATAGCACTCAGCATTCATACATTTAGCTTGGAATGGAAACCATGTGCTGTGTGGGTTACTGATGGTCAAACTGGAGAAACGTGCTGACAGCTCTGGATGGCCTTGAGGTTCACATCAGCCCGGAAAAACTCTGCCAAACTCGCAGCTCTATTTCTCTGTCGAAAAACAGTCTTTGTTGCCACTGTTGGCAGTAAGTCAATCGCATGTATTAAACTACCCCACAATGCTCGCCAGTCATCGATAGCTCTAAATGAGTGCATATGGAGTCTTGGCTTTGGGCGTCTTTTTGATCAGGTTGAGATTTTAATGGATTTTTCTTCGCCTCTGACAGATGAGGCTGCGGGGGGTGGAGGGGCGGTGGGGGTTGCAGCCCGGCCCGGGGCAGACTGCAGGCAGCCGGTGGGGTCACTTGAACCTTGTGGTTGCAGAGCAGAGTGCTGAGACACAAAGAGCCAACGCTGCGCTCACAAGTGTCCGACAGCGGGAGAGTCAGGAAGTCTGGCGACTGTAAACCCCACCCGACCCGACGCCCCCACCCTCATCTCAGACACACTCCAAGACACGCCAAGTGGGCACTTCTGCACATGAACCTCCAATGCTAATCTTGTGAGGACATTTGTATTGATTTATGTTGATTCTTTGCAGAACTGTACTCATTTAACAATGGCTGCTCAATGTAAAACCCCAATCTTAATCTTAATCTGCTATAAAACACCATTTTTACATTAAGATCTTAATCTGTGACCCAAATGTTATAAACAAGTGTCATTCCACCAGTAAATAACATAAAATCAACACAAAAGCAAGAAAAATCTGATTATTTGTCTTTATCATTACCATTAATCTTTGTAAACACTGAAGTAAAATGAGATTTTATTTTGAATTATTATCAGAAGAGAAAATGCACAAAATGGCAATTTTTTACCATTAGTGAATTTATATGGTCAAAAGAATTACAGATTAATGCTAAAACCAAAAGTTATCCACTACATCTTTTGAAAGTTTGTGCATTTTTTTAAGTATGTAGACACCCACCCACACCCACACACTCACACATTTTTAAGACTTCAGATTTTTTTGCACAAATTAATAAAGTAGAGTTTACATTCAGAAAAGTTCAGAAATGTAAACATTCATATTAAAAATACAAACACATCCCATATTCAGGTCTGGGATCGCAGTCTTAATTTTTTACAGTTGGAACTTAAACGTTCTGTGTGTAAAATGTTTCATGCCCTCTTTACAAATTTACCTGCAGAAACCTAAATATTTTTAAACATCAGTTTACACAGTGTACAGACACAGATCTTATTACGCAAACTCGCAAAACTTACAATATAGTACAAAACTATTTCAAGCACATGTTAATGATTTAACATTCTGCTAAAATAAACAGGTAACTAAGTGAATGTTTGTCGGCAGATGTGTGACTGCCAACAGGGTTTTTGTTCCTGCAACACAATAAATATATACTGCTTACACTATGAGGGTCGAGTGCATTAAGAAATATACATGCAAAGACATATGTGTATATATATCATATCTCATAATTCGCAGTGGTACTGATAATACATATTATTGCTGTAGTGACTGATTCGAAGACACAGTATATTCTACACCAGTTTCTTTTACTTTATATTACTTCTTTATGTGCACTGTCACATAATAATATGCTGCAGATTGCCTTTATTTATTAGAATTCATGTCCTCCATTATTTACTGTACACAGACTACAGTGTAAATGGGATTAATGTAATGGGGGGTAATTGTTGTCTGAGTTGGATTATTGACATTTTCAAAGCACCTGCCAGGCTGTAAAATCCAACTCAACTGTGTAGCATTAAAGGTTTAGAGGAGCTCTACAATAGTTTACAGTTGGTACCATGATAAATCTGTTAAAAATTAGAATAATGTAGCTAATAATTATACTGATAATTAAATATGTTAGCAATCACAACACTTCAGTTTAAAGCTGAACTTTGATTTGTCGAAATGCACAACCAAAGCTACACTAAAACCCCAACATGCATTAAAAAGACGGATTCATCACCGTCCTTTGTGGGAATAATGAGATACAGAAGAGCCCAACACGCACAGCAAAGGTAGACAGGAATTTAGTCGAGAAAACAACAGATTTGCAGGCAGACTAAGTGGTTGAGTGAACAGGTTAACAGTGACGGGGCCTTGAATGGCTGTGACAGGGAGAAAGCAGTGAGAGGCTCCAGCACTGAAGGGGGAAGTGACCCGGAAACGGTGTGTAAGTGCAGCTTGCCGGGCCCTTTAGGAAAAATCTCTCCAGAAGCACTGATGCAAGTCCACCTAAATACACATTTCTCTTATTTCTCTCGCGCTTTCTGCAGAGATGCATTACTCAGCGACACTTGTGCACACTCATGCGCTCTAATGGCAAAGAAAAACAGATAGTGGGGGGAACCTCTCACTGTGTTCGTCACCTATAGCTAAAACTTCTCGTGGTTCTCTGATTGGAGCAGATTTTCGGTACTTGAGCGAGGAGTTTTTCCTTTAAACTTAAACTGATGTACAGTGTGTAACATGAGTCACGATGTCATGGCTCTTCAGTAGCTTCGTGGTTGCTGAGTCTTGACTCAGGTTTGCTTGTGAGGTGTGAAATTGAAGGTTTTGCTACATAAAGCTGGTGTTGTGCAAACTGATCAGCGGTGAGTGCTCAGTGTGTAATTCTGCAGCAGCATGTCACTGATTCTCTGTTCTACTCATGAGTCAAGTCACTGAACAAACTTTTTTTCCCCTAAATTTCCACAGTATGAAATAGGTTCAAATTTTTGTCAAGCTCATGTTAAATTTTACATTTGCAAACAGTTGCCAAACTTTGTCTCGAGCAGCCTGCATGCATATATTAAGGAATTTCACACTTTATTTTTTTTATGTAAAGACACATTATCATGACTTTTCCAGGATTTTCCAGTATTTTTTGTTTTCACATCTTAACTTAATTCTGTTAATTAAAAAGACATAAGTTACAGTTCTGGATATTTTACAATTTTACTTTTTTCCTTTTCGGCTCCCAGTTTGAACTGCAGCTCACCAAAAACCCTCTGCTGTCTTTAAACATAGATGTTGATCTTGGATCAGGTTATTTGACCCATGTTTTTAGCAGAAATGCCACCAATGTTAAAAAGTCATAGTAACCTACATATGGATGTCACTTTTTGTCTTATGTGTTAAAAAAAAGTAGCACAGGAACTTTCACCTCACACTGGCTTCTGCAATTCCTCGTACAATCCAGGACTGTATTTGCTGTATGTGATCATGTATATTGAGGAATTGGATTTTCTGATGTTTGAGTTTCAGTTAAAGACAAGTTTTGCTCCATTTTTTTTGCATTTTTATTATTAACAGCAGTATTTTGCAGTTTAAAAGTTAAGAATAAGTAACCCTCATGAAATGAATTTCACAATAATAATAAAAAATCTTTCTTCAATGCATTACATCAGTCTGAACAAAGTTACTCATGAAGCCACATAGTTTCAACAAAAAGTATTAAGATGATGCCTCTAATAGATGGAGCAGGAAAAGCCTGAAAGTAGTTTACATGTCTAAATGAAGTTAGAGGAGAAAAAAATGATCCTCAAACCTTTGGCTTCAGAAGAATCTGATGTTTTAAAACTCATTAAAACACAGTTCAGGGTCTTTTGTACAAACAAACAGTAAAGAATGAGACAAGCAGCAGAAAGGACAGGCTGGAAAGTTGCTGAAAATATGAGACTTTTAGGAATTCACTGCGTGTGGAGAGGCACCTGATGATGATGATGATTATGATGATGAAGATTATTATCAAGATTCACTTTTTTTAGAATTCTGTTTATGTATCTGGTGCATGATATAATTCAAATAATATTCCAAACTTAATAATAATAATAATAATAGTCTCCATCTCGGTCCAGTTTACTGCAGACACAACAGAGTTGTTATCAGGTTTTGAGAAGACTTTGACACCGCAGAGGAACTTTAACTGTTATTGCCCATGATGACAGAATTTTCTTATCTTTCTGAAATAACACAAACTTTCTTTAATTTATTATACAAGACCAAATGCACAGTAAAAAGAAAAAAAAACCCACAATGGATAATGAGATGTGGATATTTGTGAGAACTTTTTTGTCGGAGTAGAATTTAAGTCAGAACACTGCGGTAAAATGGCAAATATTACACTTTTTATTGCAAAATTCATCATAGTCATGATATACTAACTGTATTCACAGTTTAACAGTCTGTCATATGAAAAGTCAAGTGGAAACAAACGATTAAAGTGTTTACTTAACAATATTATTAATAATAATAATCGATGATAATTCATAATAAGGCCGTACACATAAAAATTACGAGTTGCTCCACAGAAACTCAGCTGAAAGTCCAACAGAAGAGTTGGGAAACAAATTAAAAAATCTTATTGCGGGGTTACAAGTTGATGCAGCGGAAACATGAACATACATTCATTCAGATGACATTACTGCGCGAGTAAAAGTGCTCAGAGGAACTTTAATGCATGCACATTTTTCTGACTTTTCTGCTCTGCATCAGCACTGAATAATAATAATAATAATAATAATAATAATAATAATAATAATAATAATAATAATATAAAACAATTTGGAGGAGGACAAAAAGTGTCACATGCATGTCTTGGGTTAGTTGATATGTTGACATCAAAGTTGGGAGAATTTGTATAAAGTCCAAAGAAAAAAAAGTGTCAGGCCTCTAAAGGCAGAACAGGGCTGGCTGCGTGTCCGACTGTCCACATCCTGTCATCCCAAGCAGAGAAAGCCATCAGTCCGCGTCAAACAGGCCAAAGTATTTGCCAGTGTTGGAGAAGTAGATGTAAGGCGCAGCGTTTGCAGTCGGGTACATGACAGGGAAAGGCATGGGTAACAAGCATCCGCTCAGCAGGCTGCTGTCTTTGTAAAAAGTCGGTAATTGCACGTTTTTTCCTGCCTCCGAGAGGTGCTCGGCGGCCAGCGGGCCCTCCATGTCCGTGGATAACTGTCTCTTCAGCTTGTTGCGGCGGTTCTGGAACCAGATTTTAACCTGCGTCTCGGTGAGCTGCAGGGAGCTGGCGAGGCACGCTCTCTCCGAGCTGCTCAGATACCTCTTCATGTCAAAAGTGGCCTCCAGCTGAAATATCTGTCTCTTGGAGAAGATGGTGCGCGTTTTCTTCTTGACCATGGCTTTAGTATCCCCGGTCTGCTGCCGCTGCTGCTGCTCGGATGCGTCCTCGGCGCTGTGCGCACTTTGCGCCCCGGGACAGGAGCCAGCGGTCAGCGGCGGTGAGTTTTCCCCGCGGTCCGCACGGTGCACTCTGGGCTTCGTTTGCGCTGTGGATGAAGCGACAAAGCGTGCTATAATAACTGCTATAGCCTGATTAATAAATAAACCCGCGGTCCCTGATCTCCACCCTGGTATTCTCTGAAAACCACGTAAATAAGTCGCATCAGTTTGTTGTTTTTGCGCATCATTCTGCAAATATTACCCCCAAACTGTGTCTTTTCCTTATGAAATTATTAATTATCGTAAATAAGTACAAAGGAGAGACGCTGTCTTCATCTCTTGACTGGTTCATCTGGATTTTTATCAAAATCCCAGTTACCTGTGTCGTGTGAGCCGCTGCCGTGCCTCCTCCGGACGTCCCACACCTCATCACACCGCGCTCGAAAATCCTTCTTCCATCCGGCGTCCCGCTGCTCCTTTAAACCGTCCGCGTCTCCATCGTCCCGCTGCTTCAGGTTGAGGATGCTGTCGATGGTGAAGGTCAAAGAAGCGCTCCGGCTCGGGGCATCCTCTTTGCTCATGTTCCCCGGCATTTCATCCGCTCCTCCGAGATTCCCTCAACAGCGACGCGCCTCCGGACGCTCCGAGCACCATCGCTCCTCGGCTGCGACTAGCACACAGAGGAGCCGGCGCGACGCTCTTCAACGACCCGGAAGACTGCGGTTTAGCAGCTTTTGATTGGTGAGGTTGTGGGGCAGATGAGGGCGGGATGCAGATTTACGTCTGGCTGCCATATTGTTGCTTTAAACACTTTTTTCTGTCATCGAAATTCATGCCTGCTCGCTTGATGCACCACAAACCTGATTTCCTTTGAACTCCCTCTAACTCCAGAGCTGGAGGCAGCATCACTGTGGGGCTGCTGCATATCCAGACTGGGTCATGAGACGTCAAAGACTGATATACTGCTGATTTTTATGCCACATTCACATGACAGCTTGACAACTCTGACTACTGAGGTCATGAGAATTATAGGACCTTAAGAATGAGTTCAGTGCCCGTAAACTTAAAAACTGCTTCACTTTCTGCACAGCAAAAGTCTTTAACTTGTCTGATGCTTGAGATTGTGCTACAATGCGCATCCACTAAACTTTACTGTCCCTTTCATTCAACATTTGAATTTGCTCACAACACAATCTTAACCCTTTAACCTGCATATTCAAGCTAAATTCCTTTGCAAATATTAAATAAGTGCAGGACACAGTTTGTGTATACATTTTATTCACACGTGAACAAATCGGTGTACAAAATTCTGTATTAAAATCCTCTTTAAATAAAAAATGTGTCAAAGAATATAGCTAGAAGCGCAATCATGCTCACAGCTATCTGATCAAAAAAAAAAAAAAAAAAATCACAAACACCAAATGCCTTTTTCATAAATGATAGAGTGGTCCAAGGATAGGTTGCATAATATCCCCCCAGTTGTATGGGCTCAAATGAGGGTCAAAAAGGGTCTGAGCTTGTGAAATAATGTTGAGAGAGAAGTTCAGAGCCTGTGTGGTATATCAGCCTTTATGAACAGAAACTCTGCATGAGAAAGTCAAGTTTGCGAGTGTGTGGAAATGATGTTTAATGTGTTGTGTGGTGAGGTTACACTAATGAAATGCTGAACTAACCACCCGAGTGCATGTGAGTATGTATTAAAAGCAAAAAGTTTATTAAAAAAGTGAATTTAAAGAGCAAATTGTGGCCCTGTTTTGGCTCTAAGAGAACTTTCAGTTCATGGTTTCCTGCTTTAAATCTGTACTCAGATCAGTTTTCTTTTAACTTTTAACACATTCACAATCTTGAATTTCTCATGCGCTCTTCTGTTTCTTAGGACTGCAATGGCTTTGTTTCACAAACTCATTTCATCCCGTGTGTGGATCATCCATGAAATCAGAGCTATACATGAAACCTGTGTGACCTGGTGTGAAATGGCCCCCCCATGCAGGCCTTGAGAGCAGGACTGAGGGCGGCTTCAAGAGCCAGAAACACCCTCCACAGTCACTACAGCCAGCACTGCATCTCCAAATGAGTTGAGCTGAAAATAAAAATCACTGCTAATGAGGAGAAAGAGTCTCGTTTGAAGGATTTTAAAGCAGCCATTCAAGGATCGTGGTGGCCTACTGTAGATAAATGATCCACCTTTAATCTAAACCTGGCTGCATTTGTTCATGTTGCCACTAGAAATTTAAACACAGGATGGACTGATTGTCACAGGATCTGAGCTATACGAATATTCTTGCAGCATCAAGAGTCTCAGGTGTGCTCGGTCCTCAGAGTCACACCAGTCCAGTCATCTGTGGCGTTATGAACGACACCGGGTGGGTGAAGTGGGAAGTCAATGGGTAGCTGAGGGAACTGGAGAAGCCGACCACCGGTGGCGACACCTGAGGCAGGCTGGGCAGCGTCACAGGCGCGCTGACGCTCTCGCGGTACAGCACGGGAACTCTGACCACCCTCTGGGCGGCGTAGTTGGCGGCGGCGGCGGCGGCGCTGCTGGCCTCCATGTCCGCCGCGATCTGCCTCTTCCACTTGTTCCTGCGGTTCTGGAACCAGATCTTCACCTGGGTCTCGGTGAGCTGCAGCGAGGCGGCCAGCCCGGCGCGCTCCGAGCTGCTCAGGTAGCGCTTTAGGTCGAAAGTGGACTCGAGCTGGAACACCTGGCTCCGGCTGAACACGGTGCGGGTCTTCTTCTTTCGCGCCACTTTCACGTCACCTGAGAGGAGGAAGAAGGGTGATTTTAACAACTCATCCAACAGTGTAGCTCTATTGGGGTGAGAAGATCTTCTGTTATGCCACGTTATCGCGATATCAGTTTGATAAAGTTTAAACTGGAAAGTCAATTGAGAGATTGTTTATTAATTAAAAATATAATGGGAACGTCATATTTTGACCAATTCAGTAAATGAAATACCTGAAAATCAAGGTGCTTTCTCATTAATATTACCTACATGGCTTACTACAAGCAGAGCTATTTCAGGGATGGATGGCAGGGTTCAAATGGTGTTGACAAGAAAAAAACACTTCAATTTTATTGATCAAAAAAGCTGTATAGCAGCAGGAATAACAGGCCGTAGACACTTAATACTTTGTTATCAATGCAATATTTTAAAATATTTATTCGTCCAACATGAAAAGGCACCATTTAGCCTCCGTATATGTGCAACTGCAGACCATGTGTTACTGCCTGGTTTATATGGAACTCCCCAAGAGAGTAACATTAAAAGGCAGAAGATTTGATTTATTTATTGTTCCATTGTAGATAAAGTGGTGCCTGGACGCAGGAACTCTTATCTACACCCCTGATATAAAAGTTAGAGTCTGGACCTCTGATACTGATGGCTTCTGTCAAGAAAAAAAAAAAAAAAACAGAATCAAACCAACAAACCGAAAAGTTGTAAATAAACACCTACATTTTTTACACTTTGGACGAGCCGAATTACCCCTGAAGAAACGTTTCAGGTGCAGAGCGCATGCGTGCTGACGAACGCCCTCTCGCACAGGCCACAGAACAGTGTGGACTATTTTTCCTTTAAAGTCATGACGTAGCACGTGTACTTTGGCCTCACCTGTATCACAGCTGTCGTCTCGTGACAAGCAGGAGGAGCGCGCGTCCTCCTCCTCCCTGTCATCCGTCAGACTGTCTTCCCCCTTTTCCTCCGGCTCGCCGTCCTCCTCCGCCCGCCCCGTTGAAGTTGGGGAATCCCGGCCGCTGGTCGGCACGGGGTCTGTGCCTTCATCCCTGTACGGTGGACCTGCGAGGAACATAAAAAAAATCTAATCCTGCACAGTGTTCATAGCGAGCCAACAGCAGGACAATGATTGATATCTTTAACATTTTGTACCAAATGTGCGCATTCCTGCTCCCTCTCCCTTCAAAGGTTAGAAATACGCATCCGCGCCCCTCTGCGGGTCTATTTGAAGCATCAGAGTGAGACTCTGGTGTGGATGCCAAACACCGTCAGCTAATTGTGGTGTTTTACGCACGGAGGAAGGGAAGGTGAAACGTCCTACTGTCCATGTGCCATGTCCACTTGTGGTCTAATAAAGACCCAGAGTCCAGGACTTTTACGCACAGGATGGGGAGGTCTTTATTGCATTAGTATGAAATGTGTAATTGTTCGTTACAGAGATGATCGTTCTCACGGTCGGTCCTGATCTGTAGTTTTTAATCACGCTTCAGCCCTGTAAACCAGCTTCAAATGAACCGACACGTGAGAGCCATCACTCCTGTGCTCTTCATAAACAGATCAGGACAAACAAATGCGCACATCGACAGATTCACTCACTTCTCGAGGTGCAGTGCGCTGGGTTTGGCGAAGTCGCACTCCAGTTGAGCTCCTCGCTGTCGTCCACACGCTTTGTCTCCAGGCCCGGACAGATCACCGGGCTGTGGACGGTAACTTTGGAGCCCGGGGTCTCCACCCGCTCCTCGGCGGAAGCCTCTCTGTAGGGAGTCCCCAGCAAATTCTCAATGTAAAAAGACGAGCCTCTCGACGGAGGTCCGAGCTTCGATCTCGGCGCTTTATCGTCAAGCATGTTGACTTTTTTTAGTCCTTCACGGGCCGATTTTCTCCTTTTTAACTTAAAAAAAACAATCCCAGAGTTGGATATTATAAACTCATTCCCGGGAATATGTCTTGTTTCCGACCAGGAGTGTCTTCTGCTCCGCGTAAACCATCCCGACGCTGCCCATGAGAGCAAAGACAGCTCAAGCCTCAACTGTCGGACATCCAGACAGAAATTTCGCGTTGAGGAGACGAGGAATTACTCCAGAAAAAGCTCTGCACACCGCCTCGCTCTTCAGAGCCGCTCTTGTAGGCTGTGTTATCGTCTGCCTTGAGGGACCGCAGAGATGCTGTATTTAGGTCAACTAGGGCGCAAACCAGAGCAGACACAGTGTTGTCCTCAGGGCTGGAGATGGAGAAAGCTTCATGGAGAATGGCACAGTACCGCCTATTGGTTACATCTGTCCATGCACACTTTATATTTACTGTGCACACTGTGAATCTGTTGCTCTCTGCGTTTTATGAGCCAACACAATAATTCAATTTATTTCTTTATCTTTAATTTGGCATAAAACCGCTCATGGATATTCGTGCTGATATAAGCTTGCTTATTATAATAATATTAAAGTGTTTTGTGGTCATGCGCTTCTCTACGATGACTTACAGAGAAGTTTTTTTAATCGTAATGAAAATACAGCGAGGTGCGAGGATTTGTCCGCTCAACTGTCAAAAACAAGCACAAAAATAATCTAAAAGAGTCTAAAATATGATGTAAAAATAAATATTATAACATGAAACTGAAACAAAAGCTTGTTTTCTATTGAAAATATTTATATTATTAGCCTGTTACAGAAGAAATGAATCACTGAATATTAATGAGGACTTTAGTTTTAATCTACGGGCCGAATTAACGACGTTTGTCCTTCAGAAAAAAACGTGTTCTTTGATAATTGAACTACAGAAAAAAGCTAAAAAAAACAATGATAATGCTCTTTATTTAAAAGTTGTTTAATTTGTTTTATTCTTCATTTTTAATTATTTAAAGGTCTATAAATAGACTGTATGGGTGTGTGGTCCATATATCATTAACTACATTGTTTAAAGATCCTATAAAGACATGTTTTAGACATATAAAATACAAATTTGGGTTTTTCCTTTCACTACCTTTTTTTTTAATTGTGTCTTCTCCTTTTTATGCAATCCAGAATTTATGAATACCTAAATATTAATTACAAGATGTCTCCTACTTGGCTAACAAGTCCATTCTCAGTGTTTGTGAGCTGCAGGTTTCCTCTTGTTTTAGTTACACATTGACTCAGGATTGTCTCCCTTTGTGATGTCACATATTATGCTCACACAAACACCTTTGCCTGCTTAACAGATGAACTTTTAAACAGCCTCAGCGTCACACTCTGCACACACATCACTCTGCACAGTGCAGCTAACAGCCGAGTAGAGTAACAGTAAGCAGAATGCATCGTGGGCTGTAAAGTTTGTTTCACCACTGGCGTGAAGAGCTTCTCAACATATCACAGTTCACATAATAATTCACAGGCACAACAGTTTCAACATCATCTTGCCTCTGGAGCTGGGAACACGTTAGTGCTCCCTCCAGCAGGCTTAAAGGACCAGTCAGTGAAGTGTAGCCCCGCCACAGGCCTCCAAATACTGTCTCACTTTCAAACTGATTAACAGGCTGAGACAGAGGCATTTCAGCAGGGTTTAGAAATCTCTCCAAAGCCTAATATGAACACTCAAGTGTGGCTTATTCATGGAGAATAAATGCACTTTTTCTTGGAAACAGCCCCCGCCACCTTAAATGTCCGTAGATGGACTGACAGTGTGTTCCAGCTTAACATGAGTTAATTAATGCTGAAGGTGGAAAATGTTTAGTCAGCTTCGGAGCTGTGAATAGGGGAGTAAAACACCACTGCGTTTGGAGTTGTAATAGGATTGAAACACTATGAAAAGCTTACTTTCATCTGTAAGCAGCCTTGAACGAATGCTCAGAACATTCCAGGCTGCAGGTTTTCAGGCTACATGTTGATCAAACTCATCGGATCCAGCTCGTTCTGCTTCTTTTTGCAAAGAAAACACGCACAAACCGCAAGAAATAATGAAGAATCCTGACAGAGCGGAGCGAGGAGAGTAGTAATCTGTCCCCGCACAGCTCAGCAGCCATCGGTGAAGAGAGGCAGAGAACAACAAACTGTTTGTTTTCTCAGAAGAATTGCTCACAATTGTTCCCATTGTGCCACTAAATTGACTTTATTAAAGCCTCTTTGCGAGTAATAGCCTATCAACCTAATACTCTGGATTCTGCTCGGGGTGTAACAAATCTTGACATTTTTACATAAATTCCCCAAATACAAGGAGACTTAAGACAAAATTTAAGACATGCAAAAGCAATGAAACAAATTACTATGACTATTGATCATTCTGTCACAGTAGCCTGCAGTGTACATACTGTACGGTGCATAGTTATCTTAATATTTGTAGTTCATGAGAAGGGTTATAAGTAGTATATTGTGGAAATTTTAAGTGGCTTAAACTGTTAATATTATTCTAATCTGATGTTTGTTCTCACTGTTTTTGGCTTTTTTTGGTTAAAAGTTGAAAGCAGAATTTGACCGAAAATAAACACTCAGGCAGTTTGAATAAATAGATGCTAAATGAATACACAGGGTTTCTTTTGTTAAACAAATGTTACACAAGGTAAAAAAAACAGTCTTTTATATCTTTTCATATTGTTTGTGACCCTTTAAAGCCCCTAACACTTGCCTTCAAATGTTAAGTATTTCCCTGTAACATTAGGTAATCAGACCCAAATGAGTAACAATTAATAACAATTAAATTAAAAGCATTTCTAGATATTTATTCAGTGTTTAACAATTGAAACATCACCTAATCTCCTTCATCACTGTGTGCGTGTGACCTTTTGTCTTTTATTAACCAGATTTGAATGACAGTGACCCAACAACCAACCAACCATCATCGGTTTCTGATTCAAATGTTGTTGGAATCTGATTGGTGCATGCGTGACATCACATTTTCCTCAACAAAGTCCCGCCCACTTTAAACCAGTGAGAAAAGCAGAAAGAAAAAACAACCAGTAAAGAAAAATAAGCCGACGTCTGTGTTCATGCAGCAAAAAGGCAACTTTTCTTATCGTTCCTGTCTTCGTCTGACCCTTCAGATTTATCTGTTGACCGCTCTGAGGGGTCCCGACCCCCAAGTTGGGAACAGCTTTTTAAGATTGTCCATTGTAAATGAGCGTAAAAATGATTTGATACCTGGTTGTTTAAATGGTCTTTCACAGAGTCCAGTACTTGTTTTTGCAGGTTTCCTGTACAGTTTTGGGTCTGGAGTGAATGTGTTGCTAGCCTTTGTCTTCTCTAAGCACACAGCAATTTGATGTCTGGTTTCTGTCTGGTTTTACTGGAAAGATATGAAATGGAAGCAAATCTTGTCATTACGTACTTACTGGTCAGCAGAGGAATCATTTTATAAAGGCAAAAGGCAAATTAACCTCACATCCTCTTACTCTGGAACCATTTCAAGCTCTGAAAAACTGCAGAAGGCCCCGATTTACAGACGCTCTCACGATTTGTAGTTGAGGTGAGGTGTTTGGGTGTTTAAAAAAGATGCGGGATGATGGGAAATGTTGCGTTCTGCTGCTTCTTCCCCCCCAACAATCTTTGCCCAGGATTAATTCAGTCAGACATGTTTTTGTGTCAGTTTGAAGCAAGCTAGGGAATGAGCTCATGCCACAATAACCTAACACTTCCTTCCCTGTCTGGCCTCGTTGTGAAGGATTGCAGAGCAGCATGTTCAGGATCTCTTAATTAATGATGGCACTGCAGCCTTACAAGGTAGATATGATGCAATGAGGAGCTTAACCTCCACATTTCCTGCTGCGTGGACACGAAGGACAAAAACTTCTTGCTTTTGTGTGGAAATGCAGTAAAATTTCAGTTTGGTTCCTAAATGTTCATCGCGGCTCTTCGCACATTTTTACCTGCTGTGGTAAGAGTTTGAGGTGGAAGGAGAAAGTAGTTCCTTTACTTATGCAAAAGCAGCAATACCACAACGTAAAAACACTCATCAAAGCATTAAAATACATCTATTTACAGTTTTATTTCAATAAAAGTACAAAATTTGTATCTGCAAAAAGCACTGCAAAACTAAAAACACCGCTAGACGGAGTGAGTATATTACTATACAGTATGTCAGATTATTATATCATCATCACTAATGCATTTAAATGCAGGCAGCATTTTAATGGGCTGCAGCTAATTTCACTATTTTCCCTGATTTAAAAAAAAGGCTTTTTTAAGAGCTAATTATGTGTTGTTTATATATTAAATCTTAATCTGCAAAGTAACTAGCTATAAAAAGTACAATATTTCCCTCTGAAATGTAGCGGAGTGTAAAATAACACAAGTTTAAAGTAAGATAATGGAAGAAGTACCCATGTGAGGTTCAAGCATCTCAAACTGCACGTCGTGTAAATGTTTATTTTTCTGTACCGCTGACTATTTTCTTCAAACACATAATTTTATTAATGAAACATTAGCTGTAAGCAGATCCTTTTAAAAGCCACAATTTGCAGGATATAAAATCTCACGGGCGTCCATCTTTCTGATTACTTTGACTTCCTGATGACAGCTCCTCCATAGCAAAACCATCATGAATCTAATCCAGATGGGATTCTAATCCTGCAGGATAAGAATCACTGTATTAATAGTTGTCTGCCCGGGAGTCCCAGAGTCATTACTGGCTCTATAATGGGCCACTGTGGGCGACGTAAGCCGTGGAGGTTAAAGCCATGGCCTACAATGCAGTGGTGTATATGAGGTCAGCAAGGTCCAGACATCTTAGGTCGGCCTGAGCAGAGGCATTCAACCAGAAGGCCCCTTTATGCCACATCGAGCGTGGAGCTATTGACGAATCTGTCTGATTTAAGGCTCTCCTACGTCTCCCGCTCACTGTCTTTGTTGTTGTTTTATTTCACCAGCAAGCCCTTTTTTTAAATTTTCCTCCTTCAGAGGGAATTTGTTCCCATCAGATGAGATTTTAAACGTGCTGTTTCCCCGGCAGTCCGTGTCAAAGAGGCCAGCGTCGGACCCTGCGTGAAAACAGACCTCCAGGCTCCTGCCGTCACTCATCAGAAATGCTGCTTAATCTGCGTTTTATACCTGCTCCCAAACTCCAAAAAGAACACTCCAGATTACGAGCATCGAAACTGACACATACTTCTCCTGCTTAATCCCTATTAGCCCTCACCTTACTGCCCCCAGAGCCCAAATTCATCGGGACAAACCAAAAGGAATTCTGGGAGCTGTTTGGTTTAATGCAAAAGCCTCCGCGGCCTCAAATATTAACCTTGTTGTTTTTAGTTTTTGGTTTGAATGTTATCTCTCCAGCCTCAAAAGAAAGCACGTTTGAGTCTTAGCTGGAATAAACCATTAATGCCCGTTTGTTTAACCCTTGAACGGCAAATTAACCCCTGTTAGAGCCACCTTGTCAGTTTAGCACAAAGGACTAAAAGGCTTGATATTTTAACCTCGTTATGGCCTCCATGCCACACATCCCCACCCCTTCCTCTGCATGAGGTAAACATTTTCTCCTGCAGGATAAAAAAAGTCATTTTAAAAGGACAAAATCAGATTTTGCATCACTTTCATGCACTTATTAGTGTCTTGCTTCCTTTATCTTCAGAAAAAGCACCTTTTATTGAGCACCTAAGGGTTCAACCACTGGCTGTTTCCCATGCACCTTAAAGTGATCAAGGTCAATCACATGAGATAAGTGCAGCCGCCAGCAGGTACGCTGCACCTCCACAGGAAACATGTTTTCTCCCTCCGGGTGTGCGGGGTGGGAACGAAGGAGCACTTGTGATGGATTACAGGCCCACTGCAAATACCGAGGCTTATGAGACATCAGATCAATGAGAAAACATCAGTCTCCCTGTAATACCACTAATGTCTTTAGCTGTGCCAGGAACCGGGGTCAGGTGTTAACGCAGCACTTGATTCCTGGGATCATTCTAGCTGAATCACGATTGACTAAAAACTTGTTGATAAAAGCTTTAAAGTCTAAAAATAGAGCCTTTTCCTTACCTGTGTGTCTAAATGGTGACCTGAGCACACTGTAGCTGACCCCAGACTCCCAGGTTCAGATCGTTGGAGTTTTTTTTCATTACAACATGCAAACTTAAATGAATCTTCAAAGCGAAAAAGAGGTTATCGAGCAGAAGACCCTTAAATAGAGGAATCGCGTGAGAGAGAAGCGGAGAACACTCAAGGTTGCAGCTGACTGCTGCAGAGAGTGCACTGCCCCCCGAGGTCAAAGCACTTCTGTCATATTAGCTTATGCACAGAGTCCATATTTTTCAATAAATCATGGCCCTGAAGGATAGCCGGGAGTAGACGGGCTATTAGAGCAGCCCTGCCAGTGGGCTGCACATACTATGACTACTGCTGCTGCATCACACTGAATGAGGAAAGTTTCCATGAGGGTCTGATTTTGATTGGATCAGAGCTGCAGTTTATTGTTATTCACATATATATATAGTATATCTTAATGCTGTAGGTTTTGCAAACTTATAAATTATTACTGGAAGAGATTTCATGGTTTATAGTGCTACTATCAAATAAGCAAACTTCTGTGTTTACAATGCAAAAATCTATAGTGTCAGATAAGTGACAGAATGTTTTTATATTAATATTTCTGATTATTCTGAATAAATATAACAGCAGAATAGTAAATAAAATAAAACATGTTCTATATGTGCACGGTTTCACTCTGATTAAAATTGGTGTGTGTTAAGCAGGAGTCTCATATGATTAAACATACATGCATAGGGGGCAGGCCAAGAAAAACCAGGAGCGGCAAGAAAGATGAAAGAGTCCACTTTAATGTTTGCCTGCAGGACACATTTCCACAGAAAGTCTCCTTTTCCCTCCTCTTGTCACGCAAGTCCTCTGCTTCCTTCATGGCGCCGCCCTGGGAGCCCAGCCCGCAACAGGGACTGAAAACAGGGACCGACAACAGAGACCGACAGGGTTTTAGGTTCAATCACTGGCTGCGTGACGGCGGATGATAAGAGCGTCTTTTTAATTATTATTTTATTTGTTAAAGGCCTAACCTGAACGAAACTTTATGTTTACTCTACTAATTTAAAATGAAAGGATCACAAGAAGCCTCAGTTAGTTGCACAATTAAATTATGCTCATCAAACTTTACCAAACTAATTAAAATTCAGGGAGAGATGAGCACTGACGCCCATTTAACCGGCGGTTTTGCGCCAGTCTGGTTGGCTGTTGTTTAAGATTTTTAGACCAAAGCGGCTCACTGTCACGAATAAAATCTGTTTTTTTTTTTTTGTTTTTTGTTTTTGTTTGTTTTTATAAAGCCCACCGCATGTTTGAGAAAATTATCTGTATTATTATTTATTAGTGTAGAACATAATTTAATGAAAAACACCCTGCGGAAACAGTACTTTTATTTACTGCTTATAGGCTTATTATAAGTAAGTAAAAGTAGCAATACTGCTGTGTAAAAATACAAGCAAGTATAAAAGTCCTACATTCAACATTTCACTCAAAGTTTTAACGACAAAATGTACTTTCATGTATTAAACTCGGCCAAAAAGCATTTATCTGGCAGGATTATATTTTATTATTCACACGCAAGCAGCATTTGAATGTTACAGCTGGTGGAGCACATTCAAACTACTGTAATGTTTAATAGTTTAATCTACAGGAAAGCATCATATGTCAGAAATTGATTTTATAAATTGAGCATATATTTTGTTCAATCTTAATCGTACATTAACTATTAACTGCAACTGTTAGATGAATGTAAAGGAGTATAAAGTAGAAGATTTCTCACTGAAATGTAGTAGAATAGAAGCAGGCCTGTTAAATAGCATGACATTGAAATACTCAACTGCAGTAAAAGTACCCTTAAACTGTACTTAAGTGTGGTATTTGAGTGAACGCTCCAACCCACCGGGCTGACTTCACAAACCTTTACCGGCTAAACTCGAACTAAACCTCAGTTTAAACCTGATCTGAAGTCAGTGACAGCTCAGTTTAATGTCACATTCAGGTGAAGTCTTCGGTATTTTGGACTCATCCAGCTGAGCTGTTGATGTGAATCAGGAACGGTTCTGATTGGCTGTGCTGAAAACTTAAACTCGCTGATGAGCAGAAACTTTACAGAAATAAATTATAATAATAAAAAATCGCCGCTGAGAGACAGAAGTGAGGATTTTACACTGCCGGCACGATGTTTTTAACGACATAGATTGTATTTATTTTGCAAATAAACTGCAGGGAAAACCCATCGAACTACACCGCGTTAATTAATTAATGAACTAACCGACTGATGCTGGTCTTTTTGGCTACTTGTCAAAACTTTTCTGAAATGTCTTATTAATTTTTAGATAATAATTCAGCTCGTTCTGTGCACACAAATCTGTAACGTTTGACTCTTAAACAAGAAGAAATATCGTTTTGCAGGCTGGTTCCCACTGAATATTAATCGGGAGGTCACATGATGAGGTGTAGACTGTGTTATAAAAGCAAAGCTCAAAATCATAATAATGAGATTTATTCAGGTTGTTTTTAAGAGTTTGAATTGTAGGTTTTCTTCTATGGTTCAGCTTTTGAGGCCTTCTAGGTTGTGCGAAGTCATTACACTGCACACACACACACACACACACACACCAGTGTGCCCTTTGGGGTTCATCACCCTCTCAACATCTGAGTTAGATTTCTGTGTACATGCTCATGCTTTTTGACACATAATTATATCAAATCCTGTGAATGAATTAATCATATGCAGCCATAAGCAGAAACGTAGCGTGTCCCAAGTACAGTAAACAGGCCAAGGTCTGTAAAGTTCATGATATTTAAAGCACTGTTTTTAACAGCCATGTGTTTCTGGTTAGAGCAAAACGGACCGACAAACAGAAATGAAATGACCCAACGCACCTTTAGTTTAGACGACCCACTCACCGCCGCAGTGTGTGACATGAGAGGAAGGAACTGGTTTGAGGTAGTTTCACAGGGAGTTAGTGAGGGAGGTCACTGAAGCTCAGAGGCCTAAAACTCATCTTACTGTAATCTGTAGGAGTTCAGGGAGTGGAATGACAGGCGCCTTCATCCGCCGCCTGTTTTTGTAATTAATGTTTTTCTGGTTTACATCATTTATTGTGAAGACAAACAGAGAAATCCTGCTGAAGAAAGACATCACAGTTTCAGCTTTGAGCGGTTTGAAAGTTCAGTTTGATTCGTCTTAATGAGCCAAAGAAATATGAATACAGCTGAAAATCATTATTGCAAATAAAAAGTAAGTCAAAGGAGGCACATGTGCAAACTTGTAAAATCCAAGTCTGTAGAATACATTCATAAAACAAAGCTCAGTGGAGTGTTCAGAACAGCAACACAGTACAATACCACAGTCAGCCAGCTGAGGGCAGCAGAGCTCAAATATCAATAGAAAAAATCAATAAGAAAATAGTAGCTATATTAGGTATTTGATTACAAGGACAACCACTATAAATAATGGAATAACATTAATTTATTTAACACCTACATTATTTATGTCTTTATTTCATTTCCCCCTGAAAGCAAAAGCCAGAAGCATCTGTTGTTAAAATACAAATGAGACCTCAAACTGCTTTTAAAGTAGCTGCTTTTGCATAGTAATTATATGAGCAACATATAGGTCATAAACTCCTTTTTGCATTACAACACATTTGAGATTTGTTTTGAAAGCATCCTAAAATCGAAGTTTAAAAGAGAAACTGTGAGTTGCACACCTTTTACATGGCACTGACTCCTGGATAATCATGGCTGTAACTGCAGACTTCTATCGCTAGATGGCAGCGTTACACTTCAGTCAGCCACAGCTCTTTGGCTGAAAATGTCTCATTCACTGCTTCTGTGTGATTCGGTTCAATCAGCCTTCGTCCAGCAAAAGAGGAGGGAGACCTAATGAAGCTTGCAGGTGCTTTGTTCAACACGTGAGGCATGAAACATTTCAAGACACATCGCTTAATCACGTTTGTCAATGATTTCCACAGCGAGCACAGACTGATGGATTTAAAAATGCAAAGGGTCATTTGGCAAGTTGTAATGACAAACCACTGTAAGGTACAAGGCCATTACTGAGTGTTTATGTTGAATTACAGATTTTTGGTATCTAGTTAACTGATGCTAGCCATCATTATTTACATCAGCAAATATAAAAATGAAGGTTACAGCTGCACATGAAAATATCAGATATTCCAGGATTTATGTCTCTTCTCAGCAGCCAACGCTCTGAAATCCTGAATTATCTGATAACAAATGCACTGATCCTCATTTATAAGGTAAACTATTGCTTGTCTCTCATTACAACTTGCCAAAAGCTTGACTTAATATCAATCTGTTGTCATGTCAGCATACATTAGGGAGGTAAATCAGCCATGTGATGGTGACTGGAATTGGCCTCAGTTTGGTAGATGAATGCTTTGTCCTGAGAAGGACCTGCTGATCAGTGGGCTGAGCAGCATGGCCGGGTTATTCTTTTTGGGAGGCGCTTGGCAAAAAATTTGTAGTACAATGAACAGCTGACATATGGCAGCTTCATAATACTGTCCACCCAGACACTCAGAGAGCAAACTAAGCTAAACACGACTTTATTTAGTAATATGGGCCAAGTGAGACAAACATGAATCTCAGGATATAGTGGCATCTAGTGGTGAAAATGTGAAAAAGCAGTGTAAATATAAAGAGCTCATTCTAAAGTAATGAAAACACAGCAAGTCTTATTTTCACGTGATTATACATTAATGAAAACATACTCAGGAATATTATATTCAATTTTTGCCATTTTCCACCAATAGATCCACCTAAATCTCACACACTGGACCTTTAAATACACATAATCTATATTTTAATAATGGCAGACCAACTTTAGTGGTTCAAATCCTCTGAAAAACATCAAAACTAATTCACATGCACTGAGCCTGAGAGTTTGGGAAAGCCTTGATTAGCAACGCAAGGACTGATAATTCTGTGGAGCATACAGATATATGAGTGCATATTGTTAAATAAATAGCAAAAAGCAGCTTCAGGATATTTATTGCTATGATGTTCACAGTGAGTGTTTTGGTTTGAGTACAGTTTGTACATTGGAGCAAATGTACAGTAGCAGTGATTTGCTTTGCTGGAATAAAAATGCAAAGAAAAATGTACCTAAGAAAAAAACTCAATGTACTGAAATATAAAATATGAGAATCCAGAGTGTGACGAATAAGTCCTCTGAAAATGTTTGATTATTTAAACATTTAACTGCAAGATGTGTGTTAATGTTGTAGGTGTTCTAATAATGTGTGTTAATCCTGTTAAATTATAAATTGTTAGTACAGCCATCACATACACAGTGAAATGTACAATATTAGATTTCCATCACACAGTTAAGGAGTCGTACAGTGTAATTCATCAGCCTGCAGTCTGCACCAGGCTCAGTTAGTATGCACAGCACAGTTCAGATTGTCTTGTGGTTATTTCTTTCCCCGCAGTACACAGAGAGGCTATAAAGCCCCAGTACCAGCCAAAAGCCAATCAATGGCAAGCTCATTAATAGACAATTTACTTGAGCAAAATGGGAAAGCCTCATTTATCAAGAAAATTGCGCGAGCTGCTACAGAACAAAATTACATTATCATCTGTTACCTGAGATTATTATGTCTCTGAGCAAATGTCATCCTGCCCTCATGAAGTCTGAGGTATTTGGCATCCTCATCTTCTAATAATGTGCATCATCACGCGGGCTTTCTCATGTCACCACGGCTCTTTGGGTTAATATGCAGCTGATTTAATGGCCTTCATTTGGCCGTCTTATATTTGTTCATTAGGGAAGCACTGAAACATTATGTTCTGTGATCGACTGCGTTTCAGCTACATCTACGTGGACTCCTCGAAAACCTGCACCGTGATGCAAAGCTGTAATAATGAACTAGACCAGTAGGATCTTTCTAAAAGGGTTTTTTTCATACTTTTGACCATGTTTTCTACGGGTTACAGCAACAATGTGAACAAGAGTTTACAACCACTTTATTTGGAGGTAAAACTAATCCTTTCACTGCACAGTAGAACAATTACCTGAACACAGTTTCCAGCTTGTAGCCTGAGATAGATGTGTACAGTTTGTCTTGTTTAAAACCCATCTCTTATAGCTTATTCAGGCTATGTTTACACTGTGTAAATTAAAGGGAATGCACCGCTTTTATGAGGAATATGTGTGCGGCATTTTATTGTATGGTGTCAAGTGTTTTTGTTATTTTGTCCACCAGCTACAAAACATGAACCGTTTATTGTGACTTCTTCCAGTTCCTAGGCAGCATTTAGTGGCTGTTCTGGAGCTCTCTGTGGTGTCACACGATCAAACATGTGCTCAGAAAAATGGAAATTTGAACATCTGTAGTTCCACGATGTCTGGGCAAACTCCACCTGCTGGTGAAGATCATATAGTACAGCTGACGCTCTGAAACGGGCTGGATGTGGTGAGATGGTTATACTTGACTGTTGTATTGTGGACAAAGACAGCATCACCACCTTTAATGATAACGCCTCACACAAAAACATTATGTTTATTGTTGCAGGGCACTCGAGTTTTCTGGAGCTTTCAACAGCATCTCACTGTCTTCATCTGCAGAGTGAGTTTGCTCAATTGTCGTCATGTGACCTGAATTTCAGTCACCTGTTAGGAAACTGAGTTTAAGCAAACAGATGGCAATGATTATGGGGTGTGTAGTTGAAAGCTCCAGAAAAAGAAAGTAGGTGGCCTTTTTGTGGATTTCTTGTTTTTATGAGTTAAATATGCCAAGTATTGGATTTTACATTTTCTGTGTCCAGTCCAGTCATGTTGTCAGTCTTTAAACTGATGGGTCAAAGGGCGTCTTCCTTTGAATTCAGAGACTTTAGAGACTCTCTAACTGTTGAGGTCACTTGAGGTCAGTGTTGTCCACTCTGAGCTGGACGTGGACCTGTGAGAGTTTAACATTAGCCAGCAGCGCCATGACAGGATCAGGTGAAAAGCCACCGTCTAAGGCCCTGAGCTGTCACTGAAATCTACAAAAGAAGACAGATGGAGCAGTTTAGTTATTGAGCGGACCTGCATGGTGCTCAGCGGAGTTAACACCTGCCTGGATTGAAAATTAAGACAAGCACCAGTCTGGGGCAATTATGCATGGCTGGCTGGAGACAGAGCGAGTGCACATCTGAGACTAAGGCTGTGTCTCGGCCCCTGTGCATAATGTACATCTTAATTCATTACAAGGAGGCGGAGGGCTCCTCCGCATGCACACAGTATGCCTTTTCTCTCCGCAGCCTATCAAATCAAATTAGTCTTTCAGAGGAGCTTAGACAGGGAATATCGCCTGTCAGGAGGTACTTGTGCAAAGAGGGTAACCGAGAGCAAAAAAAAAAAAAAAAACTGTGCAAGGCTATCTCTTGTAAGAGAAAAACACTTCCATCATAATGCAAATTAGTTAGTGGGCTCTCATATCAACAGGATTGTTAAAATCAGTGTGCGGGTGGCACGGGCTCTGCGAGGAGGCAGTTCCTGGGAGTCCAGTCAGGCACGGTCATTTGCATTGCCTCCAGCTGTCCTTCTTCTCCAGCAGCCCGGGCACAGCCATGCAATCGAAGCTCAATTAATTCTCCAATGCAAAACATCTTATTCTAACAAGGCACTGATGCGGTAAGCCGAGCACAGAACAGGCTCAGCAGAGTGATCAACCCGAGCACCGTCCAGAGTGCAGGACTAATACAGTTATGTGCTGTAAGTTTGCAAACATTACTGAATTTTGATGAGGAGGAACGAGTCAGCTAGTCAAGCCAGTCTTGCTGTTTTTGTAGCAGTTCAGCTGACTTAAATGAGACAGGGTTTGCAAACCATTAAAAATTCTCTTATAAAAGGCTTTAATAAGGAACCCAGGGGTTCTAGCCTCCAAATAAAAGAAGCGTCAAAAGGTTTAATAGTAATTTATTTTACTTCAGGGCTACCTAACAGTAAAGCCACAGTGCGGTGTTCAGGCAGTCTGCAGTAACCCTGTTTCAAATAGACCATATTTGTGTATCCTTTTTTTGAATTTAAATATTTATCTTCCACATTAACTGTCAATGTCTCTTTAGCATGAGCATTTCATCACACCATGAATCAAATTATATTTATGCTAATGAGTCCATTGAAGGGGTATCAGTTCGGCTGATGCTAAATGCCAGCTAGCCAAACAGAAAACTGTCAGCTGCACGTTTCAGGCTCCCTGTCATGTCGATTAAATTAACTAGCTGGGACAGCAAGCAGCATATGGGAAGCATAATAATTTTGAAATGTCCTCACAAGATGTCTCTCATATTTCTTTTCAAAAAGCAGCCAGCTAACAGTAGCCACACCAGTTAGCCAATGAAGTTACGTCTGTTAAACCTCATTTCACCAATGTGAGTGTAACATGACTCAAAGTTATTAAAACGCGGTGTATTCAGCTAACACTGCTAAAAAAAAATTTACCAACAATCTGCTACTCTTTTAGTGTTTAAACATATTTTTTGGAAAACAAAAACCAAATACTGCGATCACCACATGGTCATGGTTGATTATTCTTATTTAATCAGATGGAAAGTTGGTCATAAAGAACCTTAGGTTTTAATTGCAAATGGCTCCTTATAATCAGCCATGGTCCTACAGTATATTGGACCATTTAGAAGTGCCATGTATGTATAAGACGTGATCAATTTAGAACCAGTAGTTTAAAGTAGCTGCAAACACACAATTACTGAGACTCTAAACTTGGAAAAAAGAAAGTAAGTGCATGATAATATATTATTTGCATACTTGCAGAAGCGCTGGTACTCGACCACTTAGTCCTGAAGCTATTTTTAGACGAGCCGACACGTCTATGCCTCCCATTCTTCATAATCCATCACTCCTCCTCATGCATTTACATCCTCACAATACATCACAGCTGCAATACAGTTCCCTGTACCCTCGATCCTCGGGGAGCACAATACCACAGTGTCCTCCTCCTCAGCCACCCAGATGGTTCTGGAGCTCCGTCTCCTAACTTTCCCCTGCTAATGGAGGGTGTGGGTCTGCCAGGTGCAGATACGCGTTCCTCCCCCTCCACCTGACTCTGACGGTGCAGGGAGGCCGCAGGTGGCCGTCATGCGGGCCTAAAACCGAATCACAGGTGCTCACTAATCCCCACAGAAGTCGTGTTTCCACTCTGCGTGCAGCACCTGTGACTGCAGGGTGTGTGTTAGTATGCAGGACAACACGGTCACATTCACATCAAAGAGCATAAAAAGAAATAGTTGAAACTGATTCCCGGTGCTCTGACGCTCCAGTGTTGTGAGTAATCTACAACGTGTGAAGTGCAGTGTGTCCCAGTTGATATTTGCATTCCTCACTTGTGGCTGTATTGTACTTTCGTCTATTGAGGCTTTTCCTTTCAGTGGGAACATTTGGTGTATGTGCCATTTATCTAATGGATTTTTTTTTTCTTTGCTCAAACTCTACACTGTTTGTGCAAAATGGCAAATGAAGAGAGATGGCCTCGCTCTTTTATTTTCAGCAATGGCGCTAATAGCTTGCTGTTTACCATTTATGAAGCTGATGACTAAATTTCCCTGCTATCGTATTGGAGCTTTGCTGGAAATCTTTTAATGAGATGTTATGTCATCTACATTTACTGTACACCACTGAGTAATGGCCATAAAATGTAATATATACTCTGATAGCTGCTTTATTATTATTATTATTTAAAGGAACTCTAACCCTTTTCTAGAAGTATAGAATAATTGGTGTCTTGTTTTCTGAAGAGATCCGACTTGAGTACGAACAGGCAAAGGTCGGGGCGATGGACTAACACGTTGATGTTTCCATCTTTTTTTTTTATATATGTTGACAATAACAAAACTATAACACTTCACCTATTCCCCTTCAGAAACTTTATGATTAGAAAAATCATCTGATTTCACTCTTATTTCTGAGAATCAAGTTTACGTACCAGCTTGTTCCAGCTCTCCATCAAAGCTATACGACATTTACGCTGAGCGATATGTCCAAACCCACGTCACTGTGTTTTTTATAGTTGAATTAGTTCAGCAGAGTAGATGTCCTAGATGTCTTATTCATTATTTTATGTACACTTGCGCAAAATTCAACTTTAAATAAAATTTAAATTAGCTTTAAGGCGGGTTCAGAGGTTAGTAACAGTAATTGGGAATTATTCCTAATGTTTCCTCAAAGCCATGTTTTCTAAATCTGCACCATAGGCACAAATCAGAATGACACAAGAAGTATTTACGTCATCTGGTGAAGTTAGGCTATGTGACTTCCTGAAGTTTTTCTGCAGAGTAAGGCTTTTATATAAGATGCGGTCTGATTATCACTTTTAGATGATCATCAGACCACAGAAGCGATTGAAATCTGCACTTTCATCAGTGATTGTTGAGTTTAATGCATAACAGCGACGATTTGTCAGCAGCCAGCTCTCATTCAATCAGTTCATCCTCACTCAGACCTTGACTTTGTTCTTATCCCTGCTGAATTATTTACCAGTGCCCACTCCATCCTGACTGTGTGTGTGAGTGTGGGCATTATATTATGCATGAGGTAAATAAATACGTGAGGTTTCTTGAAAAATGGTGACATTGTGGATAAAAAGGCACCAAAGTCAAATGTCTGAGCATCGAAACGGGAAGGGAACAGTCGGTGTCACAATCTATGGTCAATATGTTCTAGCTGCTAATGGAGACGCCCTACCTTCTATCAGCCATCTTTTTTTTTTTTTTTGTGGTTAAACTAACCGTCCTCCTTAAGCTGACCTTTGCAGGAATCACTCTGAGAGGAGTGACAATTTGCAGAGATAACAGCCACAGCTGAGGCAGGTGCACACATAATAGCTGCTCTCCAGAGACGACGAGCAATATAAAACCCCTGACAATGGGCTTCCCTGCACTGAACAGCAACAAAGCTCTCAAACAGGGGAATGTACTTTCCTCAGAACTGTGAAAGACTTCAATCTGAGGGCTGCACGTAGCCAACCAGACTACTTTGAGACAATGAAAAGGCTTAGAGAGTCAGGAAGTTAAAGTTGCCGCTGATTGACATGTCAATCTCTTTAATTAATCATCCAGATTATCTGACGATGTGGCCTCTTGTCTCCTAATTCCATCGTGATGAGAAACGGTAGATAATCAGCCGCGAGGCAAACCTTCTGTTTTAGTGCCGTCTTCGGGGGAATTAGCTTGCAGCCAGAGTAAACTGACATTCGCTTTATCGACTCAGACGGCAGCGCAATCACCTGATGACATCGACGATAACCGCAACACCGTGCTGCCGCCTGCATTGATCAGTCTAATGAAGACGATTCATTCCAGCTGAGAGGGAGCGATAAATCAGAGGGCCAAGCAGTGAGCGTGTGTGCTGGCGCTTGCTGAATCAGATTTTTCCTCTCAGATCCTCTGAGAACTTAAGAAATAAAAGGTGATCTACATGTGCAACATAGCGTGCAGTGCATCAAACTGCTTATATTTACTTTATCATCAAAGCTGCTGAACAACAGAATGTTCACTGGGGAATTTCCATCATGTCTCACTCAGCATGCAACATAATAGCTGGTGTTTTCTCTGCTGTTCATAGCTCTTGTCAGTGTTTATGGGGATTATTCTGTTGTAATAGTTTTTAGTTCTCTGGAGTTGTTGACTGGAGATGCTGTTAGAGGAAACATGAAGGATGAAATGGCTTTTTTCTGGCCTGTTGATTCACTTGCCCTCTGAGCAAAACTCCACGTAATCAGACTTCTGCCACAACAGCAACAGTTGATGCTGCATCCATAGCCGCTTGTTTATCAGTGTGTTCTGCACAGAGCGCCCATTGATATTCTTTTTTCCCCGCTTTTGCTGCACGATGCCTGAGGAGGACCAGTGTGCTCAAAACGTTACCCAGTCGTTCGCAGTTTAATACGATCTTTGGCTTTTGGAGCGTTCAGCGTGCAAACTCTGTTAATGCAGTTTCTGTTCCTTCCAGCATCTGGACACATAGTTCATTAAACATCTCAGATTGCTTCCCAGGAGTTGCATTAAAAAGTTAGACCCTTAAACACTCAGTTATTCATGAGGCATCCTCCAAATGCTTTCAGGAAAGAGGAGCGATCACCGCTCGGACGAAGTGTGAAGCTACTGTGTTGTGGAAATTTTTACGATTTGAAGTTGTGCCTCTTTTTGTGCATCACTCTCTGTGTGTAGCCTTTGCCTTAACTAAACTGGTTTCGCGTGCAAAAATGATGCCAAAATCAGTAAGCATGTAATGATATTTAGCTAGATTCAATTTTAAGTTAACAGTGGCAAACCACACAATAATAAGTACTGTATATACAGATTTACAGCAGGAAACTGGCTCAGCTGTGTGAAATTAAACAAGTCAGCCCTATCCAATCACATTTGTAGCACTTCTTTATTTTTTTGCCCATGACCTCTCACTGACTGAAGAAATGAATCTGTGTGTGATGTAAGTAGCTGTAGTTTGATTCACTCAGAACAGTTGGTTATGTCAGACTCACATCATCGCTGCTGAAAAGCAGCGTTTGCTTAACTCGTATAACTTGACTAACACACACAAACGGACACATTTACACCTCTGGAAGAATTAGTGTCTCTGTGACCTGTATGTGTTCAGAAACTGGAGCACCTCGACAGACCCACACCCAAAGACGCACGGTGCTAACCCCTGAGGCACTCGGCCCACCTGTTTGGGAAGTGAAAGCTCCATCATGTTAAAATACCACGTAAACCACCTCCCAGTTCCAAATGCGTTGCTGAACTTCGGTGCTGCCATGTTGTCAGATATTCTGGGTCAGTTTTAATGGCTCCGCTTGCACCAGCACATGACACGTCTGCAAGGTTCTCCTGCTGATAATCAGAGCTTTGTAGGTCATGATTAAGGGACTCATTTGTCTCGCCCGCTCCGTCTGCTAAGTTTCAGCCTTCCAAGTAATTAAGGAGCTGTGGAACGTCGAATGGCTGGATGGCCTTGGGGGTTTTCACTCTTACTTTCATGCATCCATTAACAACATGGCCAATGCCTTCCATATGTACGCTCATGCTCGGGGATTTGCTGCATTCTTCACCAGAGGCCTCATATAAATTGCAACTGATGTCCTAATTATTCTGTGAGATTTGTTTAAAGAAGAGGTTCCGGAGGATGGAAAACAACTGATATAATTATTACCTGATGTAGTTTTGTCTCATGCTCATAAAGGCCTGTCGTGAGGCATACTATGTCACGCCAATGCAAGGTGGATAAAAACACTGCAGAATGCAGAAGGCACCATTCAGTCTGATCTGATCCCATCTTTCAACACTTTTATCACAATAATATCAAGACACGGTTGTTTTAATCTCATTACCTGTCAGCCAAACTCCCATTTCTGTCGCCTCGGCTTTGACAGAATTTGTATTGAAATTGGGTCTCAGACATCAAAAGCCTGCTGCAATAAACACAGATGTCACAAACATGGACATTTGGCTGTTCATTCAATGATTCATCACAGTGTGCAGGTGGAGCCTGCACTGCGAATACACAAG
This sequence comes from Chelmon rostratus, assembly GCF_017976325.1. Classification (NCBI taxonomy): domain Eukaryota; kingdom Metazoa; phylum Chordata; class Actinopteri; order Chaetodontiformes; family Chaetodontidae; genus Chelmon; species Chelmon rostratus. Next base: position 10,521,154 of record NC_055680.1, on the reverse strand, counting down.
AACTCGCAAGGCGGGAGGGTGTGTATAAAATTTGGGACTGGAACTACAAAAGCTAGAAAGGACTAAATGGAAGAAAAAAAACGCGGCACGAACCCTCTGAATTATTCACTGACTGACAGCTAATCAGAAGTCCCAAAACTGTTGCATTCACAGGAGATTCAGACATACAATCGTTATCTCGACTGCCTTCTGCTGCAGCGTGGGAGAAATGAGCAAACGCTGCAGATAGAATTACAACAGACACAGGGTCCTTGAGGAGAAGTCTTTTTATTATGCAATTGAAAAGTAAAAATACCTCCATGCACAACCCAGCAGGAAAGAGGCGAGGTTAGGTTAGGCTTAATTAATCCCTGTGAGACATTTGAATTGCACGAGTATGAATGTGACCATAAGCATCATTAACGACATGACACATGCAATACCCCCAATCTTAACCACAAAGCGACTCCACCTTTACAAAAGGGCAGCGCAGGGGGCCACCACTGAGAGTTGTTCGTGGTGGTCTTCTTCATCTTCAGCTGCGCTACACTCTCAGGGGATCTCTACAGCTGGGCTTCTCTGTGTGCTTATCTCACACATTTCCTTCGCTTCACCAAGAAACAGCTGCATAAAACACTGAACACTAGCAACGAGGCCTCAGTAACATACTGGCAGCACTCCGGTGAAAATGTTCACTTCTGAGTGAGTCAGCTTCACACCTTTAGAAACCTCGCAGGCGCTTTATGTTGTGCTTTCAGTCCTTCTCTGAGTTGGTGTCCAGCAGCTTCTGTGCGTCATTTTTTTTAAGAGCTTTGCAAGCCGAGGGCGTTAACTTTAATGTATTGATTTTATCTGAGGAGTGTCTAAGAACCAAAAACCCTTTAGTAAAGTGAGAACAAGCAGTTGTTGTAGTGCCTGATCTCATTTATTTCCACAAACACACACCTGCAAACTGTTTTAGTTTGCTGCTCTGCTCGGTCAGATTCCCAGTTGAGTAATACTAAAAACTTTCCATCCTCTCATGAAGTCTGTCCTCAGCCCTCAGAGAGCAAACTAACTGCGCTAAAGACCCAGAAAGCAGCAGTCACCGAAGAAACTATATCACACCACTTGCTGTTTATGACAATTATCGTTTCAAGGAATTTGTTTTTCACATCAGCGTTTCATACGGCAGATTTTGCTGTTTGGGTTAGTATCATCAATAGCTTGTCAACTTTAACATGAATTTGAATACAAAGTCATCATGCACTGTATAAGTTTCATGTATTTACAGAAAAGCTGTGACAAAATGAATTAAAGCAGCCCTGCATTAAACTACAAGGCAGTGTAGAAGGGTGACTGCAGTGGTGGATGAACTATTCAGATCCTTTACTTAAGTAAAAGTACTAATACCACACACAAAGACCTGCATTCAAACCCTGAAGTAAAAGAATGAAAGTATTATGAGCAGAATGTACTTAAGGTATGAAAAGTAAGAGTATTCATCATGCAGTAAAACGCTCTGTCAGTGTTTTAATATTATGTCTGATGGTTTTGAATTATTACTGCTGCATTCATGTCTATGTTGCCTTTTACTGCTGTAGATGTTTAAGGTGGACCTCATTTTAACTACTTTATTGTCGGTAGTTTAATCTACAGCGACGCATCATATTCTACAAAATCATCATATGGTTGCAGCGTCCTGTGAGAACCACATATCTCTAAAAACAGTTCATAAGCTAAGAAAACAGCCCTGTCTCATAGAAATGTATTTATATACTGTAGATCTGATTAGCAACAGCAAATATGATATGAGGGAAACGAAATGTGGACCAAATTACAGTTTGTACCAACATGTTGTTGATACTGAACATAATGTTTACTGACAACGCATTTAATTTCTTTTCTGCCACAATAGTAAATCTTGCAATGCGCTAAGTGACTACAGATTTAGGGCATTCAATCGTTCGCAACTGGACCTCGTCAGTTTGTCTTAGAAGACGTTTCGCCTCTCATCCGAGCAGGCTTCATCAGTTCGTATGCAACCAGACTAGATAGGACAGCTCTAGTCCCTCTTGGAAGTGTTATGTCTTGACTGCAAGTTCTGAAATTTCTTTGCTTGTCTGTCTTTATTTTTGTTGTGTTGGGCAAGTTGGGCTTTCAAAGTGAATTCTATGACTTTCTTACAGACATCCTCAGGTAGTGATGACCTAAGTTTGTGCTGTAGGTTGTCAAATTTCACTGTTAGGCTGTCAATGGTGAAATTGACCTGCCTTACTCTCTCATTCAGCAGTTGTTTTTGAGCCTTTTCCAGGATCCTGTCAGTCCTGTAGCCTTTCATGGTGGATCGTAGGCGTAGGCTAACTGGTGTGAGGCTGTTTTGTCTGCATCTCAGGTTAAACCTGAGATGGTTTCTGTAATCCGCCATTTTCCGAGCCATCCTTTCATATTCCCGCACCATTTTTAGGGTAGCCAACCCAAAATGTTCAGAAACATGCCTGTGAATATTCTCATTCATCCAGGTCATTGTAAGCTTTATATAGGACTAGAGCTGTCCTATCTAGTCTGGTTGCGTACAAATTGATGAAGCCTGCTCGGATGAGAGGCGAAACGTCTTCTAAGACAAACTGACGAGGTCCAGTTGCGAACGATTGAATGCCCTAAAGCTTACAATGACCTGGATGAATGAGAATATTCACAGGCAAGTGACTACAGTGTTTTCATGGTTATGACAGCATCTGGGTAATATAAGGGAAATATTATGGTCTGTTTTTAATCCAGGAAAAGTCAGCAGCAATCACGATCTTTACCAAAGTGCTTTTGCTGCCGAAGCGTGACCACAGTCCGGATGTGAACCCTGGATTCTGGTACCACAGTCCAGCACTTTGTACGCGGTCCATTCAACCCGACCACCTCCCTGTAACTCCAGCGCAGTACACAAATGTAATATTTCTGATCTAAAAAGTAACTAGTAACTAAAACTGTCAGGCAAATGTAGTGGAGTAGAAGTACAAAATGGAAATGCTACCCTTCATTTTTAGTTCCTCCACAAAGATGGATTTAAGATAGCAATTACACCTCAAATTTTTGCAGAAACGGACCATTAATCCAGTGCGTATCATTGCACTGACCTCTAATAAGTAAGTCATGTGAAAATATGAAACTTTTTTTTTTTTTTTTTGTCTAATGAAGAAAAAGCCTGGCCAAAGGACATTTTTCCCAGAGGCAGAGCTCTCCAGCAACACTTATTTTAGTCAGACAGAGATCTTGTTAGAAGGGAGATGGCTGTAATTCCAGTAATCACAACTGTGCCAATCAGGGAAGCTGACAGTGAAGAGGCTGAGGGCTTCAGGGTGTGAAGGCTGTCCCAGCATGCACTAGGCTAGGATAGATTTACATATAATGACAAAGTAGCATCAACTGTTAGAGGCTAATCCTGATAATCTTGTACAGTATATACTGTACGCCATTACTGCCATAACCAAAGACTGCTTACCATTTCCTGGATGGATCCAAAGTGTAATCTTGTCCAGGTGGATGATCCTGTAGTGGATGATGGTGAAAGTGACATTCAGTACAATATATTGGACTGTTTAGCACAGCATATTGGTGGAAATCGCCAATAAGAATCAGTGTTAAATCACACATGATGGCAGGCGAATGGTAACTATGACCTAATGGATGTTGAGCTGAGCTAAGATTAATGCCAGCGTGCTGTTGAGCTTCAGCGTTCTCTCATGAATTAAAACTAAACATGAAGAAGTAAGCTGAAACAAGTTTGCTTGAGTGAGTTTGTGTTGATTTCAGCCATCATCATGCAAGGTTCTGCTTATTTCCCCAAAGGCCTGACTCGCAATTTACAACGTGATATTCAATTTGGGGTGAAGCAGTTGTTTCTGTAGCAATAATTCTTAATGGAAGATGAGCACTCAGACGCCTGTGTGGTGCTGGATGAGACATGAGGCACTCCATTAACCGAGAGTCCCAGACCTGCCCTGAGCCGAGCTCCCATTAATGCAGAAAGCAGTGAATGGGCAAAACTGTGATGGCAATAATTCCTCTTTTTTTCCCACCTCGCCTGTCTTCTAAACTCATTCGCAGTTTATTTGCCGCTATTTGAGTGATGTTATGAGGGAATTGAAAGCGCTGGCTCAGCACGTTCTCTTTGACGAAGCATGCTGGAAATAATCTCGGATTAAAAGAGAGGGAGCGTGAAAGTCGACAGTCTTTAATACTTCCCCGTTTTGTTCTTGGACTTGCTGTCCTCCTGCTGTCAAAACGTAGGACTCCAAAGCCAAATCGGTGGGCCTGCAGGTGCTGAAACAAATCCAGTGATCAAACAGCAAAACACTGAGTGCCACCCACAGCTGGACTTAGTCAGCCGGGGCAGGATAAGACTTCACTCTGCGTGGGTGACGGAGAGAAAGGGGCCTGGCAGGAACAACAGTGGGAGCACAAAAGACGCCATTCAAACTATTCAGAGATGACGTCTCTGACGGAGGCCGCCGCCGCTCATCTCTCCAGTGCTCTTGTAATGCTGTTATGAAGCTGTTAAAAACTTGAAAAGGAGCTCTTTAGGAAGCTGACGTTAAAGAGCATTGTTAAATATTATAATCTTGTGCTTCGTCCCAATTTCTCTCCTCGGGCTGTTAAAATCCCCCAAATTCCCATAGATGGTGTCCATACACATTCAAAGAAAAACAAACAAACCCACTTTTTCATCAGGTTTTACTGGATAAGTGCTTTTAGTTGAGGTGTGGGCCCAAGTTCACAAGTGGACTGGGACATCAGTCCAGCGTAGAGTTAGAAATGTCTTTTCTGAGGGTCACTTCACTTCACTTCAAAGGCAACTTCAGAGTGACAGTGAATGGTTAATGGAGGGAGAGCTGAGACAAAGCCTTTGTCCATCTGTGGTGCTTCTTGTGTTTTCCAGTTACAGGCTGGAGTAGTAGTTAGCTGGCGATTTAGCATTTAGCCCTGCTAGCCGCATAAGCAAATTGCATATTCGCATATTGAGATTATGTCACCGTTTAGCTCAAAGCACTGCTGCACCTGAGTACAGCTTCACTTTTTATAGTATGGAGCAGAGTTTTTGGTTTTTTACCCCAGCCACTGTTTTCATTGAATTTTAAGGACCACTATTTTCAGTTTTTGTAGCTGAGTTTCAACTCAACTGTTGGCACTCGAGTTGCACTATGGGTAATGTAGGCACCTGGTTTTGACACTGAAGAAAACATGTGGAATAAAACAATGTCTCTGCTTCTGCTTCATCGATTTTAATATATTAATATATAATATATAAGTTATCTGTTGTGAGTCCAACAATGTAACAGGACTGCAATGCTAATTTGGTGGGGTGTTGTTTTAAGCCCCCCGTGTCCTTGGGAGAGAGGTCCAAGAATGATGAGCATCCCTGAACTCTCAAGAGGTTGTCTCTTACATGGTTCTCACTGTGACTCACGTGAATCCTATTCCTGAATCAGCTGAGGGTGTCTGAGGACGGAGATGGTCATTTCACTGACTCATAGCTTGATAGATACTACAGATGGTATCGAGACTCATTTACAGATGCTTGAAATCTCCTGGTAAAAGTTCCCATGTGAATACAGCAGACTGTGATGAAGTTACTGTAGGGGGTATTTTAAAAAGAACAATACCTTTCATGATAAATGGACAGTAAAGTAGTATCAATCATTTGTTAGCAAATCCACACACCCACAACTCAACCCACTGTAAATCATCCCAAATTATAGGGAACATATCTAAAATTGCATTGCTTGAAATTAGGCTCAGGTGGCAATAAAACCTTCATTATGGGACACTGTAATCCATTTTAAGGGCTGCAGGTTTTGTTTAGTCACTTATAACCTTCTTCATCATTCTGACAAAGTTTAATTTTGCTGCAAACGTGTTAGTTCTTGTTTCCTTTTAAAACTTTTCTACATGTCTGTGTTTATTTTTAATAGTTTGATCATGTGAGGGATCTCTTAGAATTTTGTGAAATTAGTTCTGTGTTTCATGATGTAAAAATTGTATCTATTGTCTGACCACAGGATGATTATGAAAGGGAGTGATTAGAAACTGATAGTAGATTGTTCGTGGTAGAAAGTACCATCAGCCACCTTCAACCCTCTTCTAGTGTAACCCTCAATTATGTTTTTTCACAGTACAGACAAAAAAATGAAAGGAAACTTAGCAATTGGTCATCCTACCATATAATTTAAATTGTGCTCCTGCACAGCAGTAGATGCATGTTAACTTGTCTTCACTTGATCTATTTCATAGTCTGTTTCTCATTACATCAATTTTGAAGAGACTATATGGTGCAGGTGGGGAAATTCATGTAAAATCCTTAATGTGACGCACATTCTAACGCACTGCTGCAGGCTCAACCCCGGTAATCAAATACCGACGTTTGGTCACGCCCCTCTGTGTCTCATGCATGCACAAGGTGCCATTTAGTGTCTGTGTGAGACACACTAGGCTTTCGGCTAACTCCAATGTAAATCCACCTGTGGCAATGCCAGATGCTGAGAGCAAGGTGACATAATAAGAGAGTGAAAAGGTCTGCATAGAGAGCAGGTCAGGGTAGATGGAAACACAGGATTTTCAGCCAGGAGACTGAGGTTTGTGTCCCATTTGAAACCAGTCAACACTGACTTATTTTAACTTGCGTACCTTAACTTACATAACGAACTTCAGTTGTGTCAAGAGAGAAATCCTTTGTAATGTGTGATGATGTTGAGAAATGGTTGCAGTTTAGTAGGAAAAGCTCATGGTTTGGGTTAAAATAAGGACATTTATGCACGTCACATACGTTAAGTTCTGTCTGCTTCTGCTGCCGTAACTCTGCTGGTGAACGTAGCTGAGCATTTAGCAGATAAAAAAACAAAAAACAGAGTTTCTTCAGGAGTTGGTGGAGAGCAAACCTGAGCTGGAAGGAGAGGAAATGTCAGCTGGATGCATCATTGGCTAGCTGTCTGCTAACATGTTCACCATAACTACTTTTCAGTGAAGCTTGTTTCTGCTGCCCCCAAGTGGCCACGAAATCAGCTAATGCAGCTTGGTGTGGAATACTGGCAGAAAGCTCAGAAGATCAATTAGCAGCTCAACATACGCACGTATTGGCTAATGTTGAACTGCTAGAGCTGCACCTAATAATTATCATATGACTGGAGGACATTGCATGAAATAATACACGTTGCTTGTAAACAAGATCTCGAGTCCCGCAGTGGAATTTGAATTTGTATCAAGTTGTTGTCGCTTTTAGACTAAAGGTCCAAACTTGTTGATAACTCTAGTTTACACAACACACACACACAACACACACACACACACACACACACACACTTATTAATTTTCCTCAATGGATTTGCAGCAGATATTCTCCAATGTAAAAGCATCAACTTTGGCACATAAAACAGCAGCATTATGAGATAATAGATGACATCTTGTTTCCTGCACCCTCTCACCCCTGCACAAGTAATTATCACCAAATTCACACTGCGCCTCAGGCTTTGAGTTCCAGGCTACAATTACAATTCTGAATTAGATTTGACGAAAAGGCCTCGCCACATTGTTGGACACTGTTACCATGGAAAACTAACTCATTACATATGATTGGATATGAACGGCTGTGACTGGTTTTGCATTAGCGTTCGTGATGCATAGACAACCTCAGCCGTTCTGTTTGCCTTCATGCCTTCCCCGAGGCTGCATGAGCTCGCTGGAGCAAACAAAACAATAAAAGTGACTTATGGGGTGTTTAAGGGTCTGCCTGTTCTGTATCGCGCTGAAAGCTGCTGTTCCCTATGAACACAAGATAATGAAAACAGGGCCGCCTAAATGTAAAGATAAATAACCTTTACTGGCGGTTGGAGTGTTTACAGTTTACAGTTCAACAAGTCAATGTCTCACTTCTACAAAATTAATCATTTTCTCAGCTAAGAATATTCATAACTAGTAGGATTTTTCATGCAGTACTTTTACAATGTGGTATTGCTATTTTTAAGATCTGAATACTTCCTCTACCACTGTTGCTAAGTTCACATAATCATAGCTACAGTAGATAGAACAATAGACAGTGAACTTGCCAAAACCATCATGCAAAGGCCTGTTTATATGCTGCTTTATAATTTGATTGCCATAACATTCAAACTAGAATCGCTTGCACATCTTCTGGCTTTCGATTTCTTGTGTCGGGTTCAAAGGTCAAACGCTCGTCTGTCATGCAATGCAGGGCCCGTCAGTGCCTCCACAACAGATGGCCCTGAGTGATGAATATGGTGCATCCTGTTTTCAGTTCATTAAAGGATTTGGCAGAAGAACGCGTGTGTTTCTTGCTGCCAACAAATCCCACAACCAACAATCCTACTAAAAAATACTGCCTGTAGCGCAAGCCTGATACAGCTTTTTCTTCTGTGCCTTGGACCTCCATTGTTGCACAAAAACACATCAATGATCAACTGGCTGACATGATCCTTCATTACGATGCCCATGACCACTGTAGTTTATTTTGAGTCAGTGCACCCAAACGCTGTCCTGCTGCTCTTGCGCACAAAATGTGTATTACTCCACGCCTGAAAATAGTCCCCCAAAACCGCAGTATTTACTCCCATCCCACAACATCTGAGCATCAAGATTTGGTCTCATTCTCCCTAATAATTTTATTACATTTTAGTAGTTGACCCTTCTTTGATTTAAGTAAAACCTCAGTAAAAGTTACCAGTAAACCATTTAGGATGTGTTGATCCTCAGCTGTAAGTCAATTGCAAGTGTTTAAACCGGAAAAGTCGAGTTGTTTCAAGTGTTTATTGCAGAAGGGTGAGGCTCAAAAGCTCCTGTTTAAAAAGCTGAAAGTTCAGTTGAGGAGAGAGAGCGTTGCAGGTGTTCAGTCTGTTTTCCAGTTGAGTCATTCACACATATCTGAGCCGTGTGACAGCTTTGAGCTCAGGCAGCGAACCGTGAGCTGAGCTGCAAGAGTTGGTGAACAGAGTCTGAGATGCTCACAAGCCTGTCGTTATGTAGCCTACTGCCTATTTCAGCCAGTTAAGATCACGTGACAGCGTAATATAAGTGTATATGTAGAGTTTTTATTCACAGGGGATCCCATTGGTTGTACCATTCGTCGTTAACCAAACGGCGCCATCATCTCACACCCTCTCGTCTTTTCCAGTCAGATTGACAGATGGCAGTGTTAAGCTCGAGACGCAAAATCATATTGTTACTTCAACTAGTTCCAGGAGCAACAGCCCCTTAAAATGTCTGTGCACGTCGCTGCTCCATCACCGTGTGTGACAGGAACAGAGTGATGTATGACTGGCTGAAGTCGACAGATGGGATAATTCATCACACGCTGAAAAGTAGATTTAGGAGTCATAATGCTTTGATGCAGGCTCAGCAAACTCGACCGCACTGCATCAAATACTAATCAAACGGTGAATAATAATCAAAGCGCCAGCTAATACTTGTATCATTCTTAAATGGTTTTATCAGGTTAGAATGATTTAAAAGTTCCCACCTAATGCTATGCGGATTTTGTTTTGAGACTTTAAGACGTCTCCGGATAAAGTCTTGACTTTAACAGCTGCATTTATGGATTCTTAAATGAAGTGTGCATTTGTGCTTTTACTGCTTTCATGGTTCAAAGAGTGAAAAATCCTCAGGAAACTCGTTTTCAAAGGTAAACACATAAATTTGGATTACACTTTTTTTTTTTTTTTTTTTGAAGGGCTCAGCCACCAAATGGCTCTTTTGGGATGGGACTGCCATTGCAATCTCATGATAGCTGGCCCATATTTCCTCACTGCCAGAGTCTGATGTCTGGCAGAAAATTGAAGCCAGTCAGGTGTGGCGTCGTCTTAGCCACAAGCCTCCGAAGCCTTTCATCTTTTACCAATTTTCCCAGGTTTAATGAAGACATGAGAAGGAGAAAATAAATGCAGTGTTTAGTCTCAAACAAGGATGCAATTTGCAACAAGTGCATCTGAAAGGCACCTGAAAAACACTTAAGATCCCACTAGCACTAGTTTTTTTATAAGAAAGCATGTGTTTTAGGATGTATTCTCTATAATAATGCATGTCAGCCATTAAAGCTGGCATGCACATTTATGGATTTGTGTGGTAGCTCTTGACTATAAACTTAGAATTATCTGTGCCTTTGTTTTTCTGTACTTCCCAGACAAAAGGGGATGGTGACATCTGCCTGAGAGAAGCTGCTGCAGCACTCAAAGCTTTCACTCCGCGAGAGGTAGTAATTGGAGAGAGATCACATACATACAGCTGCATATGATTGTCTTCAAGTAGTAAGTACTAGTCTTTTTTTCTTTTTCTTTTTTGCTTCTGCTGGACGGATGTTCATGGATGTGGTGCATGTTCGTAGTGTCACAGGTGCTACATCCAGCTACGTCAGTCCTCTGAAGGGACTTCAGTTGTACTCGGCACCATGTTGTCAGCTCTGTTGCCTGAACCCATGAAATAGTTATTTATGATGGAGCCTGCGAGGCGGGACGAGCGGGTGGCAACCAGACTGAGAGACAGCTCGAGCCATCGAGCAAGCGAACGTTTCTTTGAGCCCAAACATCCACGTAATGGAAACATTTGTCACAGAGTTTAATCTCTGTGCAAATCAGTGTGAGTTTTTCAGATCGTTTGATTGACAGTGCATTTATACCCAGGACTAGACTACATAACTTTATGAGTTGTCGAACCCCAACAACAGAGCCCCTTTGAAATGCTGCTGACCCCATATAGAAACAAATTTTATGTGTTGTAGTCTGGCTGGGTGGAAATAGTCTTGGAAAGGATGACGTAGACGCCCACATTTGCTTCCTGATTGGATCTTATCAGTCATAAAGTGTTCTTCCCTGATTTGTCAAGCCCCTGTCACATGACCCTTTTTTTTTTTTAGAAGAAGAAATCGAACATCAGCTTGTATGTATCTATGTGCCGTGAGTACCATGCAGTGGTTAATTAACATGGAATATGAATTACAGGCATTGCTGTCCACCTTGTCTACGCTAGTGGACTGCTTTCATTACAAAACACCAGCTGTAGTTGTTGAGAGCTAATGATGTGGAATTTTGTGGAAACAATAACATACCACCATGAATCTGGCATGTCCTTCTGCCCCCAACTGGCCAGTGTGATGTTTAGTTTTACAGCCATTACTTCTGCAGCGCTGCAATAAGTCTCTCTGGGCGACACAGCATCACAAAACTTGCACCAAAATCACCATATAATCTGGTATTGTTCTATTGTAGAGACTGAGCGGCCGCTTGCAGAAACAGCTGCTTCATATTCTGTGGATTACTTTCTATTAGTCATGTCAAATGCCTTAGAAAACATACTTTTTCCACGTGAAACTGTTTGACCAAACTTTCTTTAATCTAAATAGAAAACCATTTCCTTGGTGACACCTCCACCTGTAGTCCAAGCTGGAAAAGAAATAATCTGTGTTCATTTTTCATGAATTGGTCTCTCAGTGCTGACTTTTTGAATAAAGCGCAGACTGGAGAGTTTTTGAAAGCCTATAAAATCTAAGCACCTGGCAAAATTATCGTTGAGTCACTGCAATCGATCACAAACTCTATTAAACCACTTTGTTTTCTGACTCCTGAGCACCTCAGGGGTTAATGTGCAGCCACATACATTTTATTTGTCCCAGTGACGAAGGCGCCGTTCCTGCAGAACCTATAAATCTGGTAAAGAACATTGCGAGAACAGCGCAGTTAATATGATTTTATCTTTCTTTGACCTCGTGAAGACAACCTTGTAGGTTTAGTTAAAGCTTCTGCAAGGATTTAGCACGGTTTTGCCATGAACTGACACTTGTTTGGTTGGTTTTGGCTGATGGAGCAGTTTGGTTAAATACAATATACACAGACTGGTGACAGAGATATTTGCCTGCTATTTTCCATCAGCCACTTTGCACCTACCTGTTTAATCTCCTCATTCAAACAATTAAATAGATGGGAATAGTGTGTTCTTGTTTTGCTTTTTTGGGACGTAAATCTCCGATGGCTGCAACAGCAGTCGCAGCAACAGCAGATGGACTCGGAACATGAACATGTTACAAACGGCTTCTGGCTGCAGCCATGGCAGAAAAGTAGGAGGAAAATAACAAGAGTTTGGTGCTGGGAAATCAGTTTCACCTCAGCCCTGCCCACAGGGGCTCAGGGAAGTATTGGATTATGAGGCAGCCAGACCTAACATTAAACCTGTTGTGCTGAAAGGTCACCAGCACCCTGAAACAGCCATGGCCGCCGTCCATCAGAGTGACTGAACCCATTTTTTGTTTGACCCCACCGTGGCATCCTCACTGATTTCCAAAGTCACACTGCTGAGAGTGCTGGACTTAAATTATCCAGTGACATCTTGTCACCCTAAACTCCCGAGATCGAGAGAGATCATGACGTTTTGTAGTTACCAATCTGTTTGTGATTGTTAGATTCTTCCATCATATTAAGACACACACGCAACGCGTCATTCATTCATTCATAAAACGGCAACAATGTTTGATGCGTGACCATAAAAGAGGCTCCATATTGTAACTTCACACCGAAAGCTCACGTAAGACGTCTTCATCTTTTATTTTTGCACGACAGCAGACAGCTAAAGCAGAGGAAGGACGTGTAGGCCTACTGCACTTTACAGAACAGAATCTCAAAACCAGCAACAGAAGAACAACTAAACAGAGAGGTAGTTTCTTGAAAAATAAATGCAATTGTTCATTAATACTCAGTAGTTTATGGCCACTGTGAAAATAATGACCTCTTGTGCGCATCATAAAAATAACTTAGCTTATAGTCTGGAGCGTCAGCCCTTCTCAGTGCTGTCTCAAATGGTCCAGTCAGAGGTCAGAACAAAAGGCTCTGTAGTGATTTAGTCCACTGTTGTGCTTTGCCGTTTGTCAGCGGTGTTATAAATTAGCACGATGACACTCTGGTGGCATGGATACACTCAAAGCATCCAGGTACTTTAAGAGCACAGTTGATTTGCTATTCCTTCACTCGTACCGCTTTAGAGTCTGTTTAGAGCAGAGACGCTCAGAGAAAGCTGTAAAAGCCGACATGGCCAACATCATCATGGCAAGCAGACAAAACACATTTAGAAACATTTAATCCCCAAAGTCAGCAGTTTCCTACCTGAGCGTAAGAGGTTACAAATAAATCTGAGGGGTTTTTTTTCACATTTGATTTTTCTGATTTTCTCACTGCTGTCCAATAATTCCCTTTTCTTGTAAAATACTAGAGATTTTGGTCTTTCAGACCTCTAAAAATGATTTAAATAATTAAATATCAACCATGTGACGAGGGATCACATGTGTACAGATTAATTTTCAGTGGGAACTGGCGTAAAAGGCTGGAAACCACTGCTTTAAAAGTGTCTGCAGGATCATCAACCTGGGCTAAGTGGACAGATGCCCCATGAGCTCCAGTCTTACTGTGTGCTTGTGCTAAATGAACTGACACTTTCCCACAAATATGCAGAACTGAAGCACAACACTGACATGATGAGGGTATGTAGGTGGGATCTGCTTTATCGCCTAACTTTAAAGGAATAGTCTGACACTTTGGGACATACCACTCTCACTTCTGTACAGTAACGATGCAGAATTAGCTTAGCTTAGCATAAAGAGTGTAAACAGCTAGCCTGGCTCTGTTTGAAGGCAACAATATCCACCAACTAACACCTCTTAAGATCACTAATTAGCAGATTATATCTTGTTACAGGACCAGTATCTGCATGGAACCTCCACTGGTTGCCTAGCAACTGGTCAACACCCGGGGCTATGTGCCGGTCTTGGCCAGCAAATTGTTGTTTTTATGGTTTTTAGATGAACTCGACAATCAAAATATATTGTGATCTTTAGTGGAGATATGAGGCCGATTTTTTTTTTTACTCTTGAAGAGAGTCAAGCTAGCTTTTTCCCTCTGTTTCCAGTCTTTATGCTAAGCTATGCTAACCCACCGCTTGCTCCGGCTTCTTTTTTACTATACAGGCACGATCGTGGTATCAACTTCTCATGAAACTCATGGGAAGAAAGCGAATCAGCATTTGTCCAATGACGTCAAGTTCAGTTAAGACTCCCTCTCCACCACTGCGGGACCCCTGTCTCAAAATCTGATTTTTTAACTTTCGTTAAAAAATCAGATTTTCATCTCAGTTTTGTGCTTTTGTATGTCACATATTCCTGTATGAATCTATAAATCAAATGACCACAGAGTAAATCTGTGGTCGAGCAGTATTCTAGCACAAAAAAGCATATAAAAATTGCACACAGAGAGTGGGAGGAACAAAAGGGGATAAAGGGGGAGCCCAGGAGTCCTCTTTGCCCTGGTGCCCCCAAGCAGATTAATCCAGCCCATGAGTGTATCTTCTGAATCTTTATGAGCTCGATCGATGATGATATACTATAAAGCACTACAGCACACTTCAGTCTGAGGGAAACAATGGAGGCGCTCACTCATCAGGTTGGGAAAACCTGTAAAAAGCTTGTAATGGAAACGTACTGTAGGTTGAAGCTTGTAGAGACACCCAGTAGGTGGCCGAGGGTGCGCACTGCCATGACTGGATTACAACAGGACAATGAGATGTAACAGTGAGTAACGAGTGGCAGTAAAAGACAAAACAGACTTCTTTTTTTTAAATTCACTTTGATATTTCCTTCGAGATTGTCACGGTGGTGCAGCAGCCCTGCGTCACATCTAAAAGGACTTTTTCCACGACTTGCAGAGGATCTTCTGGAATGCCCGTCTGAAGTCCCGGTTGAAGATGGTGTAGATGGCAGGGTTCAGGGAGCTGTTGCAGTAGCCAATCCAGAAGAAGAATTTAAAGAGCGGGTCTGGGATCTTACAGGAGTCCCTGCACACTCCGTACAGGCTGTAGCTAAAGAAAAAGGGGAACCAGCACACAACAAACACCCCCATGACCACAGCCAGGACAAATGTAAACCTCTTTTCCCTGGCTTGTGAGACCTTTTTCCTGGCTAAGGAGCTCCGGCGGCGTTTCCTCCTGGAGGCAAAGAGGTCTATGGATTTGTTGCTGACTCTGGAGATGCGAGTGGAGTGTTTGGAGAGGGAGCTTTTCTTTTGGCCGGCCCTCTTGGCTCTCTGGGAGTCCTGTTGCTGGGGTTTGTGACCTTTGCCCTCTGAGGAGGAGCTCTCCTCCATGTCAGCATCCTCAGTCTGTTGCCCGATGGTGACGGTGCGATGGCTGGGTGTAGGTGGGCACTGACAGTGACCGTTCTCCTTCTCACCGTGGAAAGGGGAGGTGGCTTTGCTCAGTCCATTCTCAGTTTGTGTGACACCATCTGGCCTGGGCTTTTTTCCCGACATGCTTCTGGTTCTGGTTTTGGCCACTTGGTATATTCTGATATACACTAGGATCATGATTAAGCACGGAGCGAAGAAGGAGGCGATGCTGGAGGAGAGGATGTACCAAGTATCATCATTCAGCTCGCACTGAGGCTGAGAGCTGATATCACTGTTGCTGTCTATAGATATGAGAGGAGGAGATGAGATAAAAGCGGATATAAGCCACACGATTAGGATGATGCACTTGACGCGTTTCGGAGTCCGCTTCAGGTTGTACTCTACAGCCTGCGTAACGGACCAGTACCGGTCCAGGCTTATTGCGCACAGATGAACAATGGACGAAGTGCAGAACAAAACATCCAAAGCCAGATAAATACCGCACCAAACTTTTCCAAAATACCAATAGCCCATAAGTTCATTGGCCAGAGAAAACGGCATCACCAAAGTGGCGACCAGGATGTCCGCGGTGGCCAGAGACACCAGAAAAAGGTTCTGCGGGGCTTTCAGCGCCCTGCTCGTCAACACCGCAATAACCACCAGAATATTTCCAACAACGGTAAAGAGGATGAGAAAACTTACGAGGGCGGCAATGCTGGCTATCGCTGCCAAAGAGTATCCACTGTCCAGACTCCAGGAGGAATTCAGGTGGATCACCGTGAACGTGTCCATTCCGCTGGCGTTAAACGCGTCCATCCCGACCGCGCGCGCTCTGTATATCCCGGACTGGTTGAATCTTGGCATGGATTCACATTCAGCCCTCTACTGAGCGCCGAGTCCATCAAAAGCGCGCAGCAAACCCGACGACGTGGACACGCGCGCACGAAAAGATTCCCACTTAACGGAGTCTGTGGAGGTTATTTGCACCCTGCTGATCATGTGTATCTGAAGATAACTAACTTCAGTTAAGAAAAAAAAAAAAAAACAATCTCCCATGCACCCTGTTATCGTCTCGTCACGCGTCTCCCGTTTGTCCGGAGTTGAATGCCGTCCAGCCACAGCTCTCCCTCCGTCAGCGTGGTGCGCTCTCGCTCCTAATGATGCCCTGCTGATACCCCATGTGTTGTTCTCATAACTCACCCACTGCTGCCCCGCCCCCGGCACACAGCATTATTTTCACATTGTTGGAGCATGATGAGGAATGGACAAGACTGTGGTTTAGGCTAAATCATCTAAAATTTTCAAAATATTATTTTAGCATTATTTAACTGAGGCAAAAGCTGTAAAATTTCCAAATTTTATGACACAAAATGTGGGGGAATTCACGTGCAGACAGTGTTTTTAGTGTCTTACCACATCCTGTATCTCTTTACCAGTCCTCAACTCACTGGAGGTCAGTATTGCTGCACTCACGTTAAGGTCTTTGACACTGTAAGCTGCTCGATCCGCAGCCATAAAGCAAAGAGGCTGTCAGGCCACTCGAGGTAAAACACAGAAATATGTGAATGAAAAGCTCACACACTCCTGCAGCATTAGATGTTTGGAGTGCTGTGTATTTACGTGACAGCAGTTGTGTTGGAGCCCTGTGAGAGTGGATGGATGGGGGCGAGTGGAGGCTAGTTGAAGATGGGAGACTTCTTTTGGATTTTGGAGGCGAGAAGACGGATTGGATTTTCAACAGTTTGCTGCATTTCACCTCTTCCCTCACATATCCCCAATTTCAGCTCCTTTTTAATGCACACACTGGGTCGGATTGAAACATCAGGCAGTGCAGTTGGAGCATCTGCAGCATGTATAGGTGTTTTCTGTGGCCTCAGCGATCTGTTTTATCGTGACAACAGGTTGAATAAGGTGCCTGCTGATGTGTCAGTGTTATAAAGTTAGTGCTGCAATCAAGGCGTGGGCCCCTGAGAGGGAGCTGATTTTATTGCACAGGACCACATTTCTGCTGTGCAACATTTATTGCCAGATAAACCTTTTGTTGTTGTTGTTGTCTCCAATAAAGCAGTGATTATTGAACAGACAGCAGCCTGCGATGATTTTCGTGATTTTCATGATAGTCACCTTTTTGTTTGAGAACATCAGGAGGCAAAAAAGTTGATAACTTCTCACTGTTTGTACTAACTGTTTCATTTCAAAACATGAGGTCAAGCAGTCAAAATCTAAATCCAAACAGCATTTTGTTCTAGGCTATCCGTGAGTCAGGGATGAATTTAAGAAGACATAATGTTGAATGTGAGTCTTGAAAATCTGTGTCTGATAAGTCTTAATGCAGTGAGAAAGACAGTAAAAATGTACTTAAAAAGCATCCTGGTTCAACATTTTCACCAGAATTAAAATTGTCAATATCTTTGAGAAAAATCCAGTGTGAATACCCACATAAACAATTTCACAAAATAAGCAGTGGTAGCGGATGATGAAATATCAGGATATCTAGGGTCAGTTTTGTTGCTTTAGGCTGCATGTTATCAGGTTCATTCTTCTGCAATACCAAGTCATCCTCCTTAGACTGTCAGTTAATATATCAATTACATCATATTACTACTGTAAAAGTTGAAGAAAGTAGTTAACATTTGTTCTTGAGCTCTATAACTTTTTGGCCCTGATTCACACACGATGTCAAAGAATCTTCTTCATGTTACTGAGTGTCGGCGTTTCAGTCTTGAGGACATACAGATCCGGGATTGGAAAGAGAAAAGTGTTTTCTGTCATCAAAACCTCAAGAAATCTAGCAGCTAACTGTCAATCAAAGCAGCCACGGTCATAATTCTGCATAACTTTAGGCCTTAAAGTAATTTAAATGATTGGTTTATATAAAAACTCACCCCAATACAGTTATATAGAACGGGTAAATTAGCAATATAGAGCAAAATGTTCTGTAAACATGCTCATTTCTGCTGTACAGCTGGGCATTAAAATATGGGTGTTTATGGGAAATGACTCGCTTTAGGAACCAGCCACAAGTGGCCATTTGAGGGACTGCAGTTTTTGTCACTTTGCTTTGGCTTTATTTTCCAGCCCTGGAGGCTGCTGCTTGGTAGTACCTACATATGCAAAAGCAATTATATTATATTATATTATATAACCCAACTCATACACGTTGCCAGTTCAGAGTGCTCTACAAATGAGCAAATAAAAGAGCATGAAAAAATGAAAGAGATAAAGATAAAACGGTTAAACTAACACATGAAAATAAAAGATTAAAAGGGAAGAGTGCATTAGATCAGATAATTACCAGGGGAGGAGTGAAAACCCCCCAAAAAACAACCAAATAGAAAAAATGCTGAGCTTTCCTTGATCCTATCGGAGGAATGGAATAGAATAAATCTTTCTTGTCCACAACATTAAAAAATGCAGACCAAGATGTTTTTTTAAGGTTTGATGATAACTGTCACCACCTGGGACAAACCTTCTGAACTCATCCTCAGTTTCTCCATGCTGTAAAGTTTGTTAGCGTCTATCTTTCACTCAAAGTGACAAGCGGGGCCTGTCCGCCCTCGAAGAGGCCGCCAGACTTCAGTATCTGCTGCAGAGAGAGGTGAGAGCGTGACTCACTGCCTTACCTCATCCTGATGGCTCCAGTCACAAGCCTGCCTCCGTCTGCTCCCTCACGCAGCTCCCAGTAGCCTCCGTACCACTGCAGGTCCAGGTTCACCTCCACAAATCCAGAGCTGCCAAATGAATACAGAAAACGTACAATTCATTCTCTTTATTGCTGCGTTCCCAAGAGCTCACAGCTACAGTAATAAAAAAAGTTGTAGCTTGGCATTTTGTTTCCACGCTTAGGTTATGCGTTCAGCATCTGTACGAAAGGAGAGGCGAGGCGAGGAGGGTGATCAGGGAGTGGTGATCTGCAGGGTTTAAGGTGTGTCGAGCGTGCAGGAGGTGAGATGAGCTGACAGCCATCACAAACAATCCTTGTTTGTTCAAAGAGTGCAGTAATGATGGGAAGCGATGCGGCTGCTCAGCTCTTATTGGTCCTGACTGTCGGCGTGTTCCACCACAGTGGGAACGGTCTCCTTGTGTGCTTTTCATATTCTTTAACAAGCTTTGTCTGTTGTTTCTTGGATCTGTTATGTCTGTTCCTGTGCTGTTCAGATGGTTTTGAGCTTCAGTGGTTTGGACTGAAATGTCAGCGGACTGGTGTGGAAGTGAGCGAAGGGTTTGTTTTTTTTTTCGTCTGAGATCACACTGAATCAGGATGCATCATCCACAAACCTGCATCCTTAGCTACTGCACACATTACATCTTGTTAATTTCTTAAAGAGGACCGTGTACAGGTACTGCTGCATACATGAAGCAGCTGTGTTGTCTGTTAAATTGCCTCAGTTTGAAAATGACAAAAAAAACCTGGGCGTGTGGAGTTAGACCCGATCTGTGCTGCCTGCTCCCCTAGCAGCTCAAGGCTACGTTAGACGCTAGGCTGGGAGCAGAACACACCTGAGTGCACTGTGGGTAATGTAGGCACCAGGTTTTGACAAGGAAGACAAATGCAAGGAATTAATAAAATATATACCTCTGGTTCTGTTGCATCAATTTATTCTCATTTTTAGACTCTCCATTGTGAGCCTGACAGTGATAGAGGAGTGCAGTGCTAAATCAGTGAAGCAGTCTTAAGATCATCTTGCTCATTTTTTTTTTTTTTTTTTTTTGCATAATTGAGCTGCACAATTTGTTGTGGTAAATTATATTAATAAAAAAAACATTATTTGGGACTGTTGCAGAATTGAATTTTCTTATCATTATTACCACAGTAGTATTGTTTATGTGTGTTGATGCTGGTTAAGATGCTTGTTTATGGCCTCAGGATACGTCTGAGTCTGATGTGAACCCAGAGAGTGAAGCTGAGTATGTTAATATGTTGCCGTGTTGATTCATGAAGCTATGTCCTGCTTATTAACCAGCCCAGAGAGACACAACAGTACACATAGATCTGCACTGTAGCCATGGTGGAATGTATCAAAGTACATTTATTTAAGTAGTGTTTCCATTTTATGCAACTTTATACCTCTGCTTCGCTACATCCATGAGGCAAATATTGTACTCTTTATTCCACTACATTTGTTAATAGCTACTTTTCAGATTACAGTTTTCCATGCCCTTTCTGTCCATTGAAAACCATGTATCTCCAAATTTGCTTGATTTTTGTTCATTTTAATTTCCTTGATAAACTGAAGGATTAAGTGCTCCTTCTGGTTTGAGAAAATCCCCCTCCTTCTTAAGTAAAGGAAATTATTTAAAAAGCCTCTAGGATTAGTTGGAAAATGCATCGTCACAAAGCTGAAAACTGTCTGTTCATGAAAAGTTGACTTTTTATAGATGCCTGGTTCTCACAGGACAGTTATGCTACAAATGTGATGATCTTTAGCTTAAACCTGACATATAAAGTTGTTAAAATTTGCACAACCATAAACATCTACAGCAGTAAACTGCAACATCCACATTAATGCAGCATTAATATGAATTTTAAAAAACATTAGATATAATAATAAAACACTGACAGGGAGCATTTTCTGCATAATGAGTACTTTTGATACTTTAAGTAGATTTGGCCGATGATGCTTACATACTTGTACTTAAGTAAGGTTTTGAATGCAGGACCTTTACTTGTAGTGGAGTATTTTCTCAGTGTGGTATTAGTTCTTTTAGTATAGGATCTGAATACTTCTTCCACCACTGACTGTAGATCAGTTGATCCGAGCACTCAGCTGTTAGTATCATTTTGAAAAACAAAGTGGAGAAAGCGCAAATCCCTCTGTATAAAAAATATCAGTAGCTAAACCAAATGCACCGATCTTGTTTTATATTTTATATACATGGATAAAAAATAAATCCACACTCAATCCAGCAGGGAACAATGACTTCTCACTGAACTCCACTGCTGCCCTGCAGTTAAGTGAATGAAAGGCTGGTTTTGAGAGGATTTTATGTATTTTTTTTTTGTCTTTCCCCTTGATAATTAGATCATCCTGTGCACCTTTCTACTGGCTCAAACTTGTGCCAGAGTACAATTAGAATTCTTCTTTGCTTTGTGCAGCACAAAAAATATACAAATTTGGTTTGTTTTTCTTCTGTATGGCCTTTGTTGTAGTCAGATTTCAAAGTGTTGTGGAGCAGATGTTATGACTGTCGACGCTGTAGAGTCAGTTCAGAAAGATAACTTCATCTTTGCTTCAGGTGGTACTGGTTTCCTGGACAGCTTTGCGACATCACAGTGCTTGTCCCATGTGATCGCAATCATTTGCAAACTTAAAGGTGCTCTGTAGAGTTTCCTGGAAACAAACTTTTAACCAAACTAAATCGATCGGTCAGGTGCTTGCAGTCATTTCTGCTGTGTCATTGGTGGATGGATTTTTTTCTGTGAAGGTCTGAGACTGTACTGTTATGTAATGTTAATAGTGAAAACAAGTGCAGCATAGACGGGATTTGACCTGAAATATAGGAGACAAAGACGGTTCCCTGTCACTCAGTCACCATGTGATCTTTAGAGACCAGAGAACAGATTAAGAGTGTTTCTTCATTGTGGCCGTCTGATGTCCACCTTTATGGGAACAGCAGTGTCTCAAAAACAGGGTTTAGCAACGTTAACTGGGCGTCAGAGCCGAGCTGTCAGTCAAATCGAGCCGACTGAACAGTTTCTGCAGAGTGCTGCTGAGGAGTGAGCTGCATATTGTTAAATGAGCACAAAAGGCACTTGTGAGACACTGTGATGGGTGAGCTGGCTGAGTGAAAGCTCAGCATGAACCCTTTTGTTGCCCAATAATTACGGGCGGCAAGCTTTACAACCCTAATTAGACATTTATTTGCAGGTAATAATTCTGAATTATTTAATTTGGATATTTGGTGTTAAGAAAATGGTTCTGACAATGTTACAGCGTGTGAATCATCCACATGATTGAACAGCACCATTTTGGCTCATCTGGGGCTTTTATTAAAATCAGGCAATTGAAAGAGTGACTTTGGCAGTTCCTCCTTCAGGCGGAGTATTCCCAGTATGACAGTTACTCGGATCTTTTAAACACAGAATATCAGATTGTTCGTTCTGTGTCCGAGCTTTCTCGTTTGAGTCAGCAGTATGTTCCCTCAGTTAGATGTGTAATTTAAGCCTTTAAATCTTCTCCAAACTGGCACCCTCGTGCATGCAAAGTGAGAAATTACAGAATCATGGAAGCAATCACTGGTCACTTGCATGAGATGCTCCACAGCTGAGGTATAAATCTATCAGCATGAGCAGCTTGTATTCTCGATACTGTACCTTTCTGTATGTAGCTAAAATGATTTAATAATGCTGAAAATTCCTGCCATGAATTATCATTTGTTGCTATGCAGTCAGTGCCACTTAGTGATGTAATTGGTGTAAAAAGGAAATGGACAGCCCTTTGAGCAATCGCGCGAGTAACTTACTCCCCCGAGTCATTTGGGGGCGTTTAATGGCACTATTTGTCAGTTGTTCCCCTGAGTCAGGAGAGCAGTCCTGTCATTATAATGATTGTCATGATTGTTACTCTACTGTAGGAGCTGAGGAGTTGGGTAGGGCTCTCAATAATTTTCAAATCCCTAAACAAAGAGGACTACAAATTATTGTCTTGTGCCCACAAGATAATAACGGGGGAATAAAAACACTTCATCTGTGACTCTGTACAGGTCAGACAAACTGTGACTGAACCAGCTCACGGTGCCACAGAACGACCAGAAACTGCTTTGTGTTATAGTATTAGATTATTGTCCTGAGAGCGATTTTAAATCAGAAGGATGCTAACTAACTGTCTTAATTTATTGAGGTTGCCTTTGGAAACTGCAGTGGAACCAGAATTTAAAAAAAATCAATTAATCATCAGTATCTTCATCAGCAGACGGAGTTTGCTCAGTTGTTGAACCTCTTGCCGCTATACAAGGCCAACCCAAAGGATATTAAAAGCGGTTCTTGAACCAATTGCAGTGTATGCATGGTTCTGGTCTCCTCTGTAAGTGCTACTGGCATTGAGTAGTAGAACTTTGAACAGACTGAAGTAGGAGGTTTTTATTTCCACATGAATGTTTTTTTGTTCGCCTGCAGACAACTATATCTGGGCCTTATTAGCTGGAAAACAAAATGGGACCATAGCTTACCCTAGTCCAAGTTCAATAAAAGTTGCTAACAATATTTTACATCTTTGCATACAAAATATAGGACAGCTGAAACCATTTTTGACTATTTGCACTTATAGTTAATAATTTTGAGGTTTGGACTGTTCTGATTTGATTGATTGGATCTGACTGATTGGGTCAAAACTGCTAAATATATTGTGCCAAGTGTCAGCATTTAAATATGTTTGCGTGGATCGTAATGGGTTTTCACACACAGCTGCATTAATGATGCAGCAAATGTTTATGAAATATGGCCCCTAGCTGACAAAATCCTCTTAGTCTGCCGTGTGAGAGGTTACAGTCACAGCTGAAAATTTACTGGATCAATTAGCCGTTGACCCCACACACAGTCATCATTACCTTTAAGTGCGCCACAACTCTTCATCACTGAATTTCAAGCAGCACAGTGTGATGTAGGAGGCTTCTGCAGTGTGGCTTCCATTGACATATACACACACACACACACACACACATGCAGAATATTTGGAGTTCCTTCGGTTCTCATATAATCCGATATCTGTTTGTTTTTTTAAACAGCTGTTTCCATGCATGGTTTAAAAAAGCTCTCCATCCATATGAAAATGCAATAGCACAACTGAAGCGCTGCCAAGAACATGCCAAACCAACAGGCAGCGATATAACCCTAACCCTACAGCCCCGCTGGCCAATCAGAAGCCTGACAATGAAACTGTTGCTGGTAGGCTACCTGCAGCTTCACAAAATACAAGAATACAACAACAGAAAGAATAAAAGCATAATATGACAGACAATATCCCGCTTCCAGATATATACACACATGCACTCACACACACACTCACAAACACACACACACACAGTGTTGAGACACTAAGATAAGACAAAAAATAATAATAATGCATAAAAATTAAAAGCTTTAAGAAAGTTAAAAATGTAGAGATAAAATAGACAAATAAATAATAAATAGGAAATAATAAATAATAGTAAGATTTTAAGATGTAGTACTGATAAAGTGCATAACTAAGAACAAGTCATAAGAAATATAAGAAGTAAAAATAACATAATAGAAGAATTAAAAGTTTAAAATAAATCAGTTAAAAGCCAAACTAAAAAGGTGAGTCTTGAGCCTCCTTTTAAAAACATCAACAGTCTCTGCAGTCCTGATGCTCTCCGGCAGGCTATTCCATAGTCGAGGGCCGTAATGGCTGAATGCAGCCTCCCCGTGGGTTTTCGTATTAACTCTGGGAATAATTAAAAGTCCAGTGCCGGAGGACCTCAGGACCCGCGACGGTTGATATGATATTGCATCCATATGAAAATGCAATAGCACAACTGAAACGCTGCCAAGAACATGCCAAACCAACAGGCAGCGATATAACCCTAACCCTACAGCCCCGCTGGCCAATCAGAAGCCTGACAATGAAACTGTTGCTGGTAGGCTACCTGCAGCTAGAGGTCAGACTGTCCAAAACTGGAGACGTTGGCGGCAGGGTTTGTGTTGTGGGAGTGTCGGATTATATAACAGTGACCTTCGTAGCACATTCTGACACTTCTGTTCCTCAATACAGCAGGAGAATAACTGTACATTTATGTCTAAACATGTAAAGTCTTGTTAGCAAGGTTAGCAGCAGCGGCTCACACTCTGTTACCACAAGCCAGGAACTGTGGAAAATCTCTGTACTGTCAACATGTCAACACTGCAGAGGGAGTTTCTGAATATCTTCACCCTGGAGGGAGTTTTCCATATGCACCATTTTTAATTACCTAAAACTGTGTTTGTACGTGAACAAAAGGCCAAATGCATAGAAAGCGAAACGTTTTGAAAAGTACCCGTGCACGTGTGGGCTAGGCCTTTGCTAATATCAACAAACTGCAATTGTAAGTGACAACAGACACGATGTGCAGGTACTGTCAAGTCAAATTCATGTCAGCTTGAGGGACAGCTGCTGCACTGACTGTCAACACTTGCACATTTTGAAGGCCTGTTACTGACAAGCATCTGTGTCAGACCTGGAGCCACTCCAGGCTTTAATATTTAGCACAGTGACATCCGATCAGAAACCCTGTCGCACCTGCAGGACAGGAGGGCTGTTACACTGTGCTGTCAGGACTGGAAGAGAAAAACCATCCTGGGCAGCAGATAGGAGTCACAGGGATTTCAAACATTACAGCTACAGTACGTTTATTATCTGACACGTGTGCTGTATGCAACGTCTGCTTCAAGACGAATGAATGCTTGCTCATCATTGGAGCTGCGCCAATAGACGTGAAAGAGGTCCAGTCCAGAAAAGTTCACATTATCACTTGAACATTTAAAATGTTACGTGACTGCGGAGGCTCTTTAAAAGACAACACAAAAGTAATCACTCAGGAATTAAAGCCCCTGAAAACTTGAGTTCATATTCAAAGAATTTCCCTTTTAAATAAAACTTTTATCTTAAACGACCTGATTTTAGAAAACAAGGTAGTCAGCATTTTTTTAACAGAGACATGGCTTGGCACTGACACACCAGTTGTTCTCACCGAGGCTTGCCCACCAAATTTTAGTTTTTTATTTTCAACCAGGGGTGTTAAAAAAGGGGGTGGAGGGCCTCTATCACGAGAAATATACTGAACTCAAATGAAGTCTCCTTTAACAGTTACACGTCGTTTGAGCATCATGCCTTTGTCTTTAGCAGTCCTCCTAGTCTTTGCATCACAGTTTACAGACCACCCCACCATCATCCTACCTCTTTTATCAGTGAATTCTCTGAACTATTATCAATCATACACACAAACTATAACAGAATTCTAATAACTGGTAATTTTAATCTACATGTTGATAATAGCTCTGACTCAATGTCCAATGAATTTTTAAATCTTTTAAGTTGCATGGCTTTTAAACAGCACGTCACACAGCCGACTCACAACAGAGGACACACCCTGGACCCGGTCATAACCTATGGCCTGTCCACTGGTGTGTCCTCTGTCGTTGACCTGGCTGTGTCTGACCACTACTGTATGTATTTTAACATCACCAGTTTTAACCACCAGGAGGCCCCGTTGAGAACGGTGAGGAAACGCTACATTACTTCTGAAGTGGCTGCACATTTTCTGGAGATTTTAAAGAGCACTCCTGTAGAAATTTTACCTGCACCCTGGGATTTTATTGTTGACAATTTTAACAGCAAACTGAAAACAATACTGGACTGCTCCACTTTTAACCAAAACCATAAAAACAAAACCTACACCACCGTGGAGAAATAATGACGAAATCAAAAAACTCAAAAGAAATTGCAGGAGTGCAGAGAGGAGGTGGAGAAAAAACAAACTGACAATTCACTATGAGATATTACGTGAACAGCTGAAAATCTACAATAACACAGTCAAATTGGCAATTTCTCAGACTCATCACAGACCATAAAAACAACACCAAATTCCTGTTCTCCACTATCGATCTTTTAACAAATAGCAATTTTAAAAAACCTTCCAAACCCCCATCAGATGCCCTCTGTGAAAACTTTGCAGACCACTTCAGAAGTAAAATCGATAATATCAGATCCAGTCTTTTACCCCAACAGAATTTATTTTTTCACACACCTGTACCTTTACTTTTACCTGAGGAAACACTGGAGAGTTTTGCCCTGGTGGACATTAGTACACTTGGTCGAGCATTCTCCCAAGTAAACCCAACAACCTGCCTTTTAGACCCAATTCCCACATCATCAAACATTTTATGGCTTCTTTGAGGAACAGATTTTTAAATATTGTAAATTACTCTCTTCAGACGGGTGTCTTCCCCGCCGCCTTTAAAACATCAGTGGTGAAGCCCCTTCTGAAGAAGAGTTACCTAGACCCCAACATTTTTAATAACTACAGACCTGTGTCCAACTTACCATTTTTAAGTAAAATATTAGAAAAGCTGGTTTTTAATCAAGTAAATGATTTTTTAAATAGTATCAATATTTTAGAGAAATACCAATCTGGTTTTAGGATGAACCACAGTACAGAGACAGCCCTTTTTTTTAAAGATTTTAAATGACATTAGGTATAACGCAGATTCACAAAAACTCACTGTCTTGGTACCACTGGATCTAAGTGCTGCTTTTGATACAGTAGATCACCACATTTTATTAAACAGACTGAGAAACCTGGTCTGCCTCTATGGTACTGTTTTTAGCTGGTTCAGTGTTTCAGGATCGATTTTAAGGTTCTTTTATTAGTTTTTAAATGTCTTAATGGTCTTGGGCCATCTTATTTATCTGACCTGCTTTTATCATATCAACCGTCGCGGGTCCTGAGGTCCTCCGGCACTGGACTTTTAATTATTCCTAGAGTTAATACGAAAACCCACAGGGAGGCTGCATTTAGCCATTACGGCCCTCGACTATGGAATAGCCTGCCGGAGAGCATCAGGACTGCAGAGACTGTTGATGAAAGGAGGCTCAAGACTCACCTTTTTAGTTTGGCTTTTAACTGATTTATTTTAAACTTTTAATTCTTCTATTATGTTATTTTTACTTCTTATATTTCTTATGACTTGTTCTTAGTTATGTACTTTATCAGTACTACATCTTAAAATCTTACTAATATTTATTATTTCCTATTTATTATTTATTTATTTGTCTATTTTATCTCTACATTTTTAACTTTCTTAAAGCTTTTAATTTTTATGCATTATACCTGCTTTTTATCTTATCTTAGTGTCTCAACACTGTGTGTGTGTGTGTTTGTGAGTGTGTGTGTGAGCGCATGTGCGTATATATCTGGAAGCGGGATATTGTCTGTCATATTATGCTTTTATTCTTTCTGTTGTTGTATTCTTGTATTTTTCTGAAGCACTTTGCGTTGCATTTTAAATGGATGAAAAGTGCTGTATAAATAAAGTTTGATTGATTGAGTTTGATAAATATTCCTGGCTAAATTTAGTATAAAACTCTTCAAAAGCTTCATCGCTGTGTGGGCGTGATTGCATCCAAAGTGATTGACAGTGGCTGACAACATGAGCAAACAACCCACAAACTGTCATCACATCTTGATTCAAATGGTGCTCAATCCTGATGGTGCATGGAAATACATGACATTAAGTTTTCCCAGCTTCAAGTCAGTGAGAAGCGCTCTGACAACAACACAAAGTGAAATAACCACAACTGTTCTCGCTTCGACAGAAGAGGGGCTCCAGCACCACCCTGACTGAGAGAAACGTGACACAATGCAAAGTGTTTCATTCCTCTAAAGTTAAACTAATGTATCCAAATGTAGTTTCCATCTGTGACTCGAGCAGATTGGCACTGAAGATTATCCAATTTTTGCCAAAACGTCTATTATTACAACCTTTGTTAACACTACGAACACAGGTTAATTTCGCCTTAAGTGTTAAGTGATCATCTTTATCATTCACTGTAATACCTATGACAGTGTGTTGTTATTTGAAGCATTGTATAGCCATCCCCTCATCGTCCCCTGTACTTCCCCCTGTATTGTTTTTACATTGGTTTGTTCAAAATCCACTAAACACAGCCTTTATAAATAATTTGACAGAAACTGGACAGGACCAACATGAAAATATGACACATGTATTTGAGTTTTCATACTTCCTCCTGCACCACAGCCTTTTACTTATTCATCTCTGTTGACGAATATTAATCCAGATCATAGAAAGCATCAATAATTAAGAGCTGACTGAGTACAGCGTACTGGCTTCAGTAATGAACTCAGTCATAATGATCAATGACCTAAGGCAGCCAATAAAACTAATAAGTGATGGGCAATTTAACGCATCACTAACGGGCATATAGCTGTGCTCTGTACCATCAATGTACAGCGCACTGCTTGATGGGTGTTTGATAAGGCCAGTGCCAAATCATGATGATCCAGAAATGCACTGGTGCATGATTCCAGTCTCATATTAGTTCCAGGAGTTTAGCTTTTGTCTTGATAACGGTTTTGCCTTTTTGCACCTGATATAATGTTGGGATGTGTACACATTACTTTTTGGCTTTAGTTTTGTGATCACATGGGGCCATTATTGTAGGGTTGGAGGTCTAATCCCTGGCTTCTTCCACATGACTCATCGAGGGAGTCATTTCATCCCAAATTTCTCCTGATGCATGTGAGAAATATAATAATAAATGGCTTCTTTTCTTGGTCTTGAATCATAGTAAATGAGTATTATTGCCTTTTGGACTGTTGGTCTGATTAAAAAAAGACATTTGATGAAGTTGCCTTGTGCTCTAGAATATCATGGTGGGAATTTTTCACTGTTTATTAATGTTTAATAGACCAAAGGATTGATCAATTAGTCCAGACAATCATTATAATGACTTGATAATGAAAATAAACTGCTAGCTGCGGCTCTAAATGGATGAGAACTAATGAAGTTATCATGTGCAGTCTGCTGTACTGTACTTAATGGCAGCTTGGGGTTTATACATACACAATGCACAAAAGGTAAGAGATCAGGCCTGATTGAGGTGGAAAGAGTTTGGCGGTCAGGAGAAGCAGAGGTCGGGTTGTGCAGTTCAGAGTGCAGCATCTAGACGTGTGGCAAAGCTGCTTTCAGACTGGATGCCAGTTAAAAGTGTACTGATACAGGGTTATTTTGGAGATTTTAGGAAGGCTCAGCTTTCTGGATACACCGTGTGACAGTAAGAATGGACTCTGGCAAGACTGTGCTCCAGCACACAAATGGAGGGTTTGGTAAATGCATTACAGCAGGTGTTACTTTGTTTTGATCACTAGTCATGGAGTGATCTTGTAAGGGAGTAGGATTTCCTTCCCAGAGACTAAGAGCAGCTCAGCTGTGTCCACACAGCACAAAGTCGAGTCCAAATACAGCAGAAATATCACAAAGAACTACAGTACAACACCTTGCACAAGCGGAGATTTACACGCATGAGTAGATCACTCACATAACTTATGCACATTTTCAACTGGCTGTCTGCTTCATTACGATCCTTCACAAAGCAGCTTTGAAGACTTTTCCTGCCTTCCATTTGTTTCTTAATAGAATGAATACATGAATAGCTCCCAATTTTCCATCATGCGACTCTGGCAGACCTCCATGGCTAAATACAATGAGCAGAGTAATCTCCATTCAGTGATGTCTGACACGGGAAACCACCAGCCTATCAGTGCCCGTTTACTGCAGGATGCTCTCAATGTCAGTCACGAAGCCTCTTTAGATTGATAAGTTAATGGAAGGAGAGCACATCAAACACTCGTCCATCATGCACCCAAGGTCGACGCCAGGCTCAGAAATCTGATCTGATTTCACGCACAAAAGAAGTTCATGTGCACAGGCATAGGCTGAACCACACCAAAACAAAACACACACATACAATACAGTGCTGTCTACAGAGGTGGATATCAGGATCTATCTTAGTCAGACTTTTTATTTTTATTTTTTTAGATTATATGATATATTGCTACTATATGATATATTATGATATATTAAATATTGTCTCAATGTATTAATATCACAATACAAAATTACCTGAAACATGATAGAAGAAGGGTCATATTGTGACAAGTGTGATTGATTTGCCCGTTTGCTGATCTGAATCCCTGGAGCGTAGATTTGAAGTTATTAAATATTTATGATGTGAAATCTTTTAAAGGATAAAATATTGCTGCCGGGTATTAAAATATAGAGCGCAGACGTGAGGGCTTAGACGGTATTTCACAAACAAGATCAATATTTCATCTTCAGGTGGCTGTCGGTGTACTTGACTAAATAAATGGTGAAGGACATCACCGTAACTGTGACATAAGCCATAAACATGCCATGGCTGATCAATAGGACAAAAGCATAAATAATATGTATTAAAACAGATTCGGTCATTGAACAAGCTATTGGTTCTAAAGGTTAGAGTTCAATGCCATGAAAACATTGAATTTGATTAGCTTATCATGATACTTGATTTGTCAAGTTAAGCTTCTTCTCTGTGACAGCTGCAAAGAATTAGAGTAAGAAAAAAAAACAATATTTGACTGTGACATTGAGACTCACAGGTCACTTGCATGTAAATCTCTGAAATCTGTTTGCTTTACAGAACAGGATTCATACATGAGTCAGTGTTTTTGTTTTGTTTTGTTTTTTAACTTTGGCTAATATGTGTACATGAAAGGTTTAATCAGGCCCTGGACCTCCATATCACATTTAATACAACCTCATCTTGACCATGTGTGACCCTCTGCTTTGTTCTGATAAATTTCAATCACCCTTGTTACAAGCGCGCAAATGGAACATCAATTAACTCCCTGTTTGTATGCACATTAGGTAATAGCTCTTTACGCTCTCCATTTCGTTCCATTGTATGTAAAGGAGATCAGCTCAAGCTGGCTCATCTTTGATGATTGTATGAGTTGTTCTGTAGCCTGTTTATTTATTCTTTTATGGCGGTTATTCAAGTGACCATGATTGTGTGTGTATTATGCATGCCTTTTTCTAATTCAATCAAACAGATAAAAATTGTCCTTTTCGCAGAAGTGAGTCATGATGTGTGAGTAACGCATAGCTTCGGGGACCCTTTGGGCATCAGCGTTCACCAACTCTTTTTGTATCTTCTCCAGTAATTTGCTCTGTATCACTAGCTCCAAATTAGAAACACTGATTCCTCACTGACCTTCGGGATATGAGATATTAGTAAATCATTTTCACTCCATTTTCAATGGAATTGTAAACTTTGCATAAGTGTCCTTGACTGAGGCTGTGACCTCACTTCTCAGGGAGTCACGCACACAAGAGATTTTCTCAGTTTAAAGACCAATAAATCATTTCATTATTCTAATTTTTTGCCTGGGGATTAATAAAGCACTCCATTACCTTTTATTATGTAAAATATTTTCTCCATACACAGCAGCATTAAAGCAGCTGCAAGCTAAAGTGAGGAGCTTTTGCTTTCATATTTACCTTTGTATTCTCCTATGAAATTACAAGCAAGGCTCGATGAATAATTGATCAGGCACAGATTTTTTTTTTCATCTTAGTGGAACACTTACCATATGCTTCGTCCGCTTTGCCGTCATGACCTTCTGAAACGTTCACGCCACTCATCTTAAGCTGTGCTCAGCATGGGAGCAGAGAGGAGGATAATGCATGCTCACTGAATGGCTTCTTTTATGAAGAATAAGCAAAAAGAATGGCAATGTGGATCCACTTCACAAGTAATTTCACTCATTATTGAGGCCCCAAAAAAAAAAATGTATTTGGCATGCACAGATGTGAAACTCAGTAACTCTTTTACAGTTCTGCAGGAATGTACCTAATTGTTCAAGAACATAATATTAAATTACACCATAATGTTCACCATGAACCGAAACAGGACCTGGAGGAGTAATCACAACTAAAATACTGGTTTCTTCATACGAATAGAACAGATGATGCACCAGAGGCTTGGGTTGGAATTGACCTTATTTCTTATTTATTTATTTAATTAATTTAGTGTTAATAGATGTTTAGCTTTGTTGACGAACATCCTTTTCCTTGATTATGTTATTTCCCTGAACTTTAAAGAAGATTTTGTTTGTTTGCAGAAAGTTTTTTAAGGGCGTTATCAAATTTTATACACCCAGAACTAATTTAGCTATTTTAATGAAGTCACACCAAACCCATGGAATAAGGCACACCCCTCAAGCAGGCAAGGAAAAACTCCCCCTGAGTTAAGGATCACACAAGAGGAGAATCCCCTTCCAAGCCTAATGGGTGCCTGCTGGGCAGCATGACAAACATTAGATCAGGGCCGAATTATTAAGAGTTCAGGTAAAAAGGGGTGATGTGAGTTTACTGAAAGGCCCCTGTGGCCTAACAATGTGATATCACCTTCATGAGCCTGTATTTTATGATGATGATATTGCCATTTGAGTGAGGACAAGTGTGGTGAGGGCAGCTAACAGGCACTAAGTTCAAATTGTTTGTGCCCTTTTCTGCAAAACCTGTTCTCCCTCTTTTACCAAGAACGTCTCCAGCTGGCTCTCCCATTGGCCTGGCTCTCCTTAGATCCTTCACTTTCATGATCCTCTTTGGCTGTTCATTGTTCCACTCCAGCGTCTGGACGTTTGATGTTTCACCCTCTGCACTAACACTTTTTGGTTTCGCCGGCTCCTTAGTGCCTTTTGGTTTCACCGGCTCTTTCTTTGGGCGGCTGGGAGGTTTGGGGGGCTGTCTTGAAGCTGAAGATGTAGATGCTGTAGATGTTGAAGATTTATTTTTAATTGGCGGCAGTACACGCTGCCTCACTGAGGGCACTCTAAGTGTCTCTGGGTCCACAGAGGGAGGTGACAGTTCAGGCTTGCGTGTTTCCGTCGTTTCCTTCATGCCATCAGTAGTTCCTTCCTCCTGCCGTGGGCTAGGAAGCCTCACTGAGGACACTCTACGTGTCTCTGGGTCCACAGAGGGAGGTGGCAGTTGAGGCTGGCCTGTTTCCATCGTTTCCTTCATGCCATCAGTAGTTCCTTCCTCCTGCTGTGGGCTAGGAAGCCTCACTGAGGGCACTCTACCTGTCTCTGTGATCACAGAGAGAGGTGGGAGAACAGGCTTTTTTGTAACAGATTTTGGGTGGCTGGGAGGTTTGGGGGGCTGTCTTGAAGCTGAAGATGTAGATGCTGTAGATGTTGAAGATTTATTTTTAATTGGCGGCAGTACAAGCTGCCTCTCTGAGGGCACTCTACATGTCTCTGGGACCACAGAGGGAGGTGGCAGTTCAGGCTGGCCTGTTTCCGTCATTTCCTTCATGCCATCAGTAGTTCCTTCCTCCTGCCGTGGGCTAGCAAGCCTCACTGAGGACATTCTACGTGTCTCTGTGACCACAGAGAGAGGTGGGAGAACAGGCTTTTTTGTAACAGATTTTGGGTGGCTGGGAGGTTTGGGGGGCTGTCTTGAAGCTGAAGATGTAGATGCTGTAGATGTTGAAGATTTATTTTTAACTGGCAGCAGTACACGCTGCCTCACTGAAGGCACTCTAAGTGTCTCTGGGACCACAGAGGGAGGTGGCAGTTCAGGCTGGGCTGTTTCCGTCGTTTCCTTCATGCCATCAGTAGTTCCTTCCTCCTGCCGTGGGCTAGGAAGCCTCACTGAGGACACTCTACGTGTCTTTGTGACCACAGAGGGAGGTGGCAGTTCAGGCTGGCCTGTTTCCGTCGTTTCCTTCATGCCATTATTAGTTCCTTCCTCCTGCTGTGGGCTAGGAAGCCTCACTGAGGGCACTCTATGTGTCTCTGGGACCACAGAGGGAGGTGGCAGTTCAGGCTGGCCTGTTATCTTCGTTTCCTTCATGCCATCACTAGTTCCTTCCTCCTGCCGTGGGCTAGGAAGCCTCACTGAGGGCACTCTAGGTGTCTCTGGGACCACAGAGTGAGGTGGCAGTTCAGGCTGGCCTGTTTCCGTCGTTTCCTTCATGCCATCAGTAGTTCCTTCCTCCTGCCGTGGGCTAGGAAGCCTCACTGAGGACACTCTACGTGTCTCTGTGACCACAGAGGGAGGTGGTGCAGCCTTCCTTTCTCCTGTGGGGATGGATGATTCTCCTGGAGTCTCTCTCTTTTCCAAAGCATTGCGAAAGAAGTTGCACTCTGGAACAGGCCATAGACAAAAAAAAGAAATGTTAGTACTCACTGTCTTTTTCAAAACATGTATCAAAAGTGACAATAGTATTGTAGATTATTTTTAGTGATGTCCCTATTTTGCCTTCAATCCTGATAGAAAAGTGACATTTGTCAATTTTAAGAAAAAAACAGCCCTGGATTATTGAGTAGGGTTAATTTGATCGACTTTACTTTGATATGGGTTGTTTAGACAGGGTCTGAAATTTTCATGTAAAACTGTAATGTGTTTT
Organism: Chelmon rostratus; assembly: GCF_017976325.1. Lineage (NCBI taxonomy): Eukaryota > Metazoa > Chordata > Actinopteri > Chaetodontiformes > Chaetodontidae > Chelmon > Chelmon rostratus. The sequence continues at coordinate 10,486,029 of NC_055680.1, read as the reverse complement.
GATTTTCACTAAGAAACTTCTAAATTCTTTAGAGCATTTATATACCATCCTGAACTGGCCCGCGCTTCAGTTACACAAAAGTGTATCAGTATTTGATGATTGAATCAAGATTATTATTATTGTTGTTGTTGTTGTTGTCATTGCAAGAATGCTAATCTTATTTGCTATTTCAAAAGTTACTGTGTTGCTTTTACTGTTAGTATGTTGTCTGTATCAGTCTAAAAAACCTAAACCTAACACTACTTGACTGATCAGATGTGGAGAATTTAAAGGGTTGGCAGGGGACATCACAAAATATTACTTTAAAAGACTATAGTTGATATATTTATTTACCTGACTGCTCTTCAAACTTGAAGGCAATAATCTTGGGGTCAGTTTCAGATTGAGAAGCTCTGAAGTTGACCATATCCGACATATACTGACTTAAAAAATCAGGGATGTCAGTTGGCTGTGAAAAGAGTGTTGCTCTGAACATACACTCTATCAAGCTCTTCTGTCCATAAGGACACAAATCCATATTATTTGTATTATTCATCATGAATCTTTGAAATAATAATCCTTTCTACTGTTAAATTAAAGTTTTCGCAGTTGTGTGATTTGTGAACTGAGACTGAGTACTCATAGCTCTCTAAGAGTAGGTCTGTGACGTCAATGTGCTTTGATCCTTTGAAGTTGTTTCACTGCGCATGCGCCGTCGGAGTGGCGCAACTCATCAATGACGTCAGATCAACAAAGGACCACACGATCCACTACAGTGCACATATGTAGTCCAAAACAATATTGCAATCCAGAGGAATCCCTTTTCTCGTTTCGTTTGCTGAATAGAAACGAGAATAGGAATTTCTCTGGATTGCAATATTGTTTTGGACTACATATGCGCACTCCGACGGCGCATGCGCAGTGCTTCACTCCGACGGCGCATGCGCAGTGAAAAAAAGCAATATTGTTTTTTGCAATCCAGAAAAATCTCTTTTCTCGTTTCTATTCAGCAGACAATGCGCTTGTCTTCCGTTTGTCTTCAAAGTTACAACTTCCGGAATCTGTGCCTCCAGTCATTCTCGATCTGGCACATGGAGCCTAGCAACCAGAGAAGCCAATAACAGTCTGAGTTGAATGGAGTCCCCCCTCCCGTGTGAAACGAGAGCCGAGTTTGAAGATGACTGACGGTTTAAATAGCCAATGAAATTTTGAACACGCCGATATGCTTCACTGGATGCTTCAGTGCATTATTTACAGCTCCGGCACATAAAAAACAAGGATTTCAGCCATAATAACATTTGAAGTGATAAATATACTAAATGGCCTCAGTATATAATTATGTATTATATAAGATATATAGCCAAAATATAGGTATGAATACTTAAATATGCATATAGATGATGGAAATGATTTCATCAATATAAATATAAATGTTCATGTTGATAAATATTTAGTAAATTGCCTTTTTTTTTTTTAGAACACCTAAGTGCACCATTAGAGAAAACATGAAAATACTCAGTTTCTGTGATTTCATTGTCAGTTTTTATTTAACTTGGACTAGTGAAAGGCTTCATGCTGTGGTCCCATTTCAGAGTCATATTTCAGTAATTAGTAAACATCTTTAATTACAAATCAAAAAGTGAGTGATTACAAATGGTTTCCATCCAAAAATATTATTTTTAGTGTAAGGATACTTACAAGTGTAAGTATAAGACAACGCAGGTCAGCAAAGCCACTGGGACAAATTTGAGTGAACACCACCAAGGGTAGGATGGCTTACAATGAGCTGCCTCTCCATCTAGTCAGGCTCCATTCATTGACCAGGATGCGTTCAAATTTTGAGTGTGGTTTTTGATTCGTTGTCTAGTTTCACTTGCCACTGGCTCACTTCTGCCGGTCAGATCAATTGGAATTAGCTCAGGCCTTGACAACACAGATACAGATTTTTTTATAATAATGTTTTCCCCCTCTTTCTTTTTAAAAAGCAATCTCTGTCTGATTATGTCCAAGTGTAGATTCTGGCACTGCAGATCCACTATAAAGCTGAAGATACTCTGGACTGGCACTCAGCATCACAACAGATCCACGGAATAGATCCAGATTAATATCACTCGTCAGTGATAGTGGCCTGACTGTGAAGCACTCACACACATAATGACTTTTAGCAGCAGTTTAAAAATCACTTGTTATCAGCAAAAAAAAAAAAAAAACAACAGAAAAAAAAGTCATTAATTATTTTTCTGAAATTGTCCAAGTTCAAGGTTCAAAATAGACTAAATGCATTTCTGCATAAAAATCCAACTTGTCACAAAAAGACCCACTTAAAGAATAAAAAAAAACACTCACTGGACTAAACTGAAATAAGAACACTATTCACAAAAAAGTATTCATTATATCTATAAAGTATGGAACATCTTAAAGGATAGATTTAGATTTGAAGAATTCCATGCCTGAAGAAATGCAGTGAAGTTTTAAAGTGCTACTCACACATTACAACACAGCTGCAATCTTCAAGCAGCATACTTTGCAAGAATTATGTCTTTGAAGCATCAAATGTAATTGCATTTTAACTCTTGTCTTTTGTAATGCCTGTCAGTCATTTATTTTTGATTGGCGGCAGTACGCTGCCTCACTGAGGGCACTCTAAGTGTCTCTGTGACCACTGTGACAGACAGGATGGTGATTCAGAGTGGGATGTTCTGAGTGTTGGAGTTATGTACAATATGTATTTGGCATGCACAGATGTGAAATTCAGTGGCATTTAGCTCTAACTCTTTTACAGTTCTGCAGGAATGTACCTAATTGTTCAAGAACATAATATTAAATTACACCATTATGTTCACCGTGAACCGAAACAGGACCTGGAGGAGTAATCACAACTAAAATATTGGTTTCTTCATACGAATAGAACAGATGATGCACCAGAGGCTTGGGTTGTTTGTTTATTTGTTTATTTAAAAGGATCCCCATTAGCTGACGCCAGGACGACAGCTGGTCTTCCTGGGGTCCACACAATACATACAAAACACACCCTTCATGTATCACATGACAAACCTCACTCAATCAAATAATCAAGATGCTTTTATGAGAACATATACATTCTTAATCTCTTTTTAAAAGCGTTTTTTCCCTTAATTTCACGAACCACCACTGGAAGATTGTTCCAAAACACAGTTGACCTGTAGAATACTGTCCTCTTCATAGAGTCAGACTTAGGGAGGGGTAGAGTAATCTGTCCACTACTCGCCCCTCTAGTGTAATGTGAATGCGTATTTGAGCAGTAAATTATATTATCGTGAAGAAATTTAGGAGACTGGGTGTTAATAATTCTATGAAAGTATATTAATAAATTACTATATAATCTATCCACGGCCATCAGTCAAGCAAGACGTTCATGATTTCTGCAACACTAGTTCTTGAAGAACAACCAAGAACCAGTCATGCAGCCTTGTTTTGAGCCAATTGTAATTTCCTTAGCAGGCAGTTTGATGCAGCAGACCATACAACTGAACAGTAATCTAAATGACATAAAACCAATGTACAAACAACATGACTAAACAACTGAGAATTGAGAAATGGTACACATTTACGTGTTATGGCAACAGCTCTACCCATTTTGGCAACAACTTTGTTCATCAGACCATGACAATGTTCAATCAAGCCAAAGTCCAAGAAGCTTCACCTTTTTTACTTGCTGAATAGTTTGACCATTTATTTATATATTTATTTTAGGATTATCTGATAATCTATGCTTAGAACCAAATATTATACTCATTGTTTTTGATATGTTTAGAATAAGTCTATTTGTTTTGATCCAGTTATATAATTTGCCAATCTCACAAGACAGAACCTGATTAAGCTCTGAGCATGTAGGGGCTGCATAATAAATAGTACACTGTAAGAAAAAATTTGTAGAATTTATGGTGAAATACTGGCAGCTGTGGTTGCCAGAAATTCAACGTAAAAATTACGGTTACAATGTAGAGGACTTTACAGTATGCTGTTTTGGCAACTGTAAATTTTGCAGAACAGAACTGTTATTTGTTTATGGTATTTTGCTGTAAAAATGACGGGTAAAACATAAACCTGTTTACAGTAATCTCATGTGAAAATTACAGTCCATCTTAGTAATAAATACGACAGAAACTGTATGACATATTACGGTACTTTATTGCAGCTAGGTCAAATTTACGGTAAATTACTGGCAGCTGTGGTTGCCAGAATTTCACCATAAAAAATACAGTACAACATATCAGCAATTACAGTTTGTTTTTCAAATTTACGGTAAATTACTGGCAGCTGTGGTTGCCAGAATTTCACTGTAAAAGATACAGTACAACACATGAGGAATTACGGTTGCCTGGCACAGATTTTACAGTCAGCAACAGTCTAAAAGCCTATAGTCATTCTAAACAAAATAACAAATAAAGCCCATTGTGCCGACTATCACTGACAAACCTGAAGAAGCTGTTCTTGCATTAACACATTCTCTGAAAAAAGATGGAACTGATCCAACATGTCAAGTATACTCACAAAGTATCATGTGTCCATATGAGGGATAGTCCATGAATAAATATAAAAAAATGAGTCACTTGACCTGGGCTGATCAAGGGTAAAGAGTCACTCAGCATTCACAGGTCACCAGCTCTGATTGTAGTCTCATATGTTGTCCATCAGGTCTTTACTGTAGATCGTTTCTGCAGCCAGAAAACAGAAACAAAGCAAAAGTTAGATTGATGCAGTGTTTGAGCACCATGACTACACAGAGAAAAAACATACCAGTCTTTGACTGAAAGAAATCGGTTGTGTAGAAGCAAACATAAAAACACACACAAAAAATCATTAATTTATATTTTTATTAATTTTTAGTAACATTTTTTATGTTACTAAATGTTGGCCTTTAACATTATAATCGAAGTGGATTTCTAATGTAGCCAGAGGGTTAATCATAATTTTAATATATTTATGTAAAATCCAATGGTAAGAAACTGGTGGCCAGATGTTGAGTTATTGAACTGTGGTCAGTGTTGTAATAAATCAGTCTGTGTGAAATATTAATTTACTGCCATAGCACACGTGCTCTTTGGCACCTGGGCAAGTTTGTGTTTCCTAAGATGGCAACCTGCACTTGGAACATAGACATTTGATGACAAGGATGGATATCCCCATTTAAATTAACATAGCAAGACAGTTGGAGCAGCAGCCATTGCATCTAAATTCTAAGTTGAATCATAGAGCACTGACAGCTTGTGGCAGAGAAATGTACAGCAGTAACTACACGGCTGGTAAAACCATATAGCCCGGGAAAATTTGGGGAGGGTTAAACTGTCTTAAAAAACTGGATTCTGCCAAACCCTGTGAGCTGCACCACTGCTTACCTCTAATTAGGCTTTACAAGACTGGTGTCCAAGTCACTGGGTCCAAACTTGACTGAAGACAGTTAGGAGAGTCTCAGACATGGTACGATGTTTGGGCAACTGGAACTTTGAGTGTTGTAACTTCTGCCTAAAGAGCTGTCATCAGTGTCCACTGAGGACAGGCAAGAGCCTCTCTGCAGCCAGAAAAAAAAAAACTGTGAAAAAAAACATTACCACTACAACCACTGCTACTACAGCTAATAACAATAATAATGACAACAATATTAATAACAGCAACCATAATATAATAATAATATGGAGCAAGGTACTTCTTCCAAGCCCAGCTGACCTGTTTAAGTGCTGTCTACCATCACAGTTCAAAAGTATCGTCGTCTGTGCAGTCCTTGGACTATGCTTGATACATTAATACTTTAGCTGAAGGCCAGGTGAACATCCTCAAAGAATTGTTCATCCATACTGGCTTGCTGATGTACTAATTTCTCATTTGTTCTTGTGATTTTTATTGCTCTTGTATATCCAACCCACTTAAGTATCTTTTTGACTTTAACATTTTATTCAGACCATGTACATGCCCTGAATGTTTAATAAAGGTCGACTGGTGGAGCACATGGCACATACCTGGGACTGGGTCTTTGCAATGGCAACCTGGGTTCAAGCAGACTTCGGGCCCTTTGCTGCATGTCATCTCCTCTCTCTTCCCTGTCTTTCCCATCCCTCTCTTTCTGCTGTCTCTGAAAAAAATATTAAAAGAAAAACACTCTTAAACGTAAAAAGAAAAACAAAAAAAATAAAAGCTTGCTTTTGGTGCTTCCATGGAATCTCAAAAGCAGTCTGTGTTTTAATGGAACCATTTGGTGTCCTTCTTTTATGTATGATGGCAAAGGACAGAAATCAATTAAGTCATTGATTTTCAGACATTTCATCTTTTCTGTGTCTTTCCTAACTGAGTACACATGGTACTCAGGGTGGAGTTCTGCTTTGTACACTGACACCAGAAAATGAACAGTGTCATTTTTTATCAAAATAAGCACCAGTTCACCAAACTCCATGGAGTCAATGCTCCCTGTGATAAGGAACTGTCCTTTCTTGTATGATGTTCCCTTATACACCATTTCTACTGTGACCTTTGTGTTGGTGTCAGTGAAGTCAAATTGTCTGACTGCATTTTGAATGGCTTCGCTGTATAGCACTGAGTAAAATGGAGAACTATCCTTAACTTGCAAGACAGCTCGACCCAGTGTTCCTGCTGAAAGATAAGCCTGCAACATCTGATGTCTTTCAGAGAGCGTGTGGCAGAGGTTTTTAAATTTTTTCAAATTCCTCGCACATCTCTTGAAGTAACTATGCTTACTTTCATAGCGTATTGTCCATAGCCTTATTAGAGGGCCAAATTTCAGAATTAGAGCAGGGTAATGACGTAAATAATGGTGCTTTGGTTTCAGGTTACTTTCTGGGAATAGAGCTTTTCTTGACTCTAAATATTCTTGAATAAGAACATCAAGATATGCAACCTGAGGCACAAAGATGGTCTGAGCACATATCATTTCCACGATGTCTTTTAGCTGCATGGTCAACAGCCAGACCTCATATGTTGTATCTTTCACTCTGTCACCAATTATGAGAGGCAGCAGCCTTAGAAAATTCCAATTCTGTACAGCCTGTCCTGAGAGTTTAACTGCTTGAGGACTGACCTCACATGGCTTTGTAGAAGCATCAGAGTAACAGTATTTGAAATGCTTAATGCGCCGATTCAAAGTGGAGTACATGAACCATGCCTTTTTCTTGATAAAATATTTGAGATACAGTGCAACATCATAAGACAAAATGCCCTCGAAGATATCATGTCCTAGACAAGGTGGTAATCCTGGCTGACAGACATTAAAGTGTTTCAAAGAGTTGAATACTGACTTGAACTTTACTCCTTCCACAGCCTGAGTATCTTCAGTCTGGAGGCGATCAACAGCAGAATCGTAGTTCTCAGGTGTACGCTCTGGTCTGCACAGATTTGGATCACCACCCTGAAATTCAGATTGGGTTATCAGGCAATACCTACAGAAGTACTCTGAGCGACTAAAATTTTCAGAGAAGCCTCCAATGCAATGCCAGCCCAAATTATCTCCCACAATGCAATACAAGGTTCCTCTGACAACTGTTTCATCTGATACTACTATCCCATTCTCCTCTAATTCCTTCAAGTCTGCTATTCAGAGAAAACCTTCACATGCCCAAATTCTTTGAAATCTTTCTCTCTGCACAATAACACAAGAAACATGTGATCTGTGTCTGACCGTACATGAAGTGGCAGGTTAGCAACAGATACATAGAAAGCTAACACCTTATGTCTCGTCTTTGCAGAACCTAAAGGGTTTACAACTTCAAAGGCGTCCTGGTATAGTAATAGCTTAAGACATGATGGATTTTGACGATAAAAATCATTTGATTTGAATATCTGTCCATCACTAATGTCACTCAGAACATCTGAGGGAGACTCAGCCGAGTGCTTCCCTGATTTCTGCCACAAATCAGACTCCAACAAACATTTCAAAGTCTCTCTCACAGACACATAATAGGCAAACCTATCTCTCCTGTTCTCATCTTTTCCTAAAAACATTTTCTTAGGCTCCACATAGTTAAACTTTTTTTGAAAGTTTGTGCTCTTGAGTATATCGTTCTCATTGGCCCTGTATGACATGCAGTGAACAGATACGATTGTCTGACAGACTCACAAACTTTGGTGATCATCTGATAACGATGTGACATTTTTTAGCATCGCTGTAAGTTTACTCAAACTAAATGTCTGACCCAACTCGTGTATGTTCTGCATTTCCTCAACAATGACCTGAATGGTCGAAGCAGGTAGTAGAAACTGCCCCTGCAATTTCAAGTAGAATATAGAGACGTTTCTTAGAAAAAGGTCATGGAAATCTTGTAACATATCCATGTCACCTTCATCCATGCTTGTCTCTGTGCCCACCTCAGACACTTGAGGGCTAGAGTCAACTGAATCAGTTGGAGCAGATGATGATTGCGGAGCAGTATTTCTGTAAAAGTCACTGATACTGCTGTGTGCAAAATCTGTGTTTCCGTGACATGTGGGCAGTAAATGTAGATTTGACCTTAAAAACGTTTCTGCATCCTGTCACTGGACAACTCACAGCATGCCCTTCCATAATATGATCCTTCAGGTGAGCTATTAGGGCTTTCCCATCTGAACATTGTTGTGTACACAAGGCCACCACGCATTTAAATGCAGTAACGTTTACATTGGTGTTGACAGCCATCCCGGCTGAAGCAGGTACATTATGCCTGCGGTAAAAATGAGCCTTAAATGCTCCATATCTGTTGAATGTATGCTTGCAGCCAGCTTCGATGCACTTAAATAAACATCGTGGTTCGTTGCGATGGAGTTTGCAATGAAGCACGTAGCCTCTCAGTGTCTGAACCGACTTGCCGCAGAAAGTGCAGCTATACATTTCCTTAGCTAACGGTTAGCTAACCTAGCTTAGTTGTTGTTCAACTCTGATTTTTGCTAGAGCAAAACGAAACAACGGAGCAAATTGACGTAACTTTAACATTACATAAACCCGAATGAACATTCAAGAACGAGCTGACGTTAGCTAGAAAGTTCTGTAGAGGTGCTTACCTTAAGAACAGAGTTATCTCCCGAGTTCAGGACGTGTGTAGATCCCACAGATGCTCATTCCTGCGTGCGCAGAAATAGCGCCTAACTGTCGGTCAGAAGGATTCAAATGTCAACACTCTCGTTCTCGCGCTCTCTCTTAAATTGTATACCAAAAATCACAGAAGACTCCTGACTAGAACGGACATCGTCACGTTCAACGTGGTAGACTCAATAAAATAAAACTCAAGCAATGTCCGACATTAACGAAAAAATAATGAAACAAAACATAAACATATCCAGAACTTACTCTACAAATTGCAGTAGTTTCACTGAACTCTGTTGGATAAGAAAGGTTCTTTTATGAGATTTCTACAACCGAAACGAAAAACACCCAGAATGCATTGTGCATCTTCTTCCTTCTTCTTCTTCTTCATTTACCATGTAGATCCCCTAACAGCCTAAGTTAGCAACAAAACAACATGAAAGACCTCCTTTTGTTTTTTTTTAAATAAAAAGGCTGCTGTGAGGATGTAGCTGCAATGCAGTCCCCTTTTCTAACTTGAAAGAGCTCCATCAATGTATTTTTTACAATTGGACTTAAAAGTCAGCGAAGTGGTCACACTAGTCAAGCAAGCATGCATTAAGGGCTAATAAAGCAGAAATGTGAAAAAAAAGAAAGGAAAAAAAAAACTTTAAATGAAATAATTACAGTAACAATAATAATAATAATAATAATAATAATAATGGTGATGTTGACCACAGTACCTTGCAGTAAGATACAAACTATCAGAAACACAGGAATGCGGCTCCTGGTAGGGTGGCCAGTAAAGTCAACCCAGTAAGACAATAGCCTATGAAAGACATCTATAGGCTAGTTTTCTATTGCAAAAATAGATTCATCCATACAAGGACATTATCATAACATAACAATAGCCAATATCATGTCATTGTAAAATGTTGTTTTTCTTTAAATCAGCAATATATTGACCATATTTTTAACATCTTGTTTCTGTAGAGATGACGGTACATATTTTGCTGAATGGTTAATAGTTTTCTACTGTAAATTTAAATGTACACATCAGTGAAATCCGTGATTTATACTGAATAATACTGTAAATTTCAGGGTTATTACCCACTTTTGACTTTACAGTATTTTCTCATTCAGTTTACAATTCTTTGAAAAAATTACAGTAAAATTTTGTGTTTTTTACATATTGTACCCATAATAATTAGAGCTATGTACTGTATCTTGGTTTACGGAAATTCAGTGTATTTACTATGGAGATATACAATTTTGGAATTGATGGTGCTTTGCTGTTGCTATTTGACAGTTTTTTACTGTATTTTTTACTGACTTTTTACAGTGTAGAATCATCAGCAAACATAGTCAATGTGGCCTTACTGAGTACATATGGCATGTCATTAGTAAAAATTGAAAATAAAAGAGGTCTGAGGCAGCTTCCTTGGGGGACTCCGCAGTCCAGGGATTTGCTTCAAGATAATGCACCATTAAAATAAACTCTTTGCAACCTCTCAGACAGGTAGCTCGTAAACTACTTAGTTGCAGAGGAAGTAAAGCCATAACTAATAAGTTTGGAAATCAAAATGTCATGGTCGATCACATCAAAGGCAGCACTGAAGTCAAGTAATATTTTACCCACGAGCATTGAGTCATCAATTGATGTTAACCAGCTATCTGACATTTGTGTCATTGCTGTGCAGGTGGAATGACCAGACCTGTAAGCATGTTGGAACATTGTAGTTAAATCATTGTGAGAAAAGTAATCTTGCACTTTCTTGAATACAGTCTTTTCCAATACTTTACTCAGAATAGGCAACATGCTAATAGGCCTACTATTCGAACCACAGAAAGTTGTTTTTGTATCTTTGGGTAAAGGAATGATCTTGCCCTCCTTCCAAAGTTTTAACATCTGTTGAATATGTGACTGATTGGTTTAGAAATATGTACAGCTGATAATTTCAACAGCCTACTATCCAAGTTGTCTGTACCAGCAGACCCACCAACAGTCAAAGATCTCAGCATCATTTCCACATGCACAACATTAACTTGATGAAAATCAAAATTACAAAGTTTATCCTTCATAATATTTTTTTTATCAGCTCATCAGAGCTGGAATCAATGGTACAATCCATTTTCTCTCTAGGTTTAGAAACCTTATTAACAAAATAATCATTGAAATAATTTGCAATCTGTGTTGGCTTAGTCAAATAAACTCCATTCAATTCAACAGAAGAAGCACAGGTCGATTTTTTTCCCATGATTTTGTTTAGTACATTCCACATTCTTTTACTATCCGTACCACTATCAGAGATTCTCTTTTGATAATATTTTTTCTTTTTCACTCTGTTCATCTTGGTCACATGATTCCTTAAAGTACAATAAAGTTTTTTGTCTTCAAGAGAGCCAGAAAGAACAGCAACCTTTTAAACCTCATCCCTTTGAGCCATCAAGCTCTTTAAATCAGTATCAATCCAAGGAGCACTTTTGGCCTTAACTGTACATTTCTTTAATGGGGCATGACTGTTGACAACTCTCATAAAAAGATCCATAAATAAATTAAGGGATGTATCCACATCGTCAATGGCACATACCAAATCCCATTCAATGTTATTCAGTTCATTTAGAAAATTCTCCTCATTAAATGCCCTATAAGTTCTTTTCATAATAATTTTAGGACAGGCTCTAGGTAGCTTTGTTCTCCTGGAGACAGCGACGCAGTTGTGGTCACTGAAGCCAACTGTTACAGAAACAGGTGTTGAGCACATATCAGGATTATTAGTGGAAATGTGATCAATGCATTTTGATGTTAAAGATCCTGTACTATTACTGGAAATTGTTGTGGAAATTACTAACTAATTGAGATTAAGCTTATTCTTCAGAGGGCAATTATCTGATAGCCAATCAATATTTAGATCACCCAGCCAGTATAGCTCTCTGTTTTCTTCAGTGACTTTGTCCAGCATATTACATAAACCATTTAAATGCTCAGTCCTGGCACTAGGTGGCCTATAACAACAGCCAAGAAACATTGGTTTTAAATATGGAAGTTGTACCTGTAACCATAACACTTCAACATCGTCAACCATTAAATCGTGTCTCAGTTTCGCAGGAAAATGATCACGTATGTAAATGGCCACGCCACCTCCAAACCTGTTTCTATCATGTCTGTAAATTGAAAACCCCCCTATATCAACATCTGAATTGTCTATAAAGCTGTCCAGATGGGTTTCAGAAATCATGAGTATGTCTATTTTGTTTGATTGCAAAAATAAAAGGTCATGAATTTTATTCCTCAGACTACATATATTAATATGTGCAAAGATTAAACCTTTAGGTAGTTTATTTATACTGGTCATCGTAGTTGATGGTAAATAAGTCAGATATTATGAAAATATGTATAATCTGAACATCTTGTACCATAAATTGTTTGGTTCAGCACACAGACACATATGCATGTACACAAATAATACACTCCTTATTTCTTTATTTATTTAATTTAGTGTTAATAGATGTTTAGCTTTGTTGACGAACATCCTTTTCCTTGATTATGTTATTTCCCTGAACTTTAAAGAAGATTTTGTTTGTTTGCAGAAAGTTTTTTAAGGGCGTTATCAAATTTTATACACCCAGAACTAATTTAGCTATTTTAATGAAGTCACACCAAACCCATGGAATAAGGCACACCCCTCAAGCAGGCAAGGACAAACTCCCCCTGAGTTAAGGATCACACAAGAGGAGAATCCCCTTCCAAGCCTAATGGGTGCCTGCTGGGCAGCATGACAAACATTAGATCAGGGCCGAATTATTATTAATAATTAATAATAATAATAATAATAATAATATAATAATTCAGGTAAAAAGGGGTGATGTGAGTTTACTGAAAGGCCCCTGTGGCCAAACAATGTGATGTACCCTTGAAGATGTAGATGCTGTAGATGTTGAAGATTTATTTTTAATTGGCAGCAGTACACGCTGCCTCGTTGAGGGCACTCTAAGTGCCTCTGGGACCACAGAGGGAGGTGGCAGGCTTGCCTGTTTCCGTCGTTTCCTTCATGCCATCATGAGTTCCTTCCTCCTGCAGTGGGCAAGGAACCCTCACTGAGGGCACTCTCCGTGTCTCTGGGACCACAGAGGGAGGTGGCAGTTCAGGCTGGCCTGTTTCCGTCGTTTCCTTCATGCCATCAGTAGTTCCTTCCTCCTGCCGTGGGCTAGGAAGCCTCACTGAGGACACTCTATGTGTCACTGTGACCACAGTGAGAGGTGGGAGAACAGGCTTTTTTGTAACAGATTTTGGGTGGCTGGGAGGTTTGGGGGGCTGTCTTAAAAGGCCCATGTGGCCTCACAATGTGATATCACCTGCATGAACCTGCATTTTATGATGATGATATTGCCATTTGAGTGAGGCGCCAAGTTCAAATTGTTTGTGCCCTTTTCTACAAAGCCTGTTCTCCCTCTTTGACCAAGAACGTCTCCAGCTGGCTCTCCCATTGGCCTGGCTCTCCTTAGATCCGTCACTTTTATGATCCTCTTTGGCTGTTCATTGTTCCACTCCGGCTTCTGGACTTTTGATCTTTCACCCTCTGCACGAACACTTTTTGGTTTCGCCGGCTCTTTAGCGCCTTTTGGTTTCGCCGGCTCTTTAGCGCCTTTTGGTTTCGCTGGCTCCTTAGTGCTTTTTGGTTTCCTCGGCTCCTGAGTGCCTTTTGGTTTCGCCGGCTCTTTAGTGCCTTTTGATTTTGCCGGCTCCTCAGTGCTTTTTGGTTTCTCTGGCCCCTTAGTGCCTTTTGGTTTCGCTGGCTCTTTAGCGACTTTTGGTTTCGCCGGCTCTTTAGCGCTTTTTGGTTTCTCCGGCTCTTTTTTTTGGTGGCTGGGAGGTTTGGGAGGCCGTCTTGAAGCTGAAGATGTAGATGCTGTAGATGTTGAAGATTTATTTTTAATTGGCGGCAGTACACGCTGCCTCACTGAGGGCACTCTAAGTGTCTCTGGGTCCACAGAGGGAGGTGACAGTCCAGGCTTGCCTGTTTCTGTTGTTTCCTTCATGCCATCATTAGTTCCTTCCTCCTGCACTGGGCAAGGAACCCTCACTGGGGGCACTCTAAGTGTCTCTGGGACCACAGAGGGAGGCGACAGTTCAGGCTTGCCTGTTTCTGTTGTTTCCTTCATGCCATCATTAGTTCCTTCTTCCTGCAGTGGGCAAGGAACCCTCACTGAGGGCACTCTACGTGTCTCTGTGACCACAGAGGGAGGTGGCAGTTCAGGCTGGCCTGTTTCCGTCGTTTCCTTCATGCCATCAGTAGTTTCTTCCTCCTGCCGAGGGCTAAGAAGCCTCACTGAGGGCACTCTCCGTGTCTCTGGGACCACAGAGGGAGGTGGCAGTTCAGGCTGGCCTGTTTCCGTCGTTTCCTTCATGCCATCAGTAGTTCCTTCCTCCTGCCGTTGGCTAGGAAGCCTCACTGAGGGCACTCTCCGTGTCTCTGGGACCACAGAGGGAGGTGGCAGTTCAGGCTGGCCTGTTTCCGTCGTTTCCTTCATGCCATCACTAGTTCCTTCCTCCTGCCGTGGGCTAGGAAGCCTCACTGAGGGCACTCTACGTGTCTCTGTGACCCCAGAGGGAGGTGGCAGTACAGGCTGGCCTTTTTCCGTCGTTTCCTTCCTGCCATCATTAGTTCCTTCCTCCTGCCGTGGGCTAGGAAGCCTCACTGAGGGCACTCTAGGTGTCTCTGTGACCACAGAGGGAGGTGGCAGTTCAGGCGAGTCTGTTTCCATCTTTTCCTTCATGCCATCAGTAGTTCCTTCCTCCTGCCGTGGGCTAGGAAGCCTCACTGAGGGCACTCTAGGTGTCTCTGGGACCACAGAGGGAGGTGGCAGTTCAGGCTGGCCTGTTTCTGTTGTTTCCATCATGCCATCAGTAGTTCCTTCCTCCTCCCGTGGGCTAGGAAGCCTCACTGAGGGCACTGTATGTGTCTCTGTGACCACAGAGGGAGGTGTTTCCATCGTTTCCTTCCTGCCATCATTAGTTCCATCCTCCTGCCGTGGGCTAGGAAGCCTCACTGAGGTCACTCTACGTGTCTCTGTGACCACAGAGGGAGGTGTTTCTGTCGTTTCCTTCCTGCCATCATTAGTTCCTTCCTCCTGCTGTGGGCAAGGATGCCTCACTGAGGGCACTCTACGTGTCTCTGTGACCACAGAGGAAGGTGGCAGTTCAAGCTGGCCTGTTTCCGTCGTTTCCTTCATGCCATTATTAGTTCCTTTCTCCTGCCATGGGCTAGGAAGCCTCACTGAGGGCACTCTAGGTGTCTCTGGGACCACAGAGGGAGGTGGCAGTTCAGGCTGGCCTGTTTCCATCATTTCCTTCCTGCCATCATTAGTTTCTTCCTCCTGCCGTGGGCTAGGAAGCCTCACTGAGGTCACTCTACATGTCTCTGTGACCACAGAGGGAGGTGGCAGTTCAGGCTGGCCTGTTTCCGTCGTTTCCATCATGCTCTCAGTAGTTCCTTCCTCCGGCCGTGGGCTAGGAAGCCTCACTGAGGGTACTCTACGTGTCTCTGTGACCACAGAGGGAGGTGGCAGTTCGGACTGGCCTGTTTCCGTTGTTTCCTTCCTGCCATCAGTAGTTCCTTCCTCCTGCCGTGGGCTAGGAAGCCTCACTGAGGGCACCCTAGGTGTCTCTGTGATCACAGAGGGAGGTGGCAGTTCAGGCTGGCCTGTTTCCGTCGTTTCCTTCATACCATCATTCGTTCCTTCCTCCTGCCGTGGGCTAGAGAGCCTCACTGAGGTCACTCTACGTGTCTCTGTGACCACAGAGGGAGGTGGCAGTTCGGGCTGGCCTGTTTCCGTCGATTCCTTAATGCCATAGTTAGTTCCTTTCTCCTGCCGTGGGCTAGGAAGCCTCACTGAGGGCACTCTAGGTGTCTCTGGGACCACAGAGGGAGGTGGCAGTTCAGGCTGGCCTGTTTCCATCATTTCCTTCCTGCCATCATTAGTTTCGTCCTCCTGCCGTGGGCTAGGAAGCCTCACTGAGGTCACTCGACGTGTCTCTGTGACCACAGAGGGAGGTGGCAGTTCAGGCTGGCCTGTTTCCGTCGTTTCCTTCATGCTCTCAGTAGTTCCTTCATCCTGCCGTGGGCTAGGAAGCCTCACTGAGGACAGTGTACGTGTCTCTGTGACCACAGAGGGAGGTTGCAGTTCAGGCTGGCCTGTTTCTGTCGTTTCCTTCATGCCATCATTAGTTCCTTCCTCCTGCCGTGGGCTAGGAAGCCTCACTGAGGGCACTCTAGGTGTCTCTGGGACCACAGAGGGAGGTGGCAGTTCAGGCTGGCCTGTTTCCGTCGTTTCCGTCCTGCCATCAGTAGTTTCTTCCTCCTGCCGTGGGCTAGGAAGCCTCACTGAGGGCACTCTAGGTGTCTCTGGGACCACAGAGGGAGGTGGCAGTTCAAGCTGGCCTGTTTCCATTGTTTCCTTCATGCCATCATTAGTTCCTTCCTCCTGCCGTGGGCTAGGAAGCCTCACTGAGGACACTCTACGTGTCTCTGTGACCACAGAGAGAGGTGGGAGAACAGGCTTTTTTGTAACAGATTTTGGGTGGCTGGGAGGATTGGGGGTCTGTCCTGAAGCTGAAGATGTACATGCTGTAGATGATGAAAATTTATTTTTAATTGGCGGCAGTACACGCTGCCTCATCGAGGGCACGCTAAGTGTCTCTGGGACCACAGAGGGAGGTGGCAGTTCAGGCTGGCCTGTTTCCGTCGTTTCCTTCCTGCCATCAGTAGTTTCTTCCTCCTGCCGTGGGCTAGGAAGCCTCACTGAGGGCACTCTAGGTGTCTCTGTGACCACAGAGGGAGGTGGCAGTTCAGGCTGGCCTGTTTCCGTCGTTTCCTTCATGCCATCAGTAGTTCCTTCCTCCTGCCGTGGGCTAGGAAGCCTCACTGAGGGCACTCTACGTGTCTCTGGGACCACAGAGGGAGGTGGCAGTTCAGGCTGGCCTGTTTCCATCATTTCCTTCCTGCCATCATTAGTTTCGTCCTCCTGCCGTGGGCTAGGAAGCCTCACTGAGGTCACTCTACGTGTCTCTGTGACCACAGAGGGAGGTGGCAGTTCAGGCTGGCCTGTTTCCGTCGTTTCCTTCATGCTCTCAGTAGTTCCTTCATCCTGCCGTGGGCTAGGAAGCCTCACTGAGGACAGTGTACGTGTCTCTGTGACCACAGAGGGAGGTGGCAGTTCAGGCTGGCCTGTTTCCGTCGTTTCCTTCATGCCATCAGTAGTTCCTTTCTCCTGCCGTGGGCTAGGAAGCGTCGCTGAGGTAACTCTACGTGTCTCTGTGACCACAGAGGGAGATGGCAGTTCAGGCTGGCCTGTTTCCGTCGTTTCCTTCATACCATCATTCGTTCCTTCCTCCTGCCGTGGGCTAGGAAGCCTCAATGAGGGCACTCTAGGTGTCTCTGGGACCACAGAGGGAGGTGGCAGTTCAGGCTGGCCTGTTTCCATCATTTCCTTCCTGCCATTATTAGTTTCTTCCTCCTGCCGTGGGCTAGGAAGCCTCACTGAGGTCACTCTACATGTCTCTGTGACCACAGAGGGAGGTGGCAGTTCAGGCTGGCCTGTTTCCGTCGTTTCCTTCCTGCCATCAGTAGTTTCTTCCTCCTGCCGTGGGCTAGGAAGCCTCACTGAGGGCACTCTAGGTGTCTCTGTGACCACAGAGGGAGGTGGCAGTTCAGGCTGGCCTGTTTCCGTCGTTTCCTTCATGCCATCAGTAGTTCCTTCCTCCTGCCGTGGGCTAGGAAGCCTCACTGAGGGCGCTCTACGTGTCTCTGGGACCACAGAGGGAGGTGGCAGTTCAGGCTGGCCTGTTTCGATCGTTTCCTTCATGCCATCATTAGTTCCTTCCTCCTGCCGTGGGCTAGGAAGCCTCACTGAGGGCACTCTACGTGTCTCTGTGACCACAGAGAGAGGTGGGAGAACAGGCTTTTTTGTACCAGATTTTGGGTGGCTGGGAGGATTGGGGGTCTGTCCTGAAGCTGAAGATGTACATGCTGTAGATGATGAAAATTTATTTTTAATTGGTGGCAGTACACGCTGCCTCATCGAGGGCACTCTAAGTGTCTCTGGGACCACAGAGGGAGGTGGCAGTTCAGGCTGGCCTGTTTCCGTCGTTTCCTTCATGCCATCATTAGTTCCTTTCTCCTGCCGTGGGCTAGGAAGCGTCACTGAGGTCACTCTACGTGTCTCTGTGACCACAGAGGGAGGTGGCAGTTCAGGCTGGCCTGTTTCCGTCGTTTCCCTCATGCCATCAGTAGTTCCTTCCTCCTGCCGAGGGCTAGGAAGCCTCACTGAGGGCACTCTGCGAGTCTCTGTGACCACAGAGGGAGGTGGCAGTTCATGCTGGCCTGTTTCCGTCGTTTCCTTCATGCCATCAGTAGTTCCTTCCTCCTGCCGTGGGCTAGGAAGCCTCACTGAGGGCACTCTACGTGTCTCTGGGACCACAGAGGGAGGTGGCAGTTCAGGCTGGCCTGTTTCGATCGTTTCCTTCATGCCATCATTAGTTCCTTCCTCCTGCCGTGGGCTAGGAAGCCTCACTGAGGGCACTCTACGTGTCTCTGTGACCACAGAGAGAGGTGGGAGAACAGGCTTTTTTGTAACAGATTTTGGGTGGCTGGGAGGATTGGGGGTCTGTCCTGAAGCTGAAGATGTACATGCTGTAGATGATGAAAATTTATTTTTAATTGGCGGCAGTACACGCTGCCTCATCGAGGGCACTCTAAGTGTCTCTGGGACCACAGAGGGAGGTGGCAGTTCAGGCTGGCCTGTTTCCGTCGTTTCCTTCATGCCATCACTAGTTCCTTTCTCCTGCCGTGGGCTAGGAAGCGTCACTGAGGTCACTCTACGTGTCTCTGTGACCACAGAAGGAGGTGGCAGTTCAGGCTTGCCTGTTTCCGTCGTTTCCTTCATGTCATCACTAGTTCCTTCCTCCTGCCGTGGGCTAGGAAGCCTCACTGAGGACACTCTACGTGTCTCTGTGACCACAGAGGGAGATGGCAGTTCAGGCTGGCCTGTTTCCGTCGTTTCCTTCATGCCATTATTTGTTCCTTCCTCCTGCCGTGGGCTAGGAACCCTCACTGAGGACACTCTCCGTGTCTCTGTGACCACAGAGGGAGGTGGCAGTTCATGCTGGCCTGTTTCCGTCGTTTCCTTCATTCCATCAGTAGTTTCTTCCTCCTGCCGTGGGCTAGGAAGCCTCACTGAGGACAGTGTACGTGTCTCTGTGACCACAGAGGGAGGTTGCAGTTCAGGCTGGCCTGTTTCTGTCGTTTCCTTCATGCCATCATTAGTTCCTTCCTCCTGCCGTGGGCTAGGAAGCCTCACTGAGGGCACTCTAGGTGTCTCTGGGACCACAGAGGGAGGTGGCAGTTCAGGCTGGCCTGTTTCCGTCGTTTCCGTCCTGCCATCAGTAGTTTCTTCCTCCTGCCGTGGGCTAGGAAGCCTCACTGAGGGCACTCTAGGTGTCTCTGGGACCACAGAGGGAGGTGGCAGTTCAAGCTGGCCTGTTTCCATTGTTTCCTTCATGCCATCATTAGTTCCTTCCTCCTGCCGTGGGCTAGGAAGCCTCACTGAGGACACTCTACGTGTCTCTGTGACCACAGAGAGAGGTGGGAGAACAGGCTTTTTTGTAACAGATTTTGGGTGGCTGGGAGGATTGGGGGTCTGTCCTGAAGCTGAAGATGTACATGCTGTAGATGATGAAAATTTATTTTTAATTGGCGGCAGTACACGCTGCCTCATCGAGGGCACGCTAAGTGTCTCTGGGACCACAGAGGGAGGTGGCAGTTCAGGCTGGCCTGTTTCCGTCGTTTCCTTCCTGCCATCAGTAGTTTCTTCCTCCTGCCGTGGGCTAGGAAGCCTCACTGAGGGCACTCTAGGTGTCTCTGTGACCACAGAGGGAGGTGGCAGTTCAGGCTGGCCTGTTTCCGTCGTTTCCTTCATGCCATCAGTAGTTCCTTCCTCCTGCCGTGGGCTAGGAAGCCTCACTGAGGGCACTCTACGTGTCTCTGGGACCACAGAGGGAGGTGGCAGTTCAGGCTGGCCTGTTTCCATCATTTCCTTCCTGCCATCATTAGTTTCGTCCTCCTGCCGTGGGCTAGGAAGCCTCACTGAGGTCACTCTACGTGTCTCTGTGACCACAGAGGGAGGTGGCAGTTCAGGCTGGCCTGTTTCCGTCGTTTCCTTCATGCTCTCAGTAGTTCCTTCATCCTGCCGTGGGCTAGGAAGCCTCACTGAGGACAGTGTACGTGTCTCTGTGACCACAGAGGGAGGTGGCAGTTCAGGCTGGCCTGTTTCCGTCGTTTCCTTCATGCCATCAGTAGTTCCTTTCTCCTGCCGTGGGCTAGGAAGCGTCGCTGAGGTAACTCTACGTGTCTCTGTGACCACAGAGGGAGATGGCAGTTCAGGCTGGCCTGTTTCCGTCGTTTCCTTCATACCATCATTCGTTCCTTCCTCCTGCCGTGGGCTAGGAAGCCTCAATGAGGGCACTCTAGGTGTCTCTGGGACCACAGAGGGAGGTGGCAGTTCAGGCTGGCCTGTTTCCATCATTTCCTTCCTGCCATTATTAGTTTCTTCCTCCTGCCGTGGGCTAGGAAGCCTCACTGAGGTCACTCTACATGTCTCTGTGACCACAGAGGGAGGTGGCAGTTCAGGCTGGCCTGTTTCCGTCGTTTCCTTCCTGCCATCAGTAGTTTCTTCCTCCTGCCGTGGGCTAGGAAGCCTCACTGAGGGCACTCTAGGTGTCTCTGTGACCACAGAGGGAGGTGGCAGTTCAGGCTGGCCTGTTTCCGTCGTTTCCTTCATGCCATCAGTAGTTCCTTCCTCCTGCCGTGGGCTAGGAAGCCTCACTGAGGGCGCTCTACGTGTCTCTGGGACCACAGAGGGAGGTGGCAGTTCAGGCTGGCCTGTTTCGATCGTTTCCTTCATGCCATCATTAGTTCCTTCCTCCTGCCGTGGGCTAGGAAGCCTCACTGAGGGCACTCTACGTGTCTCTGTGACCACAGAGAGAGGTGGGAGAACAGGCTTTTTTGTACCAGATTTTGGGTGGCTGGGAGGATTGGGGGTCTGTCCTGAAGCTGAAGATGTACATGCTGTAGATGATGAAAATTTATTTTTAATTGGTGGCAGTACACGCTGCCTCATCGAGGGCACTCTAAGTGTCTCTGGGACCACAGAGGGAGGTGGCAGTTCAGGCTGGCCTGTTTCCGTCGTTTCCTTCATGCCATCATTAGTTCCTTTCTCCTGCCGTGGGCTAGGAAGCGTCACTGAGGTCACTCTACGTGTCTCTGTGACCACAGAGGGAGGTGGCAGTTCAGGCTGGCCTGTTTCCGTCGTTTCCCTCATGCCATCAGTAGTTCCTTCCTCCTGCCGAGGGCTAGGAAGCCTCACTGAGGGCACTCTGCGAGTCTCTGTGACCACAGAGGGAGGTGGCAGTTCATGCTGGCCTGTTTCCGTCGTTTCCTTCATGCCATCAGTAGTTCCTTCCTCCTGCCGTGGGCTAGGAAGCCTCACTGAGGGCACTCTACGTGTCTCTGGGACCACAGAGGGAGGTGGCAGTTCAGGCTGGCCTGTTTCGATCGTTTCCTTCATGCCATCATTAGTTCCTTCCTCCTGCCGTGGGCTAGGAAGCCTCACTGAGGGCACTCTACGTGTCTCTGTGACCACAGAGAGAGGTGGGAGAACAGGCTTTTTTGTAACAGATTTTGGGTGGCTGGGAGGATTGGGGGTCTGTCCTGAAGCTGAAGATGTACATGCTGTAGATGATGAAAATTTATTTTTAATTGGCGGCAGTACACGCTGCCTCATCGAGGGCACTCTAAGTGTCTCTGGGACCACAGAGGGAGGTGGCAGTTCAGGCTGGCCTGTTTCCGTCGTTTCCTTCATGCCATCACTAGTTCCTTTCTCCTGCCGTGGGCTAGGAAGCGTCACTGAGGTCACTCTACGTGTCTCTGTGACCACAGAAGGAGGTGGCAGTTCAGGCTTGCCTGTTTCCGTCGTTTCCTTCATGTCATCACTAGTTCCTTCCTCCTGCCGTGGGCTAGGAAGCCTCACTGAGGACACTCTACGTGTCTCTGTGACCACAGAGGGAGATGGCAGTTCAGGCTGGCCTGTTTCCGTCGTTTCCTTCATGCCATTATTTGTTCCTTCCTCCTGCCGTGGGCTAGGAACCCTCACTGAGGACACTCTCCGTGTCTCTGTGACCACAGAGGGAGGTGGCAGTTCATGCTGGCCTGTTTCCGTCGTTTCCTTCATTCCATCAGTATTTTCTTCCTCCTGCCGAGGGCTAGGAAGCCTCACTGAGGGCACTCTACGTGTCTCTGTGACCACAGAGGGAGGTGGCAGTTCAGGCTGGCCTGTTTCCGTCGTTTCCTTCTTGCCATCAGTATTTCCTTCCTCCTGCCGTTGGCTAGGAAGCCTCACTGAGGTCACTCTAAGTGTCTCTGTGACCACAGACGGAGGTGGCAGTTCAGGCTGGCCTGTTTCCGTCGTTTCCTTCATGCCATCAGTAGTTCCTTCCTCCTGCCGTGGGCTAGGAAGCCTCACTGAGGACACTCTACCTGTCTCTGTGACCACAGAGGGAGGTGGCAGTTCAAGCTGGCCTGTTTCCGTCGTTTCCTTCATGCCATCAGTAGTTCCTTCCTCCTGCCGTGGGCTAGGAAGCCTCACTGAGGGCACTCTACCTGTCTCTGTGACCACAGAGGGAGGTGGCAGTTCAAGCTGGCCTGTTTCCATTGTTTCCTTCATGCCATCATTAGTTCCTTCCTCCTGCCGTGGGCTAGGAAGCCTCACTGAGGACACTCTACGTGTCTCTGTGAACACAGAGAGAGGTGGGAGAACAGGCTTTTTTGTAACAGACTTTGGGTGGCTAGGAGGTTTGGGGGGCTGTCCTGAAGCTGAAGATGTAGATGCTGTAGATGTTGAAGATTTATTTTTAATTGGTGGCAGTACACGCTGCCTCATTGAGGTCACTCTAAGTGTCTCTGGGACCACAGAGGGAGGTGGAAGTTTAGGCTGGCCTGTTTCCGTCTTTTCCTTCATGCCATCAGTAGTTCCTTCCTCCTGCTGTGGGCTAGGAAGCCTCACTGAGGACACTCTACTTGTCTTTGTGACCACAGAGGGAGGTGGTGCAGCCTTCCTTCCTCCTGTGGGGATGGATGATTGTCCTGGTGTCTCTCTCTTTTCCAAAGCATTGCGAAAGAAGTTGCACTCTGGAAGAGGCCATAGACAAGAAAAAGAAATGTTAGTACTCATTGTCTTTTTCAAAATATGTATCAAAAGTGACAATATTATTGTAGATTATTTTTAGTGATGTCCCTTTTTTGCCTTCAATGCTCATAGAAAAGTGACATTTGTCAATTTTTTAGAAAAAAACAGCCCTGGATTATTGAGTAGGGTTAATTTGATTGACTTTACTTTGATATGGGTTGTTTAGACAGGGTCTGAAATTTTCATGTAAAACTGTAATGTGTTTTGATTTTCACTAAGAAACTTCTAAATTCTTTAGAGCATTTATATACCATCCTGAACTGGCCCGCGCTTCAGTTACACAAAAGTGTATCAGTATTTGATGATTGAATCAATATTATTATTATTATTATTATTATTATTGTGTTGTTGTTGTTGTCATTGCTATGTTGCTTTTACTGTTAGTATGTTGTCTGTATCAAACCTAACACTACTTGACTGATCAGATATGGAGGGGACATCAAAAAATATTACTTTAAAAGACTATATTTGATATATTTATTTACCTGACTGCTCTTCAAACTTGAAGGCAATAATCTTGGGGTCAGTTTCAGATTGAGAAGCTCCGAAGTTGACCATATCCGACATATACTGACTTAAAAATTCAGGGATGTCAGTTGGCTGTGAAAAGAGTGTTGCTCTGAACATACACTCTATCAAGCTCTTTTGTCCATAAGGACACAAATCCGTATTATTTGTATTATTCATCATGAATCTTTGAAATAATAATCCTTTCTACTGTTAAATTAGTTTTCGCAGTTGTGTGATTTGTGAACTGAGACTGAGTACTCATATGAGTCGTCCTCTATGAGTAGGTCTGTGACGTCATGTGCTTTGATCCTTTGAAGTTTGCGCATGCGCCGTCGGAGTGGCGCAACTCATCAATGACGTCAGATCAACAAAGGACCACACGATCCACTACAGTGCACATATGTAGTCCAAAACAATATTGCAATCCAGAGGAATCTCTTTTCTCGTTTCGTTTGCTGAATAGAAACGAGAAAAGGGATTACTTTTCTCGTTTCTATTCGCGCATGAAACTGCGTTTCATGCGCAGTTTTTTCACTGCGCATGCGCCGTCGGAGTGACGCATATGTAGTCCAAAACAATATTGCTATCCAGAGGAATCTCTTTTCTCGTTTCGTTTGCTGAATAGAAACGAGAAAAGGGATTACTCTGGATTGCAATATTGTTTTGGACTACATATGCGTCACTCCGACGGCGCATGCGCAGTGAAAAAACTTCAAAGGATCAAAGCAATATTGTTTTTTGCAATCCAGAGGAATCTCTTTTCTCGTTTCTATTCAGCAGACAATGCGCTTGTCTTTCGTTTGTCTTCAAAGTTGGAGCCTGGCAACCAGAGAAACCAATACCAGTCTGAGTTGAATGGAGTCCTTCCTCCCGTGTGAAACGAGAGCCAATCACAGCCGAGTTTGAAGATGACTGACGGTTTAAATAGCCAATCAAATTCTGAACACGCCGATACGCTTCACTGGATGCTTCAGTGCATTATTTACAGCTCCGGCATATAAAAAACAAGGATTTCAGCCATAATAACATTTGAAGTGATAAATATACTAATGGCCTCAGTATATAATTATGTATTATATAAGATATATAGCCAAAATATAGGTATGAGTATCTTAAACATGCCTATAGATGATGGAAATGATTTCATCAATATAAATAGTAAACATCTTTAATTACAAATCAAAAAGTCAGTGATTACAAATGGTTTACATCCAACAATATCATTTTTAGTATAAGGATACTTATAAGTGTAAGTATGAGACAACGCAGATCAGCAAAGCCACTGGGACAAATTTGAGTGAAACACCACCAAGGGTAGGATGGCTTACAAGGAGCTGGTTTTAAAGTGCTACTCAGACATTACAACACAGCTGCAATCTTCAAGCAGCATACTTTGCAAGAATTATGTCTTTGAAGCATCAAATGTAATTACATTTTAACTCTTGTCTTTTGTGATGCCTGTCAGTCATTGTGGGGAGAGAGTTAAGTTTTGTTGACAAGACCATTTCCATAAAATAATTGAAGATTTGGGCGGGGGGGTGGTGGCGGTCAGTGTCCTACCCTGGCATTGTACTTTTACTGTGGGCAGGAACAGAGGGTAATGCAAACAAGGCTGACTGCTTTGCAGCAGCACTTATCAGTTCATTGAGCTGTGAACAGCTCGGCAGTGCCGTACATCAGTGGATCCTCTGAACATCTGTGCAAATAATGTCTGGCGCTGCATTTGAATGAAATAATGAATCACCGCCATCCCTCTGATGTCTCTACAACTCTATCTGCTCACTTGCAGTAAGCTGCTCGCTTGGATCACTTCAGTGGGCAAAGAAAAAGCGCATGTGCGGGCGGACATGCTCCCCATCACCATTCCTGAAAGGCAACAGAGTCGCTCCACAAATTGAATTCCACTTGCAACAATAGCTCATTCAGATAATAATAAAACACTCAGAAAGCGAACGTTTAATAGATCTATGACTCAGTAGTCTGGCGCCTGCATTAGTGATGTTGCTCCTTTGCAGCAGACTTGAGCTAAACTGCAGTTTGATTGCACTGCTGCCACTGAAAATTTACACTGGTATATTTGGGCTTAAAGGCCTCTTAATTGATTCCAAGAGACAAATATATTTCTGATTAGAGCAATTTATTCGTAATCATATGAAACATTAAAGGATGGGAAATTGCCACATTCTGCTCTTAAATGTCGACATCTTAGAGACACAACATGATGGAATTTTTGTCGTGTCAAAGCGTTCTTTGTCTTCAAGTATTCATGTGGCAAATAAAACAGTCAGTATTAGGATACTGCTAATACTCAAGCTCAACAAAGGAAGGTTAGTTGGAGAGAAATAGAAAATGCACTGAATCCCTGATTACCTTGGATGTAGATGGCCTTTGATTGGCATATTCACTGCTTCAGTGACACTGATTTATATTGTACTTAAGCACAGCAATGCTTTGTGACAAAGATAACATGCTTACAATTATCCTGATAACGTGACTAACTCAAGGAGATGGTGAGATATTTCAGTATGAAGTAAAAACACTGACCTCAAGGTGGTGCTAGAGGAGAAATCAGGGAATCACTTACATGGGTAAGATTCATCCTTTGGGAACCATGAATGTGTGTACAACATTTCATGTCACTTAGTCCATTTGTTGTTGGGATAGTTTAACTGTTTAATTTAATTTTGTGGTGTAAGGACCAACCAAAACCACCATCCCTGAATGTAACTAGCATAGCTAAAAATTAGCATCTGTTTTCTCTATATAATAGTTTAATAAAAAATTGTGCTGCAGCCACATGAGTGTTATGTGAGATTAAAACAGTTTCTATATGAAATTCAGTGTTGTGTACAAACTAACTGTAGCAAATGGAGATTTGAGTCACTTTTTTCACTTGTCACATTTCATTCAACTATTATTAATATCATCTCATCATATGTGTTCATGTTCAGTGAAAGTGAAGCTTCAAAGCTAATTGCGTTAGTGGGTGTAGTCTGTTACACTCACGTTGGTGAACATCTTCCCCTTAGGGCCAGACTGAACTATCAGACATATGCTTATTCAAAAGTACTTCCAAAGACAGTTTGGCATCTTAAATGGTGTTTGACAGTTTGGCATCTTAAATAAAGCAAGAAAAAAAACACAACACCTTGCCATGAATGTAATAAGGCTGGACTTGAGGCTTCTGACTCTTACAGGTTTCATGGTAAGATGTGAGAGATGGGCTCATTTCTTTTCTAAATCCATCCTGTCATGAAAACTCCTTGATAGCAAATTTATTCCACGTGTCTGAGGCCTGATAAGAGAGACACTCAGTTGATTATTAGTTGATTAGGCTTGTTATGAATCATAGGACACATTGTGCACAGAATGCATTTCATCTCCTCTGAATTTAATTAAAACCAAACATCACGGTGATGAGCCTGAAAAGTTTGAAGATGAAATTCTTTTTACATTATTGTCAACATCTTCGGTTGCGAATGCCGCTGTGTGATTCCGTGTGAGCAGTGTTGCACACTCTGCTTGATTTTCCCAAACAACATGTAATTGCGTGCTGAAGTCCTTTCATGAGAGCAGAAATGCCATGAATTCTAAATTTTTGAGGCCACGCAAAGATGCTTAAAGCCTTTTCTAGGCAGCCCTGAGGGCAGAGTCCTTAATTGAAAGCGACAAGGAGAACGAGGTACAGGTAGGGAGTGCATAAGAGGTTAGAGTACTTCCTCTCCCTCAACCAATCAAGTGCTGGATAAATGTCAAGCCATGGAAAGGCCAGGCTCAGAAATGAAGATAGCTGTTGACTCCCTGAAATGTCATCTAATGTTTGTATCATTGTGAAAGGAGCAAAAGAGGAAAATTCCTGCAAAGCAAATGAAAAATGATAGTACACAACCTCAGAAAATATCCCTCAATCGAAACTTTCCTCAATGCATATGTACTCCTTAAGTACTCAGTACATGACAAAATGCTAATTGCCTTAGACTCACCACTCTGAGAAATGAAAGGTTTGCTGAAGCCCTTTAGACTTTTAGACAAGAGGAACTGCTGTGGGATCACGAGCCTTCTCCTCTGCCTCTATGCACTTTCAGAAAGAGACGTTGCTTCAGTTATTGACTTTTTTTGTGAGAAATGGATTCTCAACTATTTGGGCATATTTTCCATGCACGTCAGGTCGAGTGCTTCCAGGTAGTGTGGTGGATGAGCTGTAATTGCAAAACGAGGATGCAAATAAAACACAAGTGAATAATTTACTGTTATGCCTCCTAACTTATTGACCTCAGTCAATCTGAGCACTTGTTTCTGCACATGTGAAGAAGATAAAATGAGTTCCCTCCTGTATTTCAAATGTGGGGCTTAAAACTTCCTAAAAAGTCCTGGTTCATTTCGAGACACCCTGGTGGTAACACCACGTCAGCGCTGATTATGCTAAGAAAGAGCTGGTTAGTACGACATATATCTGGAAATAATTTAACCTGAGTGAATATGGACAGAGAGGGATTTATTGTACAAAGGTAACGGACTGTTTAAGATAATTAGCCTGAAATTGGAAAAGTTCTAACAGAAAAGTTGGTAGTGTGTGGGAGTGGGAGTTTCCTGATAGAGTTATTTCTACCCAGAGTTATTTCTACCCAGCAATTCTCTATCAGAATCAACCAGCCTCCCAATACATCAAACCCTGTTTTTTGCAGCATCTTCGCCCTCTGAGGCCAGATCGAGGTTCATGTGTTTTTTCTTGTCACGAGCCTCTAAACCCTCCCTGGTACAAACAGCAGTTAGACTTAAGTACTAAACCATGTCAGAGCAAAGATAAGTCACAGCACTGAGCCTGAGGATCAGCAGATTTTCTCGCTCTCTTGCAGCAGGGACAAATGTCCATCTCCTTGTTGGGGGCCCTGGATGGGGCTGCCTCTATCTTCCTCTGAAAATTAAAAACACAGGCTGCTGTGTGTACAAGCACCCACTGTAGTTTTCAGAACTTTTCATTTTCTTCTATAACACGAAAGCTCATCAGTGCTGCAAGCTTGGAGTTTCTCTCCATAAAGAAATATTTACCTTATTACGTACAGAATATTCTTAAAAACAGTAATATGAGGTTTAGAATTACAGCCATTGTTCGAATCTCTCATTGTTGATCTTTGCTCCTCTTTTTCTAACAGCGCTGCATTCTGAATCCTGACAAGCTTCATCTTTTTTGCTCACTTCAGCATCAATAATCCCGAAGCATAACCAAATCTTTCCGAGCCAAAGCATATTCATTATGTTCCTCCCTGCTGCTGTTCTGTATGCCTCGAGGAATCTTGACACACGGGGTTGGGTTAAAAGAGGGTCGAAGGTCACTCTTTGAAGAGCTGGTGCATCTGCGCCTGTCCCCGGACGCCCTTCCAAACCGCCAAGGTGATTGTTGCCTTGAAAGCTCTCCTGCTGTTTCACGGTTATCGCTACCTGCTGAACAAACAATAGACAAAGCGTACATCATTTGCACCCTGCACACATGGGAATCTCCAAGCACTGAAGTGTTATTAACGTCTTCAAGGGAAGATTTCCCACTGTGTTCAAATCATTAAATTGTATAGACAGTGCTGTTATTGTGATATCTCTACAACACCGCTTTAATTATGGCAAAACCTGGCATATTAATGAATATCAGCCATGTTTCTAATTCTGACCATAGCTGTAGGGCCACCATCGTCTTTGGTCAGCTTACTGTGGGAGGGGGCTACCGTGATGCTGGAAAACTGGCACCTGATGGTGAACGCGGCTCCTCGTCTTTTGGTTATGTAGGCGTTTCACAGGGCAGCCTCACGTTCTCTGTGTAGTTAATTTGAATGGTTGCATCTCATTCAGTCGGACCATGAATTTTGCCTGAATGTGAATGCTCAGCTTGGGTTGCGGACTCCAGCAACTCCAGCCAGGCATTAGATACCATTACACTTGCCAAACTCATGGCTCCATGTCCTGAAATCTTTCTTTCTTGTAAAAGAAAACAAGCTGTCTGTAAATACAAACGATATAGCCAAAATCCAGCAGCTGCACTGCTCCTCTTAACCATCTACACCTCGGACTTCACTTACAACACAGACAGCTGCCACCTTCAGAAGTTCTCTGATGACTCCGCCATCGTGGGCTGTGTGTCCGAGGGGAACGAGCTGGAGTGCCAGTCAGTCATTATGGACTGGTATGAGCGCAACCACCTGTGCTTGAACACCTGCAAAACAAAGGAGATGGTGGTTGACTTCAGAAGGAGGACACTGCCACACTCACCAGTGAACATCCAGGGGGGGGGGGCATTGAGACAGTGGATACTTTCAGGTACCTGGGTGTTCACCTTAACAATAAACTGGACTGGTCCCACAACACCGACGCCCTGTACAAGAGGGACCAGAGTCGCCTCCACTTCCTGAGGAGACTGAGGTCCTTCGGAGTGTGCAGACCCCTGCTCAGGACTTTTTCTGACTCTGTGGCAGCCTCTGCTATCCTCTATGCTGTCGTCTGCTGGGCCCCGGGCAGCACAGAGCGGGACAGGAAGAGACTGAACAAGCTGGTCAAGAGGGCCAGCTCTGTCCTGGGCTGCCCACTGGATTCTGTGGAGGAGGTGGGTGAGAGGGGGCTGTTGGCCAAGCTCACAGCCACCATGGACAACAGCTCTCACCCACTGAACCGGACTGTAGAGGAGCTGAGAAGCTCCTTTAGTGGCCGACTGAGGCACCCTCAGTGCATGAAGGAGCGCTACCGCAAGTCCTTCATTCCCACCACTGTGAGACTGTACAACTCTACTGTATAGTTATTATGTGCAATAACCTCTGTTCTTTGATTACAAACATCCAAATCCACTACTGCTGGGCAAAAGACACTTTTTTGCTCCGTTTGTTTTTATTTGCACTCTTATTGTTCTCTTATTGTTCACTCTTCAGTTTTCTATGTTTCTCCTTTTCATTTTACTGTAAAACTTGTGGCTGTATTTTTTGGTACTTTCGGTTTATACGGCAAGTCTTAGTAATCATACTTTTATCTATCCAGTAGTTTAATATCTTTATGAATACTTCAACCTACAACCTTCTTTCATGGGCTAATAACAAATATTGCAGTATGTTTTCCTCTGGAATAGATCCCTGCCTGCAAAAGTTACTGAGATAAAACAATTTGTTGCAAGACAGACGGTACATAATTTAACAATGAGGCAAAATATGTACAAGAACACCCCAACAAATCTATTCAGGGACTTTGGTTTCCAGTTACAATGTAGTGCAGATCACTGATTCAACCCTGATCTCAACATTTTGCAGAAATGGAGGAAGAATCGCTGTTGCATGTGGCTGCTGATTGCTGCTGACAGATTGCTTGAATCTGTCAGCATTAAGGTTACAGAGAAGGCCGTACAAGCCAGGTCATTCCTCTGAGATTGCAGAAGAACAGTCTGCTCCCCAACGATGGTTTCCCGGCCCGGAGCGGGGACAACCGTATTGATTCTGTCCCCCTTCTCAATCCATTATCAAGCCTCTGTCAGGACAGCCAGGAAGCCTGCGGTTATCCGATTTCTCATTTTATAAGCAGGTTGAAACACAGCCACCAAACTTTGCAATCATAACAGGGTGGTCTGTGTATCAATGTTTTTCCTAATGACATTCACACTGCAACATAATCATTGCTTTTACATGATTTCTCCCTCCCATATGCACACATTCATATACATATGTACCAATACACACATACCTGGGACCTGCTATTGTTCTGGTGTTGTTGATCGCAAAGTACATAGTGCTATAGTCCTGAAGCCTGGTGTCTTAATTACACTGCTAAGTCGGATGATTGCTTTATAATGACTTTTGCCTTTCCTTTGCTCTCTTTGGTCTGCAGGGGAGTGTGCAGACCCCTGCTCAGGACTTTTTCTGACTCCGTAGCAGCCTCTGCTATCCTCTACGCTGTCGTCTGCTGGGCCCCGGGCAGCACAGAGCGGGACAGGAAGAGACTGAACAAGCTGGTCAGGAGGGCCAGCTCTGTCCTGGGCTGCCCACTGGACTCTGTGGAGGAGGTGGGTGAGAGGAGGCTGTTGGCCAAGTTTTACATCCTCGACAAGGCATTTTCATCGCTCAGGGTATTTTCCCAGAGAGTCTAACAAACCGAAAATCAAAGCGCCTGACTGAGCTTCCTAACTGTAGCTGCCGGTCTTTCCTCGAAAAGCATGTTTATGTGCATCTGCTTTATTCCTTCAAGAAAATCTATAAAAATAGTATTCCAGTTAGAAGAATAGGTCAACTGTTTGGGAAATCGCTTCATTCACCCTCTTTTTAACATGAGAAGATTGCTATGACACTGTGATGAGCGTTAAATATGGAGCTAGAGCTATGAGGCTGTTAGCTTAGCTTATCATAAACGCCTGAAACAGGAGGAAACAGCTATCTTAGCTTGTTAGCTCTGCAGGAAAACAGTAGTACATAAATTATGAAGTAACTTAAGCTTTTGAAATGATCCTTAACTGCCTTTTATCAAAGCGTTTTTCGCAAATTGTCATTGCTGCATATCTACTTATGTATGATTCAAACAAACATGATACATGTTAATTAAAGAGCAATCGAGGTAAGGTAGGTAAGGACTTCTGAGAGAGCCAGGCAAGCTTTCATGGCTAAGCTAGCTATGTCCTGACTGTAGCTCTGGACACACATCGAGATGAGAGCGGTCTCAATCTTCACATCTAACTCTAAACTAAAAAAGTGAATAGGACACTTGTGTACAATGACACATTTATATATGCTGACATACTCACTCATGTAGCCGCATTAATAGGCTTTGCAATGGTGCCATTACAAAAAGTGTCAGTTGTGGATCCACCATGACCTAACAATCGATACCGGCGATCATTCAGTTTCTGTTTTGTATGACATGTTTCCTATATCTCTTGATGATCAACTGCTGTGCGAGTGTGCAGTGAAACCTAATCAGTGTGCGATACGAGTGTGGCTTCCCTCTTCTCTTTTACTATCCCGCCAAGTCAATATGCCTACTGTAAGTGAACACCCATTATCTTTCATCAACACGCCATGTCAATACCCCTTTGTGGAACCACAAAGAGAGCTTTCATTACAAACCGTGAGAGGTGCCATCCTGTTGATTGTGTCCATCAAATCTGTTTGTTTGAGGCGGCACGCTCCTGCTCATCCTCTCTTGTGTGCAAGTGAAGACAAAAGGCAGAAAAGACGCAGTTTGAATAAGTTGTCAATTAAAGAAAAGCAGGATTGATTTCTTAAAACAACAGGCTAATATTTGACAGCGATGACGGCCTTAAACTCGGATGTTTAGACCTATTCGTGGGTGCGTGCACTCGCCTGGTTAAGCTGTGGCTTGTTTTGTTCCTTCGGTGGCAAGTTTATATACATTAGTCAACTATAATTAACATCAAATGTTACTGTTCGAGCAGTTCATCATGGTGTGAATATTATGTGGCAGTGAAACATCTTGCTAAGTGCTAATAGGTGATACCATAGATGTCGCATCAGATAGGTATGTTTTAGGAACTGCTGAATAGAAATACATAGGAAATTAAAGATACAGAAGAAATAGCATATTTCTTCACTTTAAAGAGTACAACTACATAACAGGCAATAAAAATAGGACACAATGTCCAGTAGTCAGAGTGAGGCTGCACGTTGTCTGTACATCCTCAGGCGCATTTGTGCAGAATTTAAACATTTTTTTTTTCGCTTTCTGGCAGCTTTTATACTGTAAATGCAGTGTTTTATCATTTTGTTGAGACAGCATCTCTGCGTCCTCTAGCGTGCACAGAGCAGCAACTAATCCACAATGGATTTGTGGAGGTAAGAAGAAAAAAAAACAAATTGCTCTGTGCCGAGAAAGTACTGACAGCTGCTGATTCTGAGGAGAGACAGAGGGATCAACATCTACAGCATCTGAAACATGACGCATCATTTTTACTGAGTGAAACACCACAAAGGAAAAGCTATAAGCCTGTTGCTTAATTCTGTTAATCAGCCAAAGTTTAGCTTAGTTGCTCTTTTTTATTCTTAACTTAGAATAGGCAATGGCTCCCTTTCTTGATGCATATTTTTCGTCTTTCTTGAGGGGACAATGACGGACTGTACCAAAACCGAACTGAAGCAATGCCCAGACTCACAAAACAGCTTAACCTTGAGTATCAAACAGTGGTCTTGATATTTTTATCACTGCATAATGCCGCCTTAAAGTCCTTTCAGTGTCAGGGAAAAGCTGTTCATTGCCACCGTGATGCATGCTCAGTTATCAAAGGAGCACACCGACAACTGAGCAAAAATACCGACGTCTGATGTTTTGTAGTGAGTGTCATCAGTAATGTGGCCAAATGACCTCTGCTCAGCTTTCGTACCTGAGGCACTCCATTATTCAGTGCTCCACGTCATAGACTACACTATTATTTGTATAGCAACCAAATGTAGTCAGTAAATTTGGAAGGTTACTGTAGACCAGTTTTGCTTGTTTTCAAGGATGTTTGGCTGCATCTTCTGGAAGGTTTTAAACGACCGATGTCAAGTAAGCATGAAGGTAGAGCTAGGAGACCCTCACTTATTAACACATTATATCTTCTTTGTTTAATCTGTATAAAAACCAAATAGTGGAGACAACACATTGCTGATTTACAGTCTCACTGTCACCGTGGAGACTTTGGGTAAATTAAGCAAACAAGACATAATGTGTGAATTAGCTTCACAGTTTGGTTAGCTGTTTCCCTTTCGTATCTTTAGGCTAAGCCAGGGGTCAGCAAATATGAATATATGCTAAAAAATAGGCAATTAAAATATTTATCCAACTTGGTTATTGTCATGTCTGCTCCTGAACCTCAGCAGACAGCGCCTGTACATCAGGGCTGTCTGCTAAAATAAAATACATTTTAATTAAATACTCAGTAATTATTTTGAAAAGCCACAGGCAGCCACGTCAGAGGGGTGAAAGAGCTGCGGGTTGCGGACCCCTGGGCTAAGCTAACCAGCTTCTGGTTGTACCTTGGTATTTACCTTGCAGGCATCAGAGAATGGTATCAACCTTCTCATCTAACTCTTGACAAGAAAGCAA
Source organism: Chelmon rostratus (assembly GCF_017976325.1). Taxonomy (NCBI): domain Eukaryota; kingdom Metazoa; phylum Chordata; class Actinopteri; order Chaetodontiformes; family Chaetodontidae; genus Chelmon; species Chelmon rostratus. The sequence goes on along the minus strand of NC_055680.1, from coordinate 10,451,162 downwards.
ATAAGCGTATTTCCAAAAAGGTTGAACTGCTCTGTTAAATACAGACAAGAAGACGGGCTGAAAAACTGCAGTGACAATGAAGTTGCGAGGAAAAGTAAAGCGCAGGAACCAGATGTGAGATCAAAAGGCCAAAGGCAGCTCTGCTAACTGGAGAGAACAGGAGTACAGTCCAGGAGTGAACCCGTCTCACACTGTGAACTGACAGTGGTTGGCACATCGAAGATCCCCTCCTGGATTAAAAGTGTCATCGTCACGTTGCCAGATTTGTACGAGAGTAGGCCAGTATCTGCACACAGGCACTGAATCTTCCCAACATTTTGCTGATAGTTCTCCACTTTTTTGCAGCCTAGACTACTCAAACCTTGTGACTCATCTCCAGAATATCAAGTCTTACGTGTGCTGAGTGTCTCATTTGATTCTGTCGTGAAGAGCTAATCAAAGGCCATGTTTTCTGCTCAGCAGGGAATGTGCCGGGTTCCCCTTCAGCTCACTGAAAAGCCCGACAGGGAGGCTGCAGAAGTTAACCTGCAGAACTCCCACAATAATTGCAGTTGATTTTTTTTTCCCCCTCAACTTTTAACCCCATTAACCTCTGAGCTCTGGAGGAGCATTAATTAAATAACTATCTTTGATGATGCTGGAACCATACCAGGTAATAATCACACAGAGAGAAGGCTTAAACACTGCTGGAGCTCTGAAGGCCACAGCACAGCAGAAAGAATATAATCCCAATGCACTGCAGGGATCATTCAACCAACCAGGTAGATAATAGCGTGCTTTCATGACGAGGTAATGCTCTGTCAGTATGTGTCAGACATAATGTAATGCAACACTGAGACCTCTGCTCCGGGCTCACTCCTGCTGATGCAAGCCCGTCCTCGCCAGAAAAACATCTGTATAAGTCTGTTTTAAAAGTAGGCTGAAACTACCCATATTTCCATTTATAGTTCGGCTGTAGTAATTATGACGGGAGCTCATGAGCAAGTCAGGTCATGTATATGACCTGATATATGACACTCTCCAGTGGTCATATATGTAAATATTGAAGCCACTGGCAATAAACCTATTCTACAGTCCAGGTATGAGGATGTGTTGTTGTTTCAGGACATCAGGGTCGTGCTCAAGGGGGCGCTAAGTGTCAAACGCCCCATTTAATAGCACAAAATGCACCAAGTGACACTTCTAACATGACAACTGGTGATTTTCCTGCTGGTTATGTAGCAGTATTGCAGTTTGCAGTCTGTCTGTGGCGTAACTGTTGAGTATGCGCCAATGTATGTCCTTCCTCCAAAGATTACCACAATGCGCTGGTCCGTTTTGGAAAGGTCAGGCTTGCATTGGCCCCCCCTTCCGTTGCCTTAATGCTGCAGTTATGTGTGTCAGACCATTTCTTTTTAATATCAGCCACAGTTTTGTCTCTCTGCTCCACCTCCCAGGCTGCACGTTTGGCTTCGTTTGTCAAGCCACTATTCAGTCCACTGAATGACATGTGTTGCCTGGCTTCAAACTCGTCTTCATAAAGTTTGCTTTTCTGTTTTGGTCCACAGCTTTTCCTGAGTAAACCCTCATTTGTGCTGGCATGATATGAGGGGAGTATGTAAAACATACATGGGATACTTAGAACCTGCTTAAGCAAGGTTTTTGCTCTGCATCTTTTACGAACATACACACAGTGTCAGAAATGATCTTAAGACTAAGTTCAAGTATAAATCCAAGAACTTCTTTAAAAATGAGGCCCCAGGGTTGTCTGTAGGAAGCCTCCCACAAAGTATAAAATGATGTGCCTACTGTAGAGAGGACTGTTTAACCACTAATTCCTGCATCAAAACATCTTGAAGTGCTTTTAAAATTATCATTAAAATGACTGTTTATTCTAATGAGGGGAAGTAAACTGAAACGAAGTGAAATGACAATCAACACAAACAGGAATCAGATGTTCAAAATCATGATCACTTTTCCGTTTTGGCAGCAAGCTCCACGTCCACATCCACTTTTTTCCTGCCAGTCATTCAAAGGATCGTTTGCATCATGCTGAGTTCAGTCCCAATGTGTCACAGATCTCACTGTGATAATGAATTTGCATTTTGAAGCAGCTTTTCTGATGCATTTCTGACATTGTGCAAAACGCAGAAAAAACAGACCGTAAAGTTCACTGAGGGTTACAGAAAGCAAGGCGGGGTCGAGTGAGGTTCGGTGAGACAAGGTAATGTATAGAAAGTATAGAGAGGTGAGAAACACTAGAGTAAAATCCATTCACCATCCTCTGACAGTTGTTCAGCAGCAGGATTTTCATCTTCAGCCATCAGCTTCCTTTTGTCTGAATGAAGGACAGGAATAATAGCAGTAGATATCAATAGATGGTATAGACATGACAAAGGTGGGGAAAAACTAAAGATGTGCCTTCGTGCTGTGGTAACGATGTCACTCAGAGGTTTGTTTTTGTTGCACTTGTTCTCTGAGCCACTTGACACTGTCTTTCTCTCTCCGCTCTGTAACAGTCAGCAGATGAGCATCAAATTATCAGGCTGTAGTGTTTGTGCTTGGCTGGACATTCACTGTTGTTAGCTGCTAACAGATAAAGAAGTGTCCCCATTTGGTGCATTATGTAACTCACACCCAAACAAGGCTTACTACAGCAACACAGCTCAGCTAATGTGTCACAGAGAGAGGACAAGGGCAGAAATACGAGAAAACTCTCTATTTTTATTAGCTGCGCCAAGAAGGTTATGTTTTCAGTTCAGTTTGTTTGTCGGCAGGATTACTGAGAAACTACCTGCACAATTTTCATGAAACTCGGTGGAAGGGGGAAGCACAGGCTGAGGAAGAAGCCATTCAATTTTGGAGTGGATCTAAATCACAGAGCGGATACACAAATTATTTTTCACTTTCGTTAACAGCAAAGGACTTTTGGCCTTGGTGGAATAAAACCACACATCTTAAAATCAAGTGGATGGTAGTAAAGTTCAGAAGTGACAAAATATAGCCCGCTTGGAAAATATAATGACTCAACATCACAGTTCACATTCATGGGCACCAGTAATCCTCTGGTACAGTTGATCAAACTCCATTACAGAAAGCAGTCATTATGGGGCACTCAGGGACAGTGGTTTCATTGTAAATACACATATCATGCAACTAATTATACTCTTACTCACATCTCAACTGTCTGCAATAAGCTCCACCATTAAGGAAAAATTGTCAAGCTTTTTGCTTCAAACAACAAGGAGCAATAATATTGACCGTGAAGTTTGCACTTGCATCTTTGCATGTGATAAAACAGTGGACTGTTGGCCTTTGCAGAGGTCTGCACTCTCCAAGTGCACCGCTAGTCTGCACATAATATAATGCAGCAGCTGGTTGGTCCATTTCACATGATTTCTTTCTGTGATATGATGGATTTTAAAAGCTCAACTGTGCCTAAGCTGAGATGGTCCAATCAATATTTGGCACCATGATCATCTCTCTCAAAGCTGTAAGTGAGTGAATCATAACTACAGATTAGGAGCACAGCCCGGAGCATCTTAACAGATAACAGGAGGCTGAGAAATGAGAGATCGAATTTGTTGGTTGGAGTGATTACATCCAAATGTCCTTTATATTGTGCTGTTATCAGGACCAGTACAGAACATTTAGCCCCCAGAAAATCTTCCCAAATACTGTCACTATCTTCTGTCAATCACTTCCACCTTCTAAAAATGTTGCAGTAGTTTGTGAGTCTGACATGAGGAGGTGTAGAAACAGAAATCAACCAAACCCTCATCGAGATTTAATGACTTGTTCGTTTTTTATGCAAACCACAATGATGAGCCAGTTGGTAAAAAAAGGGAAAAAAACGAGTTTTGAGCTGATCCAAACAGCATCTTCAAACACTCAGTACTCAGCAGGAAGAAAAACACTCATCAGGTTGTGTCAATGAACATACTAAGAGAGGTAATGTACCATCACTGATACACGCTTTGTGTGTACACTCAGTTTCAGCGGTGAGTTCGTGTGGACATGATGATGATGTTTGTGTCCTCAGCTGTCTTCAAACCATGCTGAACACCTGGAATATTGGGGCGCTATTAAACTAGAATGTAATTAGCTAACTATAATAGACTATTATCAGCATAAAAGCACATTTGAAAGTGAAAGAACGACACACATGAAAGAAAACATGAGAGCATCAGGCTGCGGCCCAGAGAGAACGAAAGCTGCGAAGGGGAAAAAAAACACAAGATGAAGGCGTTTCCTGTTGAAATGCCTCGTGGGCACTGACTGCAAGAGGCTCTTTGTGTGTTTGTGTGAGACATTAGGGGTCGTAATTGAGTTGGGCTGAACAAGGCCAATGACCAGGAACCAATGACCAGAGCAGAAAGGTCAGTGGCTGGAGTTTATTGGGTTGCCGTTTGGAAAATGCTACTAAACCCTGCAGGCTTTGACCATTTGCAACAAATCACTTCCGACAGATAAACCGATCAGCTGCTATTTGTGGAAGCATAACATTTACTTAGAAGCCATGAGGTTGTAGGTTCAAGCATCAGTGTGTGAGTTAAGAGGCCGTTGTTCAACACTTAGTGCAGCCAGACTCAACACTTGTGACACTACATACTTGGGTGCTGCTTCAGATCTGAACAAAACAGCTACTTTACAACTCATGAGTCACAGGGACTTGTGTGGAGTTACATCTCAGCCTTATTAATGGAGAAAACTTCTAAATGAGTAATTCTGATGACCAGAGATAAGCGGATTTAATGACAGGAGAGGAACTTTCACGTACTGTGACACACAGTCTCGTCTGACATTCACTGTATCGGCGTAGTGTATCTCAAAGCAAGCGACGACATTCACCTTACAAATGACTAATTTCAGTGTCCTTTATGCCCTCTGTTGCTCTGCCAGACACCACCTGAAGAACATGTGCTGCTGTAATCTAATTTATTGCTCCGCAAGACACAGAATGAGGATTGATTGAAACAAGAGGAAAATAGTGACATGAATAACAATGTCACGTAGTGAGAAAGGACAATTAACAGATCGATAGTCAGTGGAAAGCAATGTTTGTCCGAACAGTAAAATGAATGCTGGATAAATGAAATGAACCCTCTGGGCACTGTCACACATGATGCAGAGGTGGACAGCTGTCGGCTAGCAGGTGGTGTTGTTGTAATTATGTACACGTTATGAGTGATTTTACTTCAGTTCAGTGAATTGTGTTTAAGTTGGCTGAAGGTTGACATCTCATATGACCTATTAGCACAGCCTATTAGCCTCTGCAGTTTGAGGCTAATTGTGTGAGAAGTTATTAAGTACAATTTTGCATTTTACTGCTTCAGTTGTGGACTTTCCTCATGGAATAACTCGGTTACAGTACAAGGTACAATGGTATGGCTTGAGGTGTTGTTGTCATGGCGAACAACTTAGCAAACAGTTACACATCCAGCAGACACAACATCAGCATTTATTTAGCATCGTGTTTATGTCCACCTGACTAATTTGAGACACTCTTTTAGTTTGGATTTAGTTTTTCCCAAAAATTTGAAAACTTTCTTAATCAACTGTTCACAGTAACTCAAAGAAACTCCTCTTTCCTCTGCTCCAGTATGAGGGGATTGTTTTTGTGAACTGTTTAAACTTGCCTATGGCTCAAAATGTTGACTCCAGGTGATTTACCCCCTCATCCTATACATACCCTTGTCTTAATGGCATGTAAATGAGAAACACGGTTACTGCATGAGTGAAGCAAAAGGTTGTTATGGCCATTAGACATCAGATGCACACGCGGCACAAGAATTACTTTCATCTGAACCAAAAATAATACATTTAATGTTCTTGAAGAATTATTAATGCACTTTGTGGCAGGAATTTCCTGCCTGGCCTCAAAGTGCTGTTGCCTGAAAATAATCCTTTCTCACGGTTCCTGCATAATTTATGACATTTAGTCTTTATTTCAAAAAGTCCTGTGAAAGGAGCAGCAGGATCGGTGATGAAGTGCTGAACAGCAGGGGGAAAAAATCACCTTGCATGAATAATTAAACAAACTGAGTTGTTTGAATTTGTTTTCTGACAAGTAAGTATAAGATTGACGAGGAAAAGGAGACAGTTTGATTTGCAAGTACCAATTACTTATTCAGTAGATGTAATTTTCTTAGAGGCAAAGGGGAGAAGGAGACTTCAGATAATTGAACTTGTACCAAGGAAAGAACCCTGAATCTTTATACACTCGTCTACAGCCTTTGTTCCTTGAGCCGATGAACACCTAAATCTGAGTACAGAGACTTGTCCAGTTATACAATATATTTGTATGAAGGCAGCATTGATTTGCTTCCTGTACAGCACATTCCCAAACAGATTGACAGTGTCGACAGCAGAACTACTGTGAAGTCTTTTAGGGGCGATCAAAGGCCAGTCAGTCCAAGACAGGTCACAAGTCTTGTCAAATCAAGTCCCCAACTGAGTCTCACATTTGTCAGAGCCAAAGTGCATCTCAAGTAAAGGCTTCTCTCAAAAATCAATGTTTGTCAAATCAAGTCCTATCAAAGTAAGTCTCAAGACAAGTCCAAGTCAGGTCTTATTGAATCTCAGGTCTTGCTGAACTAAGTTGCAAGACTTGTCAAGACACATCTTCAGTATAAGACCAGGTCAAACCTCCAATGCTGTCTCAAGTCTCAAGTCGAGTCTCAAGTCAGTTGAGACAAGTCAAAATCAAGTCCCAAGTCTTATCAAAGCAAATCTTAAGGAAGGTCTAAATCAGGCATGTCAAACTGATTCCATAAAGGGCCGTGTGGCTGCTGGTTTTCCTTCCAACCAAGGAGGAGCACACCAGGCTGAATCAATTAAATCAGCTGATCTCAGTCTTCAGCTGATAACTAAGTGATCCCTTGATGTTGATTGGTTGACCTGGTGTGCTCCTCCTTGGTTGGAACTAAAACCTCTAGCCACACGGCCCTTTATGGAATCGGTTTGACGGGCAACTCTTTAGACATGAGACTCATTTCAAATATTTAGACTCTAAATATTTGAAATGAGTCTCATGTCTAAAGAGTTGTCCGATCGGGCCTCAAGTTAAGTCCGTTGATCCGTCTTGTCAAAGAAAGTCTTAATTCAAGTCTAAATTCTAGTTAAGTTTCAGGACGTGTCAAAGCAAGTCCGTGACGGTAAAAGTCAATGGTTTATACTGTAAAATGACACGGCATTTGAACATTTTCCTTTCAAAGCTTTGTCAGCCGTGTTTGTTACATGGCTGACATGTAACAAACAATGCAGAAGTGTAATATTTAGGGACACGTGTGGCCATGCAAAGCCCCTCTACCCGTCTTTTCTTCTGGCATCTTTCCAGATCGAGACTTGAGTAGTTTTGCCATCAAGTAAGACTGACTCAAGTCTAAGTCTGCAGTCCTGGTAGACAGATGGTAGTCCTGAATTAGACCTGCGGTGTATTCACTGTTGGTGGGCACAGTGGGAGATTAAGACGGATTAAAATTCTGCCCACAAGAACTGAACTGCTGTTTCTTTCACTGAAAACAGGCCATGAGCTGTCTGTGGATTTGCATAGTTCATTTAACTACTGCTGCCCGTTTCACTGTTTAATATTTGTTTATTTATGCCAATATTTGGCCACAGAGTCGGCCAATTATGCTCCAATTATGCTCTCCTTCTCTGCTCTTTGCTCGGCTGCTCTGTAGGGCTGCCCTCTGAAAGTCGATGATTCGCATCATCAGTCGAGAACCCTGAACCAGAACAGCCAAATCTGATTTGGCTGCTCCGGTTCGGGGTTCTGCATGGTTATGTTCCAGGTCAGTGAGGTTAATATCCAAAGTGTGCCTGTGTAACAAGCTAATCAGTCTTTTCCTCTGAGAGCTGGCAGACTATGCATCACCATCTTGAAAATATGTGGAACAGGAGCAATCCCTATTTATAGCCCCTCTGTGTGAAAGCTTTTAATTTGGACCTTTTACAGCCTGATCTGTAAAACATTGTGAAAATAATGTGCAAAACCCACTGTGCTTCTCTTCCAAAGCTCTCACACTGCCACACTCAGGCTCCTGTCCTGCAAAGATGTTCGGCCTGCAGATTCAAACTGAGCCTCTGCCGGCCAGCACTGGTCACGTGACACCATTCAAACGAGCCCTGAAGCTGAGGCACAAACACTGTGAGCAAACCTAGTTTCATCATGGAGCAATATTTGACAATTATTTACAGATCCATTCCTCTCAGCCACAACCTCAACAATTCTAAGACAAAGTTAATATTTGTGTTTGACTCCACAGGTCTTCCTGATATGTCCACCTCCTGTCTGTAACAAAGGGACAAGAAAAGAGTCTCCTGCAAGGTAAACACTGTGGCTGCATTCAGGTCATTCATTAAACTGAATAAAATGCCATCAAAGGGTGTGCACACATTAAGTAAAAGAAATGACAAAATTTACATTTCAAAGCCTTTAAATTCTATTAATTCAATAATTTAACGACAGAATAAGGAAGTAGGATTATTGATAAGCAATATTATCTCTTTGCACATTTAATCAATCAATTTATATTAACTTTTGGGTATTTCTATCGCTATTCCAGTGGCACACTTCAGATACCCGAACATGTAGTCAAGCTCACATTAGCTATTAAAGTACCAGGGCAGCCTACCCTAGTAAAGTCTAAAACCTTTGTGTATGTAAGAGAGCACAGCTTGATATGTGTAGGAAACTGGTATTTAAAAAGCAGTAACACTAATATTCCACTATGATTGTGAATATGACAATTTTCTGTAAATGCAAACTGGTTAGATTTTTTTTTTTTTTTTTTAAAAAGCTGGGACACAAATACATGAATAAATACAGAATGTGATCATTTGTGAACAAACACAATTAGAAACAATCATGATACTATCACCTGTTACCAATCAACCTGTTTACCTGTGGAATGTTCCAAACAGGTGTTTTTGGAGCGTTCCACAACTTTCCAAACTTGTTTGAAACATCTCAAATTCAGAATAAGCAGATATTTAAAAAAATCAATGAAGCTGATAAGGTCAAACATTACATACATTGTCTTTGTGCTGTTTTCAGGTGAATACATGTCAAGAAGGGTTAGCAAAGTATCACATTCTGTTTTATTTATGTTTCACACAGTGTCCAAACTTTTTTGGAATCCAGGCTGGAGATTAAGATGCTTCACAGTCGTGCTGAATGAAAACAAACACATCAACTGTAAGGATGCTTTATATCATATCGTACCAAACTGGTTTACAACTGTACATGGGGGGAAAGTCCCATATGGGATCTACTGCAGCTCTAGAAAACCTGAACACGCACATCAAAGCGGTTAATGTTCTAAATAATTTACAAGAATAGTATTACAAGAAAAAAATAGCGCCTTAAGAACCAGGCACTGTCCTTGAACTCTTTCAATATAGCTTTTTCTGTACATACATTATGTCTTCACAAGTGTATTTCCAAACAACCCACATCACCTTAATAGAAAGAAAATTTATTTACAGATATCAAAATAGACTCAGAGTATGAGATAAAAACAATACATTGGCTAAAATGGGCTAATAAAATAGTTCTATGAAACACATGCTAAACTATTTTTTTCATAATTGCAGTTTCAGTAAAAATGCAAACTTCAAACTTCCTTTCAAAACCATAATGTTGAAAATCGAAGGCCATGAGTGCCAGACGGTCAGTTCTGGGATACATGTTGTTGCTGAGTGATTAAGAAAACCCAGTGCTTCTCACCATCTTCCCTGCTTTGAATTATTTATGAAGACTTTTCCACAGTAAATCCTATTTCTTACAGACTGTGACGCAGAAAAAAACCCTCAATAGCAGCGATGAGATTCTGACTAGTTACACCCAGGAAAAAAAAAAACAATGATCCTGCTCTACAAACAAAAATCCTGTCTTTTAATTCCTTTTAAAACAGTGAGCCTGAAATTTGCAGTGTTCTTAGTAAGACTGGATGAAAAGTTTCCCCAAATATGAATTTGCTAAAAGGTGCATGTGGGATCACTGATGTGGTTAACACAGAGGAATAAATGAGAGAATTCCTCGTGAGAATAAACAGCATCTCTGCTCCCCCTGCAGCCACCCCGCCCTGTTCTCCCAAACAAGGTCAAAAACAGCATATTACATGTTATTAGAGATGACCCGAGTGAGCTGTGAAATGCCTCTGCTCTGGGGGGGTTTGTTGGGGCCAGTGACTCAGTTTAGGACTGGCACATCTTCCTCCAAGCTAGCCCGAGGCTCCAGCGCTGACATAATGCCATTTAATGAGATGCCTCACGAGAGTCCACAAAGGAGACCAATTCTGAAATGCTGCTCCTGATCCTGTGCCAAACCTTTGTGAGGAGGCTCCATCTTCAAGTTGCTTTCAGATTACAGAAGTGAGTCTAAATGTGACAAGAAATGGACACTTGGCAGACGACTGGATGAAGAAATTTACAAAAAAAAAATCTGTATTCAAAAGCTGGAACAGAACAGAGAATGAATCTCATCGTAAACCTCAGAAGATCTTTCGGGAGCAGCCTGGATGGAAAAAACCCTCAGAGCCATGTTTCTTGCAAACTTTACAATTTGATGTAGTGCGCTGGTCTTGGGCAAAAACATTGTGCTGAGTTTCATGATGAAGAGGTCAATGTGGCGTCGCCTTTCTCCTCAGCTCCAGAGTGTGCAGGCCCTCCTGCCGACCCAGGGCATGCTGCGTGCCCACTTTGTGGGCCGTCTCTGTGGCGGTGATGTCAATCTGGGCGTACTTGGTGGAGCTCTTTCCTGTCAAGACACAAAAACAGACCCTCACTCAACTTGGGGTAAGTCATAGAAAGTTTAGCTCTCCTCTCTCTTTCTCTTTTGGCTTGCTAGGACAAAGCTAGCTGCTTTTAAATAAGTAAATAGTAAATATAAAGCCACAGCCAGCAGCCGGTATGCTTAGCTTAGCATAAAGACTGAAAATGGGGAAACAGCTAGCACAGCTCTGTCCAAATGTAACAAAATCTACCTACCAGCACCTCTACAGTTTATTAATTCACACGTATATCTTGTTTATGTAATTGTAATAGACTATTATTGGCGTAGTCGTTTCCTGGACTTTCATTTTTCCACTCCAGTTTTTGTACAGGTAAAAAATGAGAGATGTGTGTTAATCATTGAACATCAGAGGTCCTGGTTGGTGGATTTTGGTACCCTCAGACCAAGTGAAGTTGGCTGTTTCTCCATCTCCAGTCTTTATGCTAGGCTAACCTGCTGGCAGTAGCTTCATATTTAGCATGCAGACAGAGTGGTGTCGATCTTGTCATCTAATTCTGATGGAGGTAGTGGCACATCTGCCAAAATGTCTGTGCCTTATTTTTTTTTTTTTAGCAATTTTCTTGGCAAGAATTCACTGGTTCTAGCTTCTTGGATTGAATAATTGCTGCTTTCCTAAGTCTTCCACAAGCTGATGCAGCAGATGGTTTGCTACACAGAAGCACCTGGGAGGTCATGCATGGAGGCTGCTGGAAAACAGCAGGCGCTTTCAAAAAATACTTGACAGACAGATGTTTCATCCATTCCCCTGCCAAAGGCTAACTTGAACCAATCAGATCAACGACTGGACTCTTGCTGAAACCAGATGGAAGAAGAGGGAAAACATCTTTTCCATGGAGGAAAACCTTCAGTGCTGTTCTCTGCTCTTCTTTCAGTGAAGAAAAACTGCCTTGTTCTGATGCAACTGGTGCTAAAGCAGCATCTACGCTAAGCTCTTCACGACCACGTTGTTTTCAGACAAACAGTCGTTTCTCTTGCAGTCGTCACCTCTAAACCACGACGGCCTGTAGCTGCCAGTAGTTCCTCTTATGGCGCTGACTGGTCTGGCCACTGTGGTTCCACCACAAGCACATGACTCAAAGCCTGGCAAGATGGCTTTTGTGATCACATGATCCTGCGGATCCAGCTGCCTCATATGTCTTCCATAGCAGCAAACTGAATCATTGCATTTTGGACTATTCGTCAAGCAAAACGAGACATCTGAAGTTGTCACCTTGGGCTCTGGGGACAAAATCAAATTCTCCAGATTTTAATAAGATGAGAGCCAAATTATCTTTTATGACAACTGATGTAAACATCCAAACAAACACGACAACCGAGTTCAGACTGAGGCGGATCTCTGCCCTCGCTGCCACCGTGATCGCTTAAGGTATGCGACCGAGCATCGCCACACGACGCAGAAGAATATGCAAATGATTTGGCTGACGTCTTTAAAATTCCCCTCATGCACTCTCCTCCATATGCATGTCACTGGCATTGCCATAATTTGGTGCCCTTCCTTGTGTGAAAATCAAGAAGTCACGGTTTAATCGCAGAAGCAAAATGTGCATGAGTATCACAAAAATGCAAATCACTGTATCGTTGCCTCCTGCGTGAGCGATGTGTTTTACAGTCTCATGAAGTCAAGGAAATCAAAACCTCCCAACACATCAATAGTCCCTGGAGGAGGATCCCACTTGAGCCAGTGAATTCACAGCTGTGATCTGAATGCCCTGTGACCCTCTTTCAGTGGCAAGATGGGACAACCCCCCCTCCCAGGTGACAGATTAATGAGGCCTCATGCCGGGATATAAACTGTACCGCTGACATCAGATATTGACCTCGCTCAGGCGGAGCCCGAGCGGCCCTCGTTTTCCTGAGGGCAATGACGCTAATAGGCTGCTTGTCTGTCAATTACAGCTCACTATGGCGTCTCCGATGACAAGGACGCAGCTGTCTTTTAGTGAGACGAGAGGAAATCCGCTCAATCATCTGTGAGCGATTCCTGAAACTCTGACAAAGTAAAACAGAATTACAGAACAATCTTGTGTCGAGAGCGTCTTCTCAGCCTCGCTCGATATCGATATCCTGCTTTATTTTAAGTTGCCTCTTTCATATCTCTTGAGCAGAAATTGTATTATTTACAAAATTGCTTGCACAGATCAGAACACGAGCGCAAATAAATCCTTGTACACTGTGTGAACAAAGATGAGAACATAAGGCCAGGACTGAGGTCATTTTAATTTAAACCTTTGGCATTAAAAATCTGCTTACATCTAATCTATTAATGATCTTCATTAGAAATTCTCATGAATCTCTAATGGGGATCTGAATATGCATTAAAAGGCATTCATGATTTTCTAGATTATGATGATGATTTGCGTTTACATCGTGTCCGTTTGGCCAGTGCTCTGGTACAAGCGTGCAGATTCACTGCGTAGCGAGTGAGGGCTGGAGCACAGGAAGCTTGGTAACTAAAAGACTGATGTCACGGCAGAATATTTTAGCTGTTTTCAAAAGACAGGTAAGAAGTAAGACTTCTTCTTGCGTGAAACTTGGTGAGACAACAGACCAGATCTAGTGACAGGTAAAGAAAAACGTTTTATTTCTCTTTTGGGTCCTTTCCATTATGTTGTCAGACACTAACAGTAACAACGCGAGCCTGTCTCAAAAACAAACACCTGTGGCGGACGTAAACTGACACAGGGATGACACTGCAGCCTGTTTTGCAGCTGGACCATTTTCAAAAACCGTCCCCATTAGTCACCTAGACAAAAAAACATGGGAAAATAGTATAGTTTAAAAAATATGTAGCTGGCCCTTTAAGTGAAAGTGATAGAGCTTATAATTATGAGTAATGGGTCAAAACATCTCTTCAGAGTTAAACTACCAACAGGAAGGTTTGGAGCAATGCTTTGTGTGTTACTTATCTGCCTCTACAACTCTCATTATCTGCAAGTCATCCAGATAGACTGAACCAATACCAACTTGCTTCCAAGTGTCTCACTTTATTAGGCAGTTTATTAGCTGTCAAATGACCATTTTTGAGATCTATTTGAGTTTTTCAGAAGTTAATCCTTGACGCATGATTTTCTGATGCCTCTTGTTGCACAGCAGTAACTAGATTTTTCTCCACAGGTGGAGTTCGCCATCCTGACTGTTACAGGGCTGCGGTCTGAATAAGGTAAAAAAAGTTTAACTTATTAATACAAAGCTCATCACTATCACTTTATAGATCGTATCAGCACTTTCAACCCGCCTAGCCGTTTCCAAGTGGTATAATAGTTGCCGCTGCCGTCAAAAACACAAGCCGATTGCCTTCTGTTTTACCCAGAGCAGCTACCAAAAAACACAGCACTGTTTTCCAAATCTCCATGAAGAAACCAGCAACTACAGCAGCGGTTGGCGTCGGGGCGGAGGGAGGAGTAGAAGAAAACATGAGAGAAAGTGAGTTCATTCATTCATTCAGTCTATAAATGGAGACATGAAAGCAGATAAAGATGGTGCCAGCCTGACTGCATCGCCAGTCAGCCTCCGTTTTCCCAGGAGATCGTACCCAGTGGCAGACAATTGCAGCGTGAAAGCGAGGCACCAATCACAAGGAACCAATCCAAACGCTGATGGTGTCAATATTCTGCAAAATCGACATTTACTTCATAACAATAAGTTAAAAGCAAAAAAACGTGTCTATTGCCAGTTTTAAAGTTATTTCCGACGCGGCCTTACTCTGAGGCTGGAGATGTGCGACGTTCCCTCGGGTGCCGGGACCTGGCTCCTGCAGCTCCAGCTCCATGTAGTTGAGCTGCTTTTTGGATGTGGGACTGACGGGAATATTCACATATGTCACACCTTCGCTGCGAGGCCTTTCAGGAAGCGGTGCCTCGGGGGGGAAAACAAACACTGCCCCTGCAAAAGCAAGGGGCAGCAAAATACAAAGTCGGATCAGTTCTCTGTTGGCTTTCATCTTTTTGTGGGGTTTACTGATAATATTAAAAAGATAACACAACTCTTGTTGTGAAAGGATTTGTTTTTGTCATAACAACCTTAATTAAAAGTTAATGATGAAAAAATCAAGGATAAGGCCGGTGTTATTTTAACACTGTCATTATAACTTGAATTAAAAGCTAAAAGATTTCCCCCTTCAGGGTTTGTAACCCTTGAAGCAACAGTCCTCATCATCGGCCTAATGTTTGATCCATTTGATCCAATACAGACATCTGCAACAAGGTCAAGATTAGTTTCAACCATAAAGCACAGCAGCAGACTACAGGTTGAACCATTACACTGGCACAAAGTGTATCCCAGTGAATGACCCTTTTCCCCAGAGCATACTTGTGCATAATTAGTGGACAGGCCCCCACGGAGGGACACATTACATTCATTTTTGTGTTATGAAGCAGTAAAACTGCAGCCTGTTGCTGTTTTAATTGCACCATCAGAGCTCTGTAACCAATAACCCATTATTTGAAAATGTGAAAACATTCTGGTGCGTTTACTCACATAAATTTCTTGTTTTTCCATTGAGAAATTCTGGTTTAACAATAATTTGAAGTTATATTTAAGTTAAACCCAAACAGGAGCACATGCTAAATGTTGTGTGATATTCTGTCTTTAAATTTGACCCACTTAAAAAATGTTTTTAAAACAACACAAAATCAGGTTTTCAACACGTAGAGGTAGAAAAATAACCAAACTACTGTAAATGTGTATTTACACAACTCGTCACAAATGTAGTAAAAATAAAAAAAATAGGCCGTTTTACTGGAAGCCTGACTCTAGTTTAACTTTGCTTGTGTTCAGTTGCAGTTCAATGTTATATATTTTGGGTAAAACCAGCAAATGCTTCAAAAAATCTATGCAACTGCTCAAACAGTGCAGTCAGCAGAAAAAAAAAGGTAACAGGAAACGTCGCCTCAACCCATTTCAACGTGATAGCTTTTCCTGTCTAACACACAAATTATAGCCCCGGTGCTGCCTAAAGTGCTTTGTCCGTGTAATTTATGGTGCTTGATAAATGGTTTACCTGTCGTAAACCTAAAAGCCACCCCGGATAAGAAGATGCAGAGTTCACTTCATTGCTGGCTGACTGAATGCTGCTTGGCTCAATGTCTTATTGACACAGTTTCAGAGCAACCGCATGGGATATGTGCATATTTCAGCTCTGTGACAGGCATCATCCAATGCCTTCTCTTTTTTCTTATGCCTCTATCTACAATGCCAGCAAAGATAGAGGGGACAGTACACTCAGGGATATCTGAGAAATTTGCATGACTTGAATGCTGTGAATAGAGACTAGTGAAAAGCAAGAAGCACTCCTGTTCTGAACAGTGATACAAACATGTGTTAGTGATGTTAGCTGTGTGCAAATAGAACAACAGAGGAAAAAAAAAAAGACAAACTGGAACATTGCTGAAATTGGATAGTATCTTTATCCTCTTTTATACAGAATCCATTCTGCTAGTGCTTCACTGGCTGCAAATGTTATTTGTATCATCAATGAATCTGATGAGGAGCCCAAAATATTCAGCTTAGTGTGTATGACCAAAAAAAACAGTAAATCCTCCAATTTGTTTTGCCCATTTTTGTTTAATAAATTACTTAAAAGGACGAATCGATTGTCAAAACAGTTGCAGTTTCATTACTTGCTGATTAATTTTCTAATTAATCAACTAATCGTTTCAGCTCTGCTTGCCACTACAGTTACAGATCACCAAGCTACGTCTTATTTATGGATGCTGGAGTCTGACCAATAAATCAGGATTATAATCTAAAATGTGTGATGTGTTTAAAAGGAAAAAAAAAAGAAAGAATGGTGGCTGATGAGTCATAGTCTGATTTTTTTTTTTTAAACCTTTAAATATCAACACTGACCATTAACACAAACCCTCCTCTGCCTGATTTCACACATTCACTTATTCAGGGGTGTGAGGCTACGCTGCCCATGCAGTGCTTATGTAATTCATGTCAAGCACTGCACATCAACAAAAAACTATTACTCACTGACTGATACAATAACACAATGAACACAAAGGGCTCTGACCGAGCGCTACCACTTCATAACAAAGCAAACACGATGTTTAGTGTGGCAGCGTGAACAGTGCTGATCTGCACCTGTAATCTTACATCAGTTTCTGCAAGACTGCTGATGTTTGGAGATTAGTGAGAATATCTAGATCACAGACAACAGATTAACTACATTTGCTGTTGTGTGTCAGGCAGTCCCAACAGCAGTAGGAGTACAACAACAGAAAGCAGTTCAGCTGAGGATATTTACTGCTAACAACACTAATGAGGCTCTCTGGATGAGTCGTTACACACCTCCAGCAGTACATAAAATTCTATTAATTTATTCGTTAAAGTACATAAACTGCCTTGTGTCAGAATCATACTGTAAAACTATGAGATGCTGCATAAAATACATTACTTTAGTTTCCGCGGTGACTGTAAAGATGGCCATGGCTTCATATATCTGTACTGCTACAGCTGTGTTGTCATGACACCATCGTGTACATAGATGCAGCGCTGTAAATTCTGTTCAAAGGGGGAATACGTAACATCTGGTGACAAAAAAAGATTTCTCCTGCTATTGACTCTTCCGAAATGGCAGCAAGCAGTGGCCATTATCCGCAGCATCAACCCCAGGGGACACTTGTGCAGTCAGTGAGAAGCCATTAGACGCCAGCAGGGTCTCAGTGGGTGCAGCCTTTGGCAACGTCTAAGAGGCCTGATACCTAATTGATCAGACTCCAAGCACAACTCACAGTGGTGTGGTGTTTTATAATAGCTGCCATTACAAAAGCGGATTCGCCCACAGCTCAAAAGCTGAGGGGACTTTTCCATAATACACTTCATGCCCTTAGGCATGACGCTAGAGACAATACCTGGCTGAGTCTCACAAAGTGAACCGCTTTTCAGGGGAAAAGGGGTCTAATGACAGCTGTGTCTTCAGGGCGAGATGCCTGTTCAAGCTAGTTTTCCACCTTTCGTATATTAGATCTGCAGGCTGACATGAAAACACGTCTAACTGAACCCAAGGAGTAACGACTTGACTCAAAATGCCAACTTGTGACATAAAGAACACTGCTGAACAAACAAACCTCTTATCAGATGTTTTTTGGAAATGGAAACACCAATAAATTAATTTTGCCTGAGACCTTTTCCCACCTCTTTCTCCCCAGTTTCACCGACCAACAAGGACTTCACCAGGACGACACTAGCCCTTCCCAGATCCCATCCTCTGTGCAAGAGGCCAGACAAACCGGCAGGAGTCACTGATGCAAAGAGAAATGACGTGTTCTCTCACCGGCTTCACACCTGCAATTTCATCAAATCACATGACGGAGCCAAAGGGACCACTGCCAGGGACTGAACATGGGTCTCCTACACACAGTAGCCAGTTTATTAGGTACACCTAGCTAATGCAGTCTTATACAGCAGTCCTGCCATAAATTCTCCTTCCATGACAGTTATGTTGTTAAAACAGTTTGAGGGAGGCGTTGAGTCAACTGTTTGATCATTTTAGAGGATGTAGTTTGTGGTGCTGTTGAACTGTACTGCATCATGCAGCGAGCTGTATATCATTATACAGTTAAAACAATATCTGTCCGAGACAGTTTCAACAAAAACTCACAACCTTCATGAAGGTAGAGCTTACTGCAAGACTGCTGTATTAGACTGCATTTGTTTTAGCTGGGTGTACTCAATGAACTGGCTACTGAGTGCAGATTGCTTTGAAAGACACATCTGCCAACAGTCCACTCAGCTTTGACGGCCAAAGACAGCCCGCTTAAATGACAATGAACCTTTAAAACAATTGTTATTGCACAGTGTAAAGGTCACTCAAGCCTTGTATGCCACAGTTGATGCCACCAAAAATCCTAATGCTTTCACACTAGAATAGATGTCTGAATATGGAACCAAAGTGAGCCAATATTACACCATCAGTCATAGCTGCTAACTGCACTGTTTTAATATGAAGTGTTACCAATCTACTGTTAGATGACATGAAAATTTTGTACCCATTTCAGTTGCCATCGAGCCTGCATCACGTAAACCTGAGCCCCTGGACCTGGCTGCCTCCTCCCCGTCCCCGTCCATTAGCTGCTTGCTGAGGCAGGATGATGGGAAAGATGACATGGGAGCCGAGCCGTGTGTGTGTGTAGGTACATGAACATGATTGATGGGTTTGGTGCCACACTGTGACAGCTGCTGCGACTTTCTAGAGCAGGTGTGCATTAGACTGAGGGCATGTTTCTGGGTGTGGGATGCTTAAGTGGCCAAACGTCCCCTGACAACTGTCCCCTCACCTCACCATCAGGGCAGGTATCCTGTCACGCATCACTGCACTCTCCGGTCGGTTATATCTGTGTGTTTTCTCTTGACACAATAGGCTCTTACGTAACTTCAGTTTAAGGCGTTACGTAAAGTGCAGATGAAGACACAAATACAATACCTCCACTATACAATGAAACAGAGAGGTCACTGAACCGAGTCCTTCATTTTAAATTACATTAACGACAACGCAAATTACGCAAGCAATTTATACCTGCATTGCTTTTCAGGCTCATACGTGATTCATCTCTGACATCACAACACAAATCACATAAATTAAATTAGCCCTAATTTGTCCTTCTGATGTGCTGTCATTAAATTTGAACCACAAACCTGAATCTGATTTGCTTTTACATGACGGCATTCTAGTAATATACAAATAAACACTTAACTGCTGATGTCAATGTAAGCAGCAGCAACAACAATAGGCGTACAAGCTCAGAAAACACATTCTTAATAATACAAAAAAATGATTAATGTAAAGTGGTTTTCAAAAGTTTGGGTACCCCTGGTCAAAATTTCTGTTACTGTGAATAGTTAAGTGAGTAAAAGATGACACATTTCTTTCATCTTTCAAGCAAGATTACCCTGCTCTTTTGATGTCTATCCACGGATCTTTGATGATGTTTAGGTCGGGGGACTGTGCGGGCCATATGCAGGTGTCACAGTAGCACAGTGCACCACCACTCCAGCTAAAACTTCATAAAGGTGTTTTGTAGTCAGAGGTTTTGATTTGCCTCTCAGTGAGCATTCTTCTCAGACCTCAGCTTGAGCTCTATGGTTCCTGTTAACTGACATTTCTTCATTACATTACGAACTGAGGAAACAACCACCTGAAAACGCTTTCTTTTTTTTTTTTTAGCCTTCTCCTGCTTTGTGGGCATGAATTATTTTCATTTTCAGAGTGCTAGACAGCTGCTTAGAGGAGCTCATAGATGCTGGATTGTTTGGACAAGGTTTGAAGAGTCACATTATTTATAAAGTTTTTAAACTTGCACCACCTGGCCCTTCTTAGGAATGACTGTGAACATAGCGCTGTCAAGCTAATTAAGGTCAGACACCCTGGTAAAAATTATGAGAGCTCAAATCTCTTGGGATGTATCGACCAGGGCTGCCCACACTTGCATGCCATTATATGTCAACCATAATCCATATGATTCATTTGACTCTGCAGTCTAAACAGGCTGTGTATTAGCAGGCTAGTTTTGTCAGTTCGTTCAGTTAGCTCCACAACAGTTACACATGGCTGTTACTGGGTGAAAATATTTCTTAACAACTACTTCATCTATTTCAGTGCATCAAATTTCAGAATGTTATATTATTGGTGCATCACTAAAGTTGCAACAGGTACAGTTGGCGCTAATTTTAGCTACTTTATGTGCTGACAGGTAGCTAAATCTATACAAATGCATAATTCGTCTCTGCAAAGGAGCAAGTAACTAAAGCTGACAAATAAACATAGAAGAAAAAAGCAGCATAAAATGGAAATACTTCAGTGCAGTACTTAGTTACATCGCACCACTAGCCAAGGCTGAACTTCTGAAGAGCTGTTGCAACTGGCTCCAGATATTATGAGTCTGTATGTATAAACATTGCATGTCTGGTGTTCATGTCTGTTCCTAACATCGCCCTTCTGACTGTTATGCCTTGTGCCAAGCTGCTTTTTGACACTGAATAAGCTTAATTTTATTCATTCACTCATTTCAATTCATGCTCACCAAGCAGCAGGTGATGCCTTTGTAGCTATGACGATCCAGGTGCATGACTCATCCATTTAATTCCCTATCTGTGAGTGAGTGTAAGTCCTGGTTATTGTAAGAAGCCTGGGTAACGCACGGCTGAGACCGTATCCATTTGTCCATTAACTGACTAGAAAAAACAACCTGGTTATGTTCATCACTTGATGTCAGCGTCACTCACCTTCAGTCTCTTGCAGGAACCTCTGCTGACCACAGCTGCCCATTAGCTCGTACTTGCTTTTTCCTTCTGCCTGCCGAGACACAGAGACAGCAAAAAACTGTTAAGTTAATTACATAAGAAATGTGACTGACTTTCTCCTCAACAGCTTGGTGGACACGTCAGCAGTATTTATAGACAGAGGCTGATATTCAGGATTTACTCAGAGCTCAGGGCTATGACTTACATGCGGAAACACTGTCTGCAATGCCTCATCGTTATGGAAGGGATAACCGTGCCTTTTAAATTGCTGCCACATAATCTCTGATTCCAGACAGCCACTGTAAGCACAGCTATTGTGGTGTGAAAATTGGTGGTGGAGTGCAGCCGTATTGCTTTCAGTCTCACTGAGAGGCCACAGTGCACACAAAGAGGGATCCATTGATGGGACCACCATCATGCTGAGAATGAATGAGGCTTGTACATGAAAGCCAAAGTCTCTAATCAGATGATTATATTGTTACATTTTCCAGCAGTTGGATACTTTGCTTTATAACTACTTGCATTGTCTTTAGAAAATTGTGTTCCATATGACATTCAGGAGCATCTGGCTGTGCAATGCACATCTGGAAAATAAAGAAATTATCTATATTCCAGAAATACACTTCATGGCTCTTGTCCCATAAGTGAGATAAGTAGATACGACTCCCATGTGTGTGCGTTAAGTGTACAGCTGGATCCACAGGCCGATTAGTTTAGCCTTAATGCTAGGCTTATCTCCTCCTAGCTCTAGCTCTGGTCATAACACATGGACATGAGAGTGGTATCAATCTTCTCATCTAAATCTTGGAAAGAAACTGCATAAGCTTATTTCCCAAAATGTCCAACCATCCCTTTAAAAAGCGAATAGCTACAACAACCTATGACACCTCAGAGTCAAGCCCAAAACAGGCCAAAACAAGAAAGGACATACTGATTTATCTTAAATCAGTTTCATTTTGCATTATAGAGGTGAATAAATCAGTTAACTGTGACGGCATTTCTGCACTAATATACGCACAGTTTCCAGTTTATTAGGTATACCTGGATAAAACTAATGCAGTTTAATACAAAGCTGAGAGTTTCACGAGAGCTAGAACACCAACTGAGTATTTGTGAGGTCGTATCATCCGACCCTTCTGCTTTACTGCTGGACTTCTTTTACTTTTGGCTGGATGAACACCACTACAAACAATGTGTTTCATCACACACCCACACTGGAGCCTAAAATGCATAAGATTAAGTTCAAGAGAATGCACATACATTATGTGCAATGCTGTAATGCTATGATTTCAGCACATCACATGGACTGAGAGCATCACAGAGACAATCCCGATTTTCTCAACCTCTTAATCCAACTAACTAAAATTCCAAACTACAAAGTGCTGATTTAACATATTTTTTCATGTTAAATTTCAGATATTGCTCAAGCCTCTTTTAAAAACTAACCTCTGTGAGCTGCTATCAGACGTTTCCCCAAAAAATGTTTAGCTGAACTCAGAGCACAATGAGTTACACAGTCAAAATGTGTGAGTGGTTGATATCATAAAGCGGATTAGAGAGTTTTGGATTGGCCTACCTCGGAGTTCCTCTCCGGCGCCCGACTCTCCATGATCTCATAAGCAGGATCAGCTCTGCGTCTTTCCTCTTTACTATTAAGCCTTTTGTCTGGTGGAAGAGAAAAATATAGTGTGTTTTAAATATAAGATACTAAACTCCAATTTTGTGCAATAGCCAGGACAGAAAAATAATCCCACATTGGGCTCTCTTAATCCATTTAGTGAATCAAAGCAGACAGGGTGCTCTCTGGGTATAAATGCATGAATTCCTGCAGATCCAGTGATGGGAACAAAAAACAGTGGATTGATTCATCACCTCAAACAGCATCCCTGGTGCTGGGAATGACAGCCGTACTCACGTGCAAGAAACAGACATCACTACCTGCATGCTAGTGAAGACTTTCAACATGCAGCAAACAGTGTCAGATCCAACCATCGTTGTCAATGTAGAGAGAAATTTAGAGAGCCTTTATATTGTAGTGTGAGTAGTATAGGATTTTTAATGTTAATACCAACAGATATGAGAATTAAAAAGATGCATCTGCCAATTGATAACATTTGTTTTCACAAAACACATTTTTCATAAGGACTCCTTTCTATCTCTATTTCTATTTAGTGAATTGTGACCACATTGTGTGATGAGATGAGATGAGAGGGACATTTTGTGGCAGCAACACAGTCCCTAAATGACCTCAAGCAAATGTTTGGCATTTCTCCGCTGCAATTAGTCAATATAACTACAGACATATCTGCATTAAGATGCAATCAGCTGATACACAGTTGCCAGTTTAGTAGGTACAGCTAGCTAAAATTAATGCAGTCCAATACAACCGTCCTGCCATCAGTCCTCCCATCGTGAAGGTTAGAATTATACAGAGAGGTGTTTGTTAATAAGTCTACCGTCAACAAGTGAAATGGGGTGGACAAAATAATAAACACCAGTCCCTATAACAGGATAGAATGTAGGACTGTCCTATTAGACTGCATTCATTTAAGATAGGGGCACCTAATAAGAGCATATATCAGCCAAAAAGTCAACAAGAAACTTTAAAAGGGAAACGCTAAAGAGACTGTGTTCAAGGTTCTTTACAAATAGTGCCGCAATTACATAGTTTGTCCACCAGAGAGTGCTAACAAATACATTTTTCACAATTTTTCCACAATCGTTTAAGACATTCTCATCAGAAATGTTTTCTATTGAAAAAAGAGCCATGGCCAACATATTGTTATCTGTTTTTTTGGAACCACTTTCCAATATGGTACCTTTTATAGAAGTTTTAATGATGGCTCATTAGTGACAGCCAATAATTGACTAATGTTTTATAGCTCATTTACAAGCTGATAATAATGATCTCATAAATGTTGGCAATCCATTAATAAAGGCTTGATAAGCTAAATACCCGTTTACAAAAGGTAAGCAATCATAAAGCCCTCTCAGTCAAATACATTTTACAACCTGGCAACCCAAAAGTTGTCTTACAGCTGATTTATAACGCATAAGTGAATGATTTATTAACCATTAGTTAAGACAGCTATGACTTATAACCCTTTACAACTGTGGCTTTATTAGAACATGGTACTGATTTTGTATTTCATCAGTCAGTCTCAAGTAGAGCCTATAAATCACTACTGTTCTAGCAGTTCACAACTCTCAAACAGCTCAGTCGTTAAAGCAACAAAAGGAGAGATCTCAGAGTGCAGAGAGAAAACAAGCAGTTGATTAAACAAAGGACAGGAGGAAAGTGTGTTTTTATTGATGATAACAAGAACAACAGAACAGAAACAAGAAGAAGATCCATTTCAAAGGACTGAAGAGGAAAAGGACACCAGAGGAATCGTAGAAGCTTTGAAGAGGCCTCTTACCTTCGCTGGTCACCGTCCAGCCATTCATCTCTTCATACTGACACTGCCTGTCCACACTCTGTGATCCATCACTGCCAGCTTGATAGAGCAGCTCCTCATTAGCAGCAACTCCATGTTCCCGGCTCTTCTTCAGGTGCAGGCCAGGTGGAAAGGTTTGTGCAGTGGAAACATTCCTGTTGCGGTACATTTCAGCAGGTGCAACCCGTGGAGGAGGGTTGCAGTGCTCTCCTTGACACTTATAACAGCTTTCATAAATGACAGCTCTTTTGTCTTGCTGGGAAACTTGTGATGGTACACAGGAGCCAGTTGGTGCATATCTGAGCTCATTTCCAAATCTTGGGCTCATTGACTCATACAAGTTCAGTCTGTTAGTCGTCGCCTCTGGCTGCCTCTCTGCAGTTGGAAACCCTAACAGATCGGCTAAGAGACTGGCTAATTTCACTCTTCCTTTTTTTGGCAGCGGTGAATCGTCACCCGTCCGCCCTGTTGGCTCCTCTGAGCTGTGGATGCTTCCAGAGCCAGGAGAGGCACAGGATTCCTCCAGAATTTTATTCTCTGCAATATTGTCTTCACTGGCAGTACTGGGTCTGCATGGTGATTTGTCAACACTTTGATCTGCTGGATTTGAAAAATGATTTTCTAAGGCAAAAAAAAAACCAACCCTTCAACACACATTTCCCAAATCAAATCAATAAGCTGCTACAGCAAACCGTGAACGCTTTCTCTCAAACGTGCAACAACTCTGTTCATGCATGCAGGAAATCAATGCGTGCAGCGTGCATACATTATTTCAGGTGATAACACTTACCTGGTATGGCAGGTATCACTGAACCACTCGCAGGGATGCACGGTGTCCCCTGTGAGATTAAATAGGAAATTACACAAACCCCATTCTTAATGCAAAACTGGCTTAATTAGATGGTATTTATGTGCCATGTGCAATAAGCTATATCAGGATTTGGCTACACAGACAATACTTCTTAGTAGGATCAATTCATTGTTGCTTTTGGCCTTATAATAAAAAATGCTGATAATAACAAAAATATGCAGTATCACCAGGCTTATCCTTTAAAAGATCACCACAGTGGACTGTGCTGAGAGGTGTGATGGCTCTGAATGTCATGTCCGGATGTCAGATGACTACATCCATCACACAGAGCATATTCCACACTTTGATGTGTTGTAGATTTATTACCCACACTCCCCCTCTGCGCGACTGCAATTATAGTACAACTAATTATGATAAAATGACCTTCGTGGATTCATGAATATACTTCAAAAATGTGAAATGACATTTGTTTGAGGACTGAGTTATGGTTGAATGTTTTCTTTTGAACTAGCCCTGTCGCTGTGAGCCAGTAAATACAGGGGTGGATTGTGTTGCTCATGCTGAGGGTGATAAATGCCCTCCCACACTGCTCATGCCTGATCCATCAGCTTCTAGCCAATAACTCTGCTTAATTTAGTTAACTGAGGACTGACTCAAGAGAAACAAAGAAAACATTTTATTCAGGTAATCAAACGCAAATTGCATTCTTAACTAAATGCACTACCAGCAGGTGGAGCTATATGTTTAGAGGATTCAATAAAAGTGACTTATGGACAGAAAAGCTTTTCCTGAATTTGCACCTTCTACTAAGGAAACTGAAATCATAGCTTAAGTTCAGCCTTAAAAAAAAAATTCCTGCACTACAAATGCCAAGACAATACTTGATAATGTTGTGCAGATTTCTAATGAATCACAGACATGAAGAACAAATTCACAACCAGAAATCTCGTATAAATGACAATATATACCACAGCCAAGCAGGATCCACCTGAAAACATCAAAGGGCAAAAACTGATTTCTACCCAACACGCCTTCCTTCGCAGCAGCTTATCAATGGAGAACACACAGCACAACTGAAACAGCTGGTCATCAGAAAATTCATCCACAATTATTTTAATTGATTGAAGTCGTTTTAAAGCAAAATGGCAAACATGCTCTGGCTCCAGCACTAAAAAGTATGAAAATTTGCTAATTTCTTCAGACTTCTGTGATGTTAAATTGGATATCACTGGGTTTTGGACAGCTGGCTGCATAAAACAGGAGAATTGAAAATGCAAACTTAGCTGTTGGTAAATTCTGATGGGCATTTTTAACAATTTTCAAAACCAATTGATTGAGAAAATAATCCCCAGATGAATCGATAATGAAAATAATTGCTTATCGCAGTTCTCAAACATATATGGATCAAACTCTGAAGAAGAAACAAGCACCAACACCACGATTGCCAAGCCAACCATCTGGGAGACAACTGAACCTCGTTTATAGTGAGAATGTTTTACTTGAAGAAGCTTCTTTTTTTTATCCTGGGTATAAAAGCTGCAACCGAACTTGAATGACATTCAGTTTGGAGTTTACATGTACTTCTCAAAAAAAAAAAGAAAGAAAGAATATACCTCTACATAGGCGGTAGAGGTGTACATAGGGAATAACCACAAGTCACTCACAAGGCCTAAATCTGCTGGATACAAGGACAGTGTCAACATCAACGGGCTGCTGAAATGCTAACTTGTCAGACAGATGGACCATGGGACTGTTTGTTGTTTTGACACCCAACACAGGGCGGCATCACCGTCAGCCTGCATGATACCACGAAGGTCATATTGACAGCGTGCTCCAGAACAGATGATAGAGTGATGATAAGGCCTGTTCACACAAGCTGCTACTGTATGACAGGGAGTTATAAAGCAGAGCACGTTCAGGAGACTATCTGAACAGGGAACACGACTTTTTTTCTTTTTTTTTGAGGCAAACAGATGGCCAACGAGAATAGAACTACACTTGTTTCTGAGCTTAAATCAAGTCTGTCTCTGACAAAAAAGGTAGAAATACGCAAAAAAAACAAGATTTTAGTCCACACAACTGACACAGAATCATATTTTTTTTACTCACCTTAAATCCACCACACACTGAACAGATGGTCACGATGGTTTTGGAGACAGATGTGAGAGAGCTGCAGATGTGACAGGAGTCTGGGTGTTCACTAGAGGGCGCCACCTTGGTTTTCTTACTCTCCTCTGAGGGGCCTGGTAAGTGTTCACTCATTGACTGTCTTTTAGTAGGTTCTGAGTGACCCCCACAGGTCACCCCGCTGCTGTTATCCCCCTCTTCTGAGTCTGCTGAGGCAGGAGTGTCCTTAGTTGGGGTGGAGGGTTCACCGTCTTTGGCACCTCCACCTCCCTCCTGTAACAGACTCCTGGGAGTGTCATAGAGATACCTAAGTGATGTTGGTACCTGGTATTCATGTACAGGGGCAGTGAGGCAAGTACAAGGGCTCAGGTCTTGAGCCAAGTGGGGAGGCAAGCTGAAAACAGACCCAAAGTCCTCCCCAGGGGTGATATCCAGGCTGCCTGTGTAGGAGGAGAAACTTCCAGAATAAGAGGAGTGGCTGCCAGTGGCGATGCCACTATCAGACGAGCTCTGGCGGCCGATCTCCTGAAGCTGCCTGGGGGGCTTGGCAGGAGGCCGGTTCCCACCTCCCTGGTTAACGGAAAGCTTCTCAACGCTCTGCATCGCTGCTTTAGAGCCCACATGGCCGGTGCTTTCAGGTGGGTTGGAGGCCGGTTCGGTCCAAATGGCCAGCCGGCTGCCAATGCTGCAGTCCGATTGGCTAGTGTCTGACGCATCGGACGAACCGGATATGCTGCGGTCGTCTCCCCCAGTAGACGGGCAGTATGAGGACGAGGCTGCCCAGAAAGAGAATAAACCTTTATTGAATTTAATCACTAGCTTTACCAAAAAAAAAATGCTCTCATCAATAAAGCATATAAAGCATAATAACATCATTATGTCTGTTTTTCAGCCACTTCTCTCCCTGATATTCACCACATAATATAAATAATAAATCACCTGTGTGCGCAATGTCAAATTTGCAAACTACAGTACAACTAAAGTACAGCATTATTAAAATCCAATGTATCATTTATACTCTTTGGTGGGGAAGAGGGGTCCCTGCAGTAAGACAGTGGTCATGGGTGCTTTGGGATGACTATGTAAAGGTAAACATTCAGAGTAGGAAGATTTGCAAACTTTTAGCTGCAGTTTCACTTTTTTTCATTGCCTCTCTGAATCTGAGCACAGCACTACAGTCACGTGGCTCTACCTGTGCTGCTCCTGTGAGAGAGCATGCTCAGTCGCTTCTCCAGCTCCTGGGCCTCGTGGTTCAGCTTCTCCTCCGAATTCGTCTGACTGGAGCTGGGGTCTGTAAGAGAGAGCATCGGAGCACACGCTGCAGTCATCAAACTGACGAGTGACGACACGGTAAGTTTAGTGAGTCTTGCCGCTCTCACTGTGACACGGGATCAAATGTGACGCAGCTGAGCGTTTTGCACTGCGGCGACACGGGCGCAGCTGTGAAAACACATCCAGCTACTCCAGAGAAACGAGACGGGACACTTTAAACCACAAGGGTCTCACTCAGCTTTCTGTGGCATTGTGAAAGTAAAAACGTCAGCCACAGGATGCAAGTGAGAAGAATAACTAGCAATCAGTCTGGCAGTGGTGTTGTGTACTATTAGTTGGTCTGCAAGCACAAGCCCAGAAAAGGGTCACACAGGGGAACACCTTGCAGTATTTGTGTAACACTACAGGGTTTATTAATAGCGCTGCCACGTGGCTCTGTTGGTACGCGCCCTGCTGCTAGTGGCTAAAGATTGTTGGTACTGTTCAAGGATCTAATGTACCTTGGACCATCCAAGGTCAACTCTTAACACTGTATCGATGTTTTTTATCTATCCGAGCCCGCAACAGTAATGTGGTAAATGTTCCAGAGCTCTGCAAACGGTTGAGATCACATCCTACATGTGGCATATCGACTTACAGTATATAACAGTGTCCTCAAATTAAAAAAGAGTAGACTGGGACAAACTCATATTTTGATTATATGAATTTCCCTGCATATCCTGTCTCTAATTGGAAAACAAACATATGTCTTACTGGTATTTACGAAGATGCACTCAGATAACCTTCAAAGAGAAACATGTTCCCTGGTGAAAGTTTGATTATGCAACAATGCATGTCAAGAATCCAAATCGATGAATTTTGAAGAAATGTATTTGGCCTCTGAATGCTGTCTAGTGTAGACAAAGAGAAAAGACTTCAAATGTTTGTACCAACATTTACCTTTTGAATTACAATATACTTGAATTTCTTCCATCTTCCTTTTGAACTTTTATTTCAAACTATCAGACTAAAGCTCTGTCCTACTGTTGTGGGCAGCACAGATTTCTCCCGTTCTAGATTTTCCTTGCTGAAAAATTAATTTGCAGCATTGCAATTCAAGCATCCAAAGATGTATAACTTGACATTTTTTGGGGAATGTATTAAACCTTAGAAAACCTAACCACTGCAGTTAACTTTAAAGTTAAAATCATTATCAGAATTGGTCAAATTCAAGCTAAGATTTGAAAAAAATGTAACAGTGACACTTTCACGGTTTGAATTATTCTCATTAAAAGAAGTGCTTTCTCATTATAACTAAATGTTTTTCACACAGTGAAAACATGTTTCCTTCTTAGTAGGACAGAAATGTGAGAATGTTTTTTTTAATAACTGCAGCTCTGCTCTCCATTTGTGCACCAGCAGCGTCGTAACTCAACACTAACTGATATAACTGACATATTTCACATGGCTTGTCATGGCTCCATCCAAATAAAGAAGGTATTGTGCTGCCTCTGCCAACACTTACAAGCTATGAGAAAATTAAAGTTGACCACAGCATCTCCAATACCTGCCGTGGTTTGATTATCAGCTGATAGAGATTCACATCATACCCACCGCCTCATATGCCATCTGCACTCCATTTAAGCAGCTTTCCCTGCCAATGTCGCTATGTAACAAGCGGCACGCCAGCACGGCCACATGGAGCGCAGCCAAGGAGATCAAAACGGAGTGTGTCTTGGGTAATATCTGCTTGACTAACAGGTGTCGCAGCCTATCACACGCTGTATTTTTGTGGCTTGCTCATCCCAGCTAAGCTCCACTAACGCCTCCTCCCCTTTGACAGTTACAGTAGCCAGAAAATCCTAATTTGGTCAGAGATGGCAGTGAGCTGAACGCAGGCTTGAAAAATGTGCCCTCACAACTTTTCTCTCATGTCATGCCATGAGATAAGAAATCCCACATTATAGGAAAATGATGATTGATCTGCATGCTAAATATGAAGCTACAGCCAGCAGGTTAGCTTAGCTTAGCATAAAGAGTGGAAACAGGGGGAAACAAGTAGCCTGAATCTGTCCAACGGAAACAAAACCTGCCGAACACTGCACACAATCTTGTTTGTTTAATCCGTACAAGTCAAACAAAAGGATAAAAATGACTGCTGCAGACATGAGAGTGGTAATCTTCTGATATAACTCATGTGCTGATTTTTCATATGCTGGTAAAGCCAGGTAAGTCTAACTAGCTGCTCAGGTACATTTTCCACTTGAAGCAGCCATTGCAATCATTGTTCCCTCTATTGTTATCCATTAGGGCGGCTAGATTACATTTTTCGGTTGCAATTTTTGCAGTAATCTAAGTTTTAAGTGCCTCTCGGACCATAAAGTGTATCCTGTAGACTAAACAGACAGCAGCACAGTGAACGGCAGAAAGGTGGAAACAGTATGGCACGCAGGGGTGACAAACAGATAAGTGAGCCTGGGAACATAACAGCAATTAATCAAAATAGAGGTGGAGACATTTAGTCAGGCGCTGAGTAGGACAAAGAGATAGACGAGGACTGAGAGGTGAACCACAAGAGAGAATGTGAGACACAATTAAGGGCTGCAGATAGGAATAAGAGTATAAAATGGGGGAGAGGGGAGAGTGGAGCGGTGGGTGACCGAGTATGAAATGAAGTGGGGGAGGCAGCAGCGGAATCCTGTGGATGAGGTTACATACATGCCCGGAGTGATTAGGAGGCTTTGGCTGCTCTACTTGTGTGAACTGTGACTTTGACCCCCTGCTCTCCCTCCGACATCCTCCCTGCTATTTATTCTACTACGCACCACAATAATAGGAGTATGAGCTCAACCTGTGATTGGGCGGCAAGATGTGTGAAAACCAGAATATCCACAAGCCCCCACAGCTGCCCTGTCCACATTTCCTGTTAAGTTGCACACTGGGTGAGAGAAAATGTTAAAACCGCTAGTGTGGAAAATTGAAGGTGTTAAAGTGAACAGCAGGAGAGCAGATAATGTTTAACAGCTTTAGTAAAATTAGATCTAGCATCCAAATGTGACGGATAAAACACATAGATAAGGTACAGGGACGAGATTCTTTGTATGAAAGACCATTTCTACTGTTTCATTTATTACTATACTGTGGATAGGGACTGTCTGAAGCAGCATCACCAGAACAACATTTCTGTAGCAAGAAATACAGTTTTGAATTTCAACCTGTAGTAACTGATTTTTTTTTTTTAGTCATTTAGGGGCAGCAGAAACAAACTATAAACACAAAAATCAACATTAACACCTTATACGATGTCCACCAGGCAATTTTAAATCCAATATTCACTCTCCTTTTAGCTCTGTTTTGGTCTCCACCAACTCCTGAGAGAAATTTCTGTCTCTTTAGCTGCTAAACACTCCACCATGTTCACTAGCTAGTCACTAACTTTGCGCATCCCCGTCGTTTGGTGGTGATTTATCAGAGCTTTTCGCTAAAAGCAACCGCCTGCCGCGGCCAAAAACCTCACTGATGAGACTGGTGGAAAACCAAAGCAACGCTCCAAAAGATGCTAAAACTCTGCAGAGCTGAGAGGAGCTACAGGGTTAAGTGATAATTTTCTTGGGGGTCGTCACTTAGTTTGATCCCTTTCACATTGTGGCACAAACTTTGGACAATCTGAAAACCGAGGGGGAGCATTTTTATATATATAAGCTGAATTTTGTCAGGAAATTGTAAAGCATGCCAAACGGAGCCCACACTGACGTCTTCAAATTACTTGTCATAGTTCAACCCCAAAGATATTAAGCTTCCTGTTGCATAAGACAAAAGAAGAAAAAGTTAATCAATTAACAAAATTGTTGTGCATTGACTTCATTTTATTCCACTTCAAACAACAGCTGCTGATGTTATTTTAAAGAAACAAGTTGTGCACTGGAAAATAACCTGTTTAGCAAAGAAACTAAGCAGATACTGTCAAGTTTTCACAATGAGTGGCAGAAGAACAGGAGAGCAGAGGGTGGACATGTTAGAGCCCAGTGCTCATTATACAGACAAACCTCACTGTTACAGGCGTACTGCAATATTCCATCCTATTACCTCTTTAAAAAGAACTCAATTTCCTTTGCGTTCAAATATTCACAGATGGAGATCGCGCTGTTCACATATTAAGTCTATCATTTTCCCAGCGTGCTTGACATCAATGGCAAATTGAAATCTTGCCCTGCTGTAATGATACAAAAACATTAATGGCTATTTGGATCTCGGCCCATCCTCCAGCTCTCCCACCAGTAGCACAACACCCTCAACTATACATAGACTACAACTGAATATGCAGCCCTAATCACAGTTAGTGCAGTAGTTATCCTCTTACTGATGTTTAAGGTGACCCTCTGCTTTAGATTTCACCACGGTACACTTAAGTCAGGGGTTAGGATGTTCGACTAAAATTATAAATTGCTTGAGAGGATTATCCAATTACGTAAAAAACAGCTGTCAGTCATAATTTGGTCACATCAAAGCACATTCATCCATGGAGGAATCCTCTGACTCATTCTGCCAAAAATGGTTGGATTCCAGGAAGGCAGCACACCTGACAGCTATGATAAATCCCTGGAGGCACAGGAGGGGAGCCATGCAGGGTTTGCTTCAATTTAAATGGCCAGTGTTGACTTAAGTGTTTGCTCACACTCCTCAGCAACAGCAGGGCTGTTAATTATACAAATAAGCATCACACAGAGATCCGTCTTCGCTCTTTAAATAATAGTCCTCACAGCCAAACTTTGCCTCTCTTGAGCGTCGTTGGCTTTCCAGCTAAGCAGCGTTAAACACCTCTGGTACTGACCTGGCAAAACTGGCCGCAGTCCAAAAGGGCCTCTGGTGGGGGAGATGCCTCTGACGATGCAGTCGAATAGAAAGCTGATCTGCTCGCTCTCAGCAGACGCGAGCAAGAAAACACCAGCCCCTGTAGAAAGCAGACTTTTATGAGTGTAATGTTCTTCTCTGCAGCACTGAAACATCCACTACCAGACCAATAACAATGTAATGACTAGAAATTTACTGTAGGGGTAGTAACAAATAAGATATCACAAAAAAAATGGCGAGGCATCATTAAAAATGCTTCAACAAGAGCGCCAACATGATCAAAATCTGGTGTTGCTGCTACTAACAATGACTTTAATCATCAATTCATTCATTTGTTTGAATAAATTGAGTGTCAGAAAATAGTGAAAGATTTCCTAAAGTGAGAGAAGGTCTTTGAATTGTTTAATGTGATCAACCAAACCACAAGATTTTTAGTTTATTATCACACAAGTCAAAGAACAGCAGCAAATCTTCACAATTGAGAGGCTGAAACCAGAAAAAGTTGCTTGCATCAACATGCTCACAATGATGTAAAATGTCAACCATGTTGACCACGTTAAGCTGGTTTGCAAGCTAATACTTGCTAATTAGTGTAAAACAGAGAGTACAGGTTGACGGTTGCTGTGGCTGTCATTAGTTTTGTAACTATGTGGTCATAAAGCAAAGTACTGGATAAATTCTAATTTGATCTGATGATGGTGCTAAATAAAAAGTCAGGGGGCCACCAAAGTTGTACCCAATTTTATGGCATTCCATCCAAAAGCTGTCAAGAAATTTGACTCAAAACCACAAACGTCAACATGATGGCGGTACTACAGGAAAAGCAGGACTCATCAGTGGGGGTCCACAGACATCTGTACAGCATTTTTTGGACCAAAGTGGTGGACTGACAGATCAACATTGTTATCCCTACGCTATGCTAAAAATGACAAATGGTTAATCAAAAAATGCTTCTTGTTGAAACAGTGAATTGTCATTCTCTCCATACCAAAACAATCTTTAATGCTACCTTTCTTTGAGAAATATAAGCAAGTCTATCTATAAAATCCTGTTTTTATTTAAAAGAAGCAGCCGCTGACTGGGTGCAGCCTTAAAACAACATACTGGAGGTAAAATAAAGTCTAAAGCTAGCAAAAGCGTGACTACTTGAGAGCACAAATCTGTTTTCAATTCAGTGCTAACGTTCAGTACATGTCGGTTGTCGAAACTCTTCTGATACTGTACATGTTTTGTTCACTTAAAGAGGTCTGATACCTGGCCCTGGCCATGGTTGTGGCTGCCCTTATAGATTTCATATTTAGCTGCAAGATATCTCATTTCCTCTTTACTGCTCCCACTTAGTCTTTGACATCAATCTAGAATGTCATCAAAGGCAATATAATAATGTGAAGGTTAAAAGGTCCTGCTCCTAAGAGGTCTCTTGACCTCCCTCTGATAATACAAATGGCTGTCCATGACAAGGTGTCACCAATAAAGGGTCATTATGTCACCCTGTCCCTGAGACCACCCATGTCAAGGCAGGCCTCAATAACATACCAACACGCCCCTGGCTGTGAGCAATGTCAAAGGTCAGCAACAAAGTCTGCTCAAATGTCTGCACTACTTGAAATTAAAAATGTATAGCGTGCTTAGAGCTGTCATGACATGAATCTGATTAAGAGGCATCTCATCTGGTGCAGAAACTGCTAAGGTTAGACTTCAGTTTCAGCAAATGTTTTCTTTTTTTAAGGTCAACATGTTCTCGGGACTTGCTTTTGGTAGCAGGTGACTGAACATCAGGTGCACTGCCAAAAGCCAGAGTACAGACAAAAAAAACAAACCAAACAAAGAACAGGTGGCAGTTTACAACCCGATAAAGATTCTGTGTAGGAACAAAAACAGCTCGAGTGGACCCTTCTGGTCTCTCCTCTACAAAGTGATAAAACAGGGCACCCATACAAAGCAACACAGCTTATTAAACCGTGTTTGGTACGTGGGAAGTGTAAATTAGCTTGAATCTTCACTCAGAGCCCAGGTTGGCCTTTTTATTCAGTACAGCAGCAAAGTCATCAAAGCAGGCAAACGTTGAAGGGATAGTTTAATTTGGACGATTGTACTATTCTTTCACAAGTGAGACAAAGTTCCCTCATAGAATCACCTTCTCTAACACATTAATTTATTCCTTAACAGTGAAATTAGCAACTTTACTACTACATATTTTAACAATATCTACCTAAGTTCCCCCCAAAATAAAACAAATGAGTTGTCCCCTAGGCAATAGTAAAAGAATGCTGGGCTGTTAAAAATTCTTAACAAGCTAGAAACAACACTGAAACATTATCAGTTAACATGTTTGCATGTCCAGAAACATTATATATTTGGAGTTGTGTCTATCCAATATTTAGTCTCTTTTTAGCTCTATTTTTGACCTCTGCCAAGCCCAGAGGGAAATATCTGGTTCATTAGCTGCTGAATTCTCCACTGTGTTCACCGGCTAGTCACAGGCTGCTGCTGCTAGTTCCCATTGGGATTAACGATCCAATTGATTTCCCAATGCGTTGATCCATTTCCATCTATCACTGTCCATCTGAGTAATCATTTCAGCACAGTGAGTGTTTCACATACAGTACATACAGCAAATGCTAAAAAAGAGCCTCTAAACACTTCTCCTCTGTCACACTTTGGCTACTTGGCTCGCGTTCGTGACTGAAAAACTAGAAACCCTGAGGATAAACTACCGAGCAGGACGTGAACAAAAGGTCGGACAAATGCAGCTCACAGTTCTACAGCTGCTTCAACCAGACGTG
Organism: Chelmon rostratus; assembly: GCF_017976325.1. Lineage (NCBI taxonomy): Eukaryota > Metazoa > Chordata > Actinopteri > Chaetodontiformes > Chaetodontidae > Chelmon > Chelmon rostratus. The sequence goes on along the minus strand of NC_055680.1, from coordinate 10,414,874 downwards.
TGAGGACCAACACGGTTACACCACCTCTCCCTGTGCGGTGGATAAACTGTGCTGAGAGATTACATGTCACAGGAATGCACGCCCTTCAACACACACACACACACACACACACACACACACGTTCAAACGCACCTTCATGCTCACAAACATTTCCTCATTTTTTGCACATTAAAGCATCAATGACATCTGACTGTTTTCATATTATGTGAGATCCACTGCTGAAGATTTAATGGAGCTAAATAAACCACACGTCACACTTTTAAGTGTCCAGTTTCCCGCGAGGTCATCGTGTGTCCACAGCACTCTGGGGTCTCCAGCGGTCCCCTCATGTCTCTGTCCCCTCCAGGTGTTGACATGCGCTCATCTCTACTTTAATGGTTTCATGTCTATTGAAAGCTGTAAAACTGTGGTGTACCTTATCACACACACACACACACACACACACACACACACACACACACACACACACACACACACACACACACACACACACACACAGCTTGTTTTCTCAAAAACAACCTCTCTGGAGTGACGCATGATGTTGAATTTTAGGCACAGCGGGGGTGATCCTGCACAGACGGAATAATTTTCCTCCAGCAGGTTTCTTGTTGTTACGAAGCAGCTGGGTTCTTTTTTTGGAGAACAAGTGAAAAACAGTTTACCGCCATTTAACATCATATGCACTATGACTCATGAAGGTAAATCGAATTACCAGTAACGGCCCACTATTTCATTTAATTACTAATATTTGGATGTAATTACACTCGCATTGCAAACAAGTAAGTGGACACGCAAACACATTACACCCACATGTGATTGTTAAACATCCAACACCATGTTCATGAACCTCTCCACAACATTTTGAAACCAGGGATTTGCTCCCACTCAGCCACACGAGTGAGATCGGACACAAACTGTTGGGCAATAAGGCTAAGCTAGTGGTGGATGGGGTCAAGTTCTTCTACAACAAACTCTGCAAACAATTTCTTTCAGGATCTGGCTTTGTTCACGGGTGCACTGTCAGGTTGATGAATAGCCTTCCTCAAACGGTTGCTACAGAGTTGGAAGCACTTAATTGTCTAAAACGGTGATTCACACCACAAACACCTGGAAAGATAGTGGAGCAGCATCCACAAAATTCTTTTTAGGAGGAAAACACCAACACGGGATTGCAAAGTTTGATCTTAAATATGTGTCACATCACAACAACCAACAAACTACCAGCTATGAAAGGCCGACTGCACAGGATCCCCCTCAGTTCCCCAACTGAGTCAAGTGTTACACCATGTGTTGGGATTTAGACTGCATGAAAACTAGCCAGCACATAGTTAAAACTCTCAAAAACAAGAAGACAGCAGTAACACTTGGGTAATTACTTAAAACGAGTAAAATTATCTGCCAATGGAACAGAAGAATTTCACATGCTAACATTTTTAAAACATGTAAAAACATCTAGTCTCAAAGGAACGCACACATATCTTAAAACAATGCCTGTTCTTACTATGTGAAGAGACGAAAAGGGATAAGATGCTTGAGATAAGAAATTCTGCCGTTTGTACTTTCAGTCTGGTAATTCTAGTTTCAAGCCCTAAGACATAACATCTCATTAAGATAACTGAGGACAAAGCATCTTAAAACAAGTGAAATGCTCCAACATAAAAACTGCATGTAGATCTTATAATCAATCTTATTTTTGTTTGAAGCGGATGGCTTTGAGTAATGGATAAATGCCTGAGACGCCCTGCTTCTGCCGCAGTAAGAGTATGACTGCCAACTTGACTTGTCTTGAAAGAGACCAAGCCTACACATCAACAGTTCCAGGACTGACTTGTCAGTGGAGCCACAGATCCACCAGGGGCACTTAAACCCAACTCATTAGGCTGTGTGGGGTATAAAAGTTTGGGAAACACTAGTCAAAAACATTACTGCAGGCTGTAGCATCAAGATTTCCCTAAATTGGAACTCAGTGAACCATGAAGGCAGCCCCTGACAGAAATGACAGTAAAGTAAGGGGAAAACATACATTTGATTCAGAGCTGCACATGATGTTATTGTACTGGGACAGTGCGCACTGGGAAGGAGCCTCTCTTTCTCAGGCACTGCTGAATAAAAGCTACACATGAACGATCTTGAATCACAGCCGGTGATTATTTGGTCTGTTTGAGAGAGACATAAGGAAAATATGGCTCAGATAGAGATTTAATGAGCTATCAGCTTCTAATGATGCAACCCAATTTTACTCAAGAGTCATTATCGTCATGAGATGGTGAAGACCGTGTTTAATGTTGTCTTTTTTTTAAACTTGCTTGATTTTCACTCTCCAACTGTGATTTCTTTTTAGTTAATCTTGTTTTTCTGCCTCCATTTTGCTGTTGACGTTTTGTTTTCTAATCCTCTCATTTTGCCAACCACTCACTGTTATTGGTGGAATTGAATCGCTTAACAAAATTTACTAAATGTCCAGTGCTCATTAGTCTCAGAGCTGTTTTGTAAGTTCCTTCAGTTCCTCTCACGCTTCCCAAAACACAAGTGTGCCGTTTCAGCCTAATAACTAATTATCTTGATGCCTTGAAAAATCATCTGCCACAACTGAAAATCTACGTTTATGGAGCCACAACTAACAAAACGACCAATTTACCTAAACACATCCAAATGTAGCATAAAGACAACATAAAGAGTAATAAACTTACAGTAACCACATCTCGTTCCTCCCTCGAACACAAATCCATTGGGCACTGGCCCATATCTGCGCAGGTCTGGAAGGTTCCAGTGGCCAATAATAACAGGAGGGACATCCCGGGCCAGAGCCAGTAAGTTGTTGCACAAATGAAGAGTTGCGGGTCCGCTCTCCAACTTGGTCCCTGGTAAGACTCCAACACTGAATCTGTGAACTAAGACAAACAGAGAAAGCAGTAGAACAATGAAGCAAGTCCAACGACAGATAAAGTTTTCAGCAGTGGAGAGACTTGCATCTTACTGGATGTGGTGTTCCTACAGCAACTACTGGACCAGTACGTTCTACATTCTTCAATGAGGGGATCAAGAATGGTAAATGCAGTTTAAATCATGCAAAAGCAACATTCAACATAGCATCAAAATTGTTGAAGAAAGGAGAGCAAAGATGATTTTTGTTGTGATAGAAATTTGTCTTCAGAACCTGCACATCTACAGGCTAGGCTAACTTAATGCTGGTGGCAGCTTTGTATAAGTAATATGAATATTGCTCAAAATGTCAACATGTCATTGGCGTGAGCATTGTTATGTTGATGAAGACATGTTTTTAAGTTTCAGGGTTCACTATGGGACGGCGCTGCACTGAAAGCTGCACACTTTCACAATCAAGATTTAAGCAGCTTGTTCAGTAATCAAACAATCCATCAACAAGAGAGCCTAGGTTGAAAATAGCTGCAGTCAGGCCTTACAGCGGATAGGAAACACAGTGTACTTACACAATGATTACTTCATTCACCAATAAAAAAGGAGAAACAGCTGCAAACAGAGAATGAAATCAGCAAGCTGAGCTCTGAACATGAAAGGCTTAGATCTAAAGCCCAGTGCAATCAGTCAAAGCCTGTCATAAAACATCTGTAATTGAGTCTTCAAATCATTGCTAATAAGAGGAAAACTGGATGTACGAGCGCTTGTTTCTGAGGAGTTCCCCAGCAGCACTCAAACAAGGACTTCTGCTGTGCTGAACAAGCTATGCCAGGTGAGATTGATGGAGGCCATGATGAGGAAATGTTGGCCAGCTGTGTCATGTCATCACTCAGGTTAAGAAAGATTCATAACAACGAATGCTCTGCACACAGTGGCCCGCAGCCCGCAGGCTGGTGACATTTCTGCAGGCTTGGACACACTCCACTCGGTGGCATTAAGCACCGCGCCTCTCAAAACAAACATGCAAGCCTGCGCAGACACAGGTGCATCCATACCAGCAAACACACACCTATATTTTCACATGCACACACACACACACACGCCAGATTGGAGGCAACAACTGTTTTTTGCAATTTGCCTTTGGCACCATGTTCCCTTCCCTGCAATAATGACACTGTCATTAGTGACTTCAGGCCCCAGCTGGACAGTCCAATGCTATTAATAGCTCCTATTTGTTTGTCACTTGTAAAACTTATATAACAGATCCACACAGCAGAAAAGTCTTGATACTTGGCCATAAATCAACATCATTATTATTATTAATAATAATTCTATGATGTCCTGAATTCATGGAGCATGGCGATATGAACAAAAATGAACAGCTCAATAATAATTCTCATCATGTGTCATTCTCAATTACGAGACACTTGTAATGAACTTAAGTGTGCATGACGTGGGGGGGTGATGATCTGTTGCGTAGTGTAAATCTGGGTTTAATACAAGCAGAAAGTTGATAAAATGCCAGAGATCTTATGTTACAACCTGTTGGTCTACTGTGTCTGGTCTGTATCTTCATTAAAACTGTTTTTAAATCACTTTTATTATTGCTTCTGATATCTTAAATATGAGTGAGGACTAGTTTATTTTCTAGTTATGTGTTATATTTTATCAGAGAAGCCTCACCTTGACTTACAGGTCAATTCTTCATGTCTTTGTTTCATCCAGGCTGGATTTCTGCACAGAAGCTGCTAAATATTTTCCAAAATGCTGCAGCGAGACTCTTATCCTGCATCCTGCCTTCATTTCACTTGCCGCAGGTGAAATGGCGAACTGAATTCCTAAATCAGGCCCCTGTCTATATTCATGAACTGCTGACCCTTTCTGCTCAGGCTGGCCAGAGCTTACTGACTGTTCCCTAATCAAAAATCAAACCTTAGGGCGACAGTTTTGCTGCTGTGGCCCACAGGCTGTTGAATATTCTTCTTACAAGGCAAATTAGACTGTACTGAAATCTGCCAGTGTGATGGATGCACTAATCTGATTGTTGGCGATTGCTCCAAAATTTTAAGTAGTTCACATTTCTTGAAAAGTTTAAAGCAAAAAGCTCTGGAAAAGAAAAGACCTGAGGAACAAAACATGGAGACTGACAATGGATCTCCTCACCTTCTCCGAGGCTGTAGCGCAGGCGGACGTCCCACGCCTGCAAGGCCTCCTTGCTGTCGAAGCCCAGCAGTGCAGCCTGGTTCAGGCAGAGGATGGCCAGAGTAAAAGCTACGCCTTCATACCACTGCCCTGCTTCCAGTCCGCAGATCTCCTCCAAGGTGACACTGGCCCTCTCCTTGTTGCCCTGCGCCTTCTCGGACTTGTCTTTAAAAACCAGGAGCACTAGACAGTCTGGAGGGGTCAGACAGTCATTATGAGACACAACAAAACCATAAAATCACAGATGTATTGAGTCTAATAGAACATGTACTTAAATATTACAGTTTTGCATTATTGTAGATGCAACAGTTGATTGAAAATAACTGCAAGCACAGTTAAAACCCATTATCAATTACACCGTCAAACGCTAAGAAGATGCATTCCGACATACAGTGGTTGTTGTTGTGTCCTCTAGTCTTTTGGCACCTTCAAACAATCAGTGTCAACTGACAAAACAAGGCTGTGTGTGTGTGTGTGTGAAGGAGAGGGATGCGCACACACACACCTCTTAACCCACATAACTGAGGCATGAGCGCAGACAGCTGTGATAACACTGACATCTAAGATCTGAAGAGAAGCAGCACTCAGGTTCAGTCTAACCTGTGGAGCATGTTAAGATGTCCAGCAGCAGATATCCAAAGAAATGTTTCTGTGTAACTCAATACACCCACGGCATCACTCTGAATCCTAGCATCTTATTCATAAAATACAAAAAAAGGAAACTATTGCACAGCAAATGAGACTGAATAACAACTTCCCTACATTCATGGTGCATCTAAAAATACAGCAGGGCTCAGACTATCAGCCTTCAGCACATTAACTTTGAGGATGGGTACAAATAAGGGTCAATAAGAGTTGGAGCTCATGAAATGATGTTCAGAAATCTTTTCAAATCCTGTGTTTGTATGTCGGCCTTTGTAACCTTGAAAAGAAACTTCTGAATGTCTCCACAAAATATCTGCTTAAATTATATTAACTGAGCTTACACACAAATATTGAACATCTGAGTGCAGACTAGAAGCAGACAACTTTAAAGTTACAAATGAACGCACATTAATTAACTTTAACCCTTTAAGAGCCGAAATAAGGGCAAACATTTGTACTTTTAAAGCACTTTTTAAAAACGTACTTCCTGCTTTGAAAAACAAGCTTTTCCTACACATTGATAAAACATTGTGTTTTTCATGCGGAGTTTCGTGATGGGTTTGAAACTCTTCCTGAGCTATATTTCACAAGCTCGACATCTTTTTGACCGTTATCCGAGGCCCAAGTTCTGGGTCTACAAACACAAACCAGGCCTCATGAAGACAGGAGGGTCCATGAAGCTGGAAAACACACGCAGGACTGCGCCTGATGTGCTCAACTCACAGGCTGCCTAAGCTGTGGCGCAGCTAACATGCGCCAAAACCCCAAGTTGGCAAGAAATCGACCGTTAACAGTCGGTGTTTTTACCTGCTACAGGCGACGGCTTGCGAAGGACGAGCCACCTAGTTTTCCACTGTGGGAGGAAGAAAAAGTAGAGAGAAACTTTTTTTAAGCACAGGTGAAAGTGGGCTGCGGTACTTCTGCCAAATCCGGCAGCAAATTAAGTCAAGCTAAAACACCTTTTTCCCATCTCTGAGTCTGGCGTATCCCTCCACGACAACAGAATCCGTCATCTTCAGTCATGGTTCCTGACAGCTGCACAGTCGCTGCCTGAATGAGGGGTCACTTTCAAAATAGCTGCTCTCTGTGCTTGAGGGGCGCAAACTCGCCCCCAGCAAGGCACATGGAAAATAGCACGACCACTGTCTGTCTGTCTGTCGGTCCACGTACGACCCTGCTGCTGCCACCTGAGTCAGTTTACACCCAAATTACTGGAGGACACGATCACGTGACCCTGATACCGCGTTTAATTTGTACTTCCGCAAATTAAAGACGCACGCGGATGCGCGTCATTATTGTTGTTATCAGAAAATGCGAATTATGTCCCTAAATACACTACCAAAAATTGAAAATATTTTAAGTGGCTCATCAAATGTGTGATTCTGAAAACACATTCTGATATTGCAGAAGTTTAAACTTAAATTCAAAGTTATAAATATTTATTAAGGTGAAAGTTTTTTTTATGTTACGTAAATGAGAAACACATTTTTCATGGTTTTGCAAATGTATTATTTCAAAGCTTCACCATCAAGAATTAACTTTGAAGCTTAACTTTTAAGAACACTGGCAAATCTTAATATCTCCATGACGACCAAAACTCCACAAAGGTGATAAAGCTAGTAAGTGCACCTTGAGTTGGTAGTGTTTTGTGAAAATACTTCCAAATGTCCCAAACACAAATCATTCAATAAACACTGAAAGCTTTATCAAGTCAGTAAAAGGTTTATTCAGTCACAAAATGTTTCACAGTTAAAAAATATAACCTATAAACTTCCAGAAGCATTACAAATAAAAAGAGAATAATAATTATAATAATAATATAGTCCAATATCTCATATATTAAAGCTAATGTCCAGGTAATGTCCATTCACGAAGCCTTGGGTTTTCGTCTGATCACTGAATTGATCCAGTCGATATAGTTCACCACTTTAGTGTAAACACCAGGTTTTCCAGAGCGGCCGCAGCCCTCTCCCCAGCTGATGATCCCATACAGGAAGCTGACATCATTCCTCGCACAATCCAGAGGGCCCCCGGAGTCGCCCTGGAGAAACACATAAGTACAGTATACAGATACAGTCCGCACACATAAACGTACAGCGCAGATCAAAGTGGAGCCACACAAACAGCTGAGTCACACACTTGAAACCTAATATACGAGGTAAATAAACAACACTGACATTTAATTTAAGAGGAAGGAGGTTACATATTTTACACGGTGGGTCGAGTGGGTAGTCTAGTGCTGCAGACATCTCTGCAGTATTCAGACCCTTGCTTAACTTCCCCGGGTACTTCACTCAGGGGAATCCCTGCTGCCATCTTAAGCGCTGCTCCATTACTGATACCTTCAGTGAACTTTCTGATATCGACCCTTCCAGAGTTGCAGGAAGAGGTCATCAACTATGTAGGCGCCAGGAGTCTTTTTTGCCCCGACTGTTTCATGATCAGTCGTCATTTCTGATACTCCGGAGCAATACAATTTCAAACAATAGAAGCACCAGCTCTGTGTAAGCTCATACTTGAAACTAGCCTTGTGTTCAGGTGGAAGAACTTTACACACAAATTTAAACATGAATTTACAAAAAGATGGCGCTCACCAATCCTGAGCTACAATATTTTACACGTTCCATCCTTTTAATGTGTCCCTACAAAAAACAATCAAAACAATATGATAATGGATCACATTCTGTAGAGCAGAGCTGGTTGAATCAGCTGTCCCAATTCATCAAAGAATCATTCGACATCAAATTATAAATATGCTTTGGTTTTTCATAAGCATCCACTTGGCAGCCTTGGATTTAATAATCACTGCCTCTAAAATGCTTTCCTACCTGGCAGGCGTCGACACAGCCGTTGAGCCCTGCGCAAAGCATGTCAGCAGTGACGTGGTTGCCATAAACTTCTGGCTTCCTACAAGCGTCATGAGGAATCAGCCTCACTCCAGCCTCCTGCAGAGTAGAGTAACCCTCTGCCTCTGTCAAACAAAGCACAAATAACTCACTACATTGTAAGAGAGTAGAAACTAGTTAACGTGAACAGGGCCATGGCCAGGACTGTAGAAATACTGAGGTCATAAATCCCCCACATGACCCGCAAAACAAAGTTGTGATTTATAGATGATTTATTTTGTGTTTTGTAGTTCACAGACCTGAATGACACCATCTATGAACTCTTCCATGTTGTCAAAACCCCAAAATGTATAAGTTTAAACTTATCCAAGTTCGATCGTAAATGTTTAATAACTGCAGATTTGTGCAGCACTAAATTAAAGCGTGTTGCAGGACACAAACTAGTTCCAGATATTAGTCCGTACAGATTATTTGTTAGTAAATATTTACACCTAGCAGCTGCCTGGTGTAACTGTTGTGTAGTTGTTTCTAAACTACCATTAGTGTTCTAATATACAGCCTGTTCAGACTGATGAGTTCATTAAGTTACCTGGAAAAAAGCTGACATAGCTGAACCGACACTTGATCAAAATGCTGTTTAATAATTTGTAAAAAAAAATGGGGAGATTTTATACGACATCACACAAAATAATACAACATACCTCAAAATGTCGTGCCAATGATGTTAGCCTAAATCACTAAATAGTGTCAGTTAGGTTAGCATAATCAGATATTTCCCACTCTTTGTAAACTGCACGCCACTGGCTCTGAAACACAGATTTCTCCATGCATGCACTTATAAATCAAGCTAATTAATGTATACATTTGCAAAGGGTTGACAGTTGAGTTAACATTGCTCTAACTGCACATTTTTGGAAGTTGCGTTACAGCTTGTCATGCTTCAGTCACTTCCTGTTTACGTAGGTGATGGGTTTTTGATTAGACAAGGGTATAGAAGTTTTCTAGCAACATATTTACACATTACTAAGTGTTTACAAGCCAAGACGTTTCTTATGTTTTAATGGTGCATAAATCAGTACTTTTAAACGAGCTATCAGTCTCTACGAAGCTTGAAAGAACTTTCGGCACAAACTTAGTGATGGATTTGCAAACACTACATTTCTAACACTTTTGTCAAAGTGAAGCTAATGTGTAAACACACACTGTCTCTGACTTTAATGTAAAAACAAGTAAATAATTTACTGGCGTTGCACGACCCATAACAAATAAGCAGTCTGTGATCTGCTCCAGTGTATGGATGTAGATTGCTGTTATCATGATGACACTGAAATTACTTCCTCATAACTCACTCTCATGCATGTGTCCCCAGCCGCTGATAGCACAGCAGTAGTCATCAGGGAACGTCATGCTTTTGTCTGGGAGACAGATGGGCCTGATGAACGGGGTTCTCCTCACACACCGCCCATCCTGCTTCTTCAGCTTGATCAGAACTGGTGAACAGAAATGGCGCGTTATAAAACAGACAAAGGCACAACGAAAAGTGCACTTAAAATAATGACACAAGTGGTAGACTTGGAGACTCCGCTGGCCAATGAAAACTGACACACCCAACAGTCAGAGTGTGTGTGTGAGAATGAATTCATGTGGGGGAGCACAGGGACACAGCTGCTCAGTGACGCACAGCTGTGCACGCAGACTGGGGCCTTAAGTGAGTTTCTGAATGGGGACAGGAGGTCTTCGAGTTTATGTGAGTCACTGAAGTGTGTGTGTGTGTGTGCATTTAATGATTACCAATGTCATGTAGCGTTGGATTAAACACTGAGAACTGTTTGGGGAAGATGTACTCCTCCACTCCAAATGTCCTGGTGTTGGGACCGGTGACGTTGAAATTCTGTTGGCCGAGCACCACACGAAGCTGAGACTTCAGGGGGCTGAGGAAAGACACACTATTGTCATCACGAAATGCTACTGCAAAGCATCCACTCATAATCCTCGTAATATTGCCTGTCTGTCCATCAGTCCGTCCAACATTTCAATCCAGAGCCACGTTACCTTGACAACTACTGGCTGAATTTCCACGAGAAGTCCAAAATGTCCATATTTGCACAAGAAATATTAAAATCTAATGAGCAAATTTCTTGGTCAATTTATACTCCTCAGAGGTTTAACCCTTTCCATATCTGATCTAATGATCTCTGGGCTTTACCTGAAGACAAATATTAACAAGTTTGGTCTCAAGTGCTAATAACGCTCCAAAAATAGCTAAATCTCCAGTCCGTTGTTCATTATGTTCATCATTTTTGTGCTGCGGGGTGTGATGAATATTGTGGACTCTTGTTCTGCTTTAATTACTTTAATCAAATCCCAGCTGATACTAAAAACGCCTTCGCACTAACAGTACGTTCAAATGAAGGGAAGAAAGCCTTGCAGATATCATATTGAATCCTTTTCAAACATTGTTTTTCTGAAGATATAATGGCTGTTAAGCTGTTCCATTCACTACAAGTAATGTCCAAAAGAATGATTTAATGCTTTAGCTAAAGGTCTCTGAACTTGAACGATGACAATGACAGATGCCTGTTTGCTGAAAACAGAGGCGTAAACAGCATCTGTGCACAAGACATTTTTAGGTTTTCCTCGAACTGGATGCTTGTCTAAACATAGTGTGTTCATAAAGCTGTGATGCTGAGGGGTCAAAGTCTTTAAATCACGTGCCTTTTGAGCTGCAACCTCCCCCCCGTTCAACAGTCAGAAAACACTTTAGAGAAAATAATGCTCCCATCTGAATTCTGAATGTTTTTCTGAAGGGTGATGTTCTTTTACATCGCTGACTCACATTGAGGACTTTCAGTCTCTCATAGACAGACTGGAAAAGAACTAATTTTTCACATTTTGTGCAGCATGTTGGCTGAAACAGTCTACAAAACCTTTGCCTCCATGACATACTTGCGGAAGAAGCAATGGGCCGCAGAGACGATCCAGCAAGAGGAGACCAGGGTGCCGGCACAGAAGTCCGACTGGCCGATGTAAATGGCTGCCATCCAGGGGTGAGTACCTGGCAGGGCTGAGTTTCCGCCCATTATCCTCCCCCTGGCAATCGATAACCTCTTCTTGTGCTTTGTCCCACACACAGCCTTTTTGCCTGGCTTGGTGGGCTTGGGTTTTTTAATGCCAGGCAGGACATTAAATGGGATAACCCTTCGAGAAGAAGCTGCATGAGGAAACAAGTTAAAAGTACGTTATTATTTGCTACTATAAGATGTAATATAAGAGCTGGAGCTAAAACAAACTAAAGACACTATGACCTGGTGTAACAGCTGGAATGTTTTGCTTACACACTTCCTACATACAACTTCTTGCCACTGGTTGATTCTTTCATTTCAGAACACAAAAAAGTTGTTCCATACGGTGAAAATGTCAGCGTAACGGAGCGACCTCATGCTAAAAATCATATGTTGAGGGAGGCACAGCAGATGGGAGAAGCTTGTGGATCCTGTGCATACCCCTGGCATCATGACAGAAACCCACTGTGCCAAATCCCCTCTCACCACATAAACATTTGGCTCCACCTGACATGACATGTTGATTCAGGATGAGTCACGCTTTTATTTCCCCTTATCTCATCTAGCCCACGTTTAAAAAAAATAAAAAAATAAAAAAGCTCTGCCCCCTGAACCAGTCAACTTGGCTGAATTCAGCTCTTCAGAACAGCGTGACTCAGCAGAGATTACCTGTACTCTCTGCGCTTTTCGGCTTTTCATCACAAACGCCGGATTTCTAATTAAAAGTGGAGGCATTTAATGAGACGTTGAGCTGCTGTTACAATATCCAGGCCAAGAGAATGAAGGTATCGAACGATGCAGCAAGTGGCCCTGACAAATCGTCTTAACTTTTCATATGTTATGATGATGAGATCAATGTTCAACAGGGGTCTATAACAGTTTTTTTTTAAGGTTCAGAAAGAAAGACAGACAGAAAGAACAGAGTTAATAATGCAGAGGCGGCAACGATTTATAATCAGTAGAAGCAAATGATGAAAGCAAAATCAAGCTGGAAAATACATCTGCCAAGGAACAAATATATCACACCTTAACCACATGGCAGAGCATCAAAGTACATCAATACACCCGTTCAGTGATGAAACGAACCACATCACAAATTAATCAGGGATGCAATTAGCTGCTTTTGCACTCCCTGATTTCCAACCTGGCTTGACAAAATCTTTCAGCACAGGTTACCCAGAAATTCTCAGTCTCACTGATGGCATAAAAAGGGCCCCCATTTACTCACACACAGGCATCACACAGGAGGGCACGCCACAGTACTCCCAGGAGATGGCGCTGTCATTTAGCGTGTAGCACCACGGCATCTTGTCCCCGTCTGGGTTTCTGCACACACAGAAACACAGCGGACAGAGTGTGTGTAGGTGTGGCACCGCTGTTTGTAACACCGCACATTACTCAGTACAACACAGTGGCTAAATGCCTCACGGGGGCACCGTGACTGTAGAATGTGGAGGCTGAAAATGATTTTTTTTTTCCTTTCACATACGTATTGTTTCAGTAGTAAGTGTTTCATATCAACGCTGCAATATACAACTTTTCTGGCACACAATCCATCTCAGTCTGAGCTTGTGTGTTTGTGAGCTTATCCCAACGTTTGCTTGAAATTGGCTTTTCTTTGATATTAGTTACGTTTTGCGGCACATATCTTTTGCTTTAGGCATGTCATATGGCTGCTGGGTAGTCATAGCAACAACAGCAACAACTGAGGAAAGCAGCAAGTAATGGAAGCGGAGAATGTGGAGGATAAGACCTGTTTTTTATTTCATACACAGGCTGGATTCACCATGTGCCCCTTTAATGTTCGTGGTGGTTTTATGGTTGCTGGTTGCGTCTTAGCAAACATTGTCTGAGGGCTCATCCACATGAGTGAAAAGTGTTGGCACATGAACTTGACAGATAAGCGGAAGACAACTTTGCCAGCTCAGGGTAAAAAGTTGGATAATGCAGCTTTAAATCGGAATTCATAGGAAACATATGAGGACAGCTGGCCTTGCAGATAAGCCTATTGGTACTGTAACAACCGCAATATTAACATAAAGACTCCTTGTTTGTCTTGATACTACCAGACATCCACATTGAAGCTAATTAGCAGGATGAATCAACACACACACACACACACACACACACACACACCTGCAGTAGCCATGTTCCCCGAGGCCCCTGAGGGCTGAGGCAGCCACCGTGCCCACATGGAGCTCGTCATACAGCAGGTCTGAGTTCCACGGCAGACAGTGGGCGCCGGACACCGTGGTGCCCACCACCCCTCGGTAACCGGTGCCCCTGCTGTTATAACACTCTGCATCTGGCTCTGCGTACACATGCATACACACAGACCGCAGGCAGAAACACACAACAAATACACGTCTCAGTCGTGTCTCGATTCCGCAGTATAACACAGGTATGTAAACAATATAAATGCAGACAATTTTCAGATGCAGATAAGTATCTGTGTGATGACAGATCGTTTTCCTTTATACTGGAATCAGTCAGAACAAGTCTTCAAAAACCTCTCTGTATGCATTAGTGACAACAGTTACAGCAACTGAGTACAAGTTTAGCAGCTCGCTCATGTCTTCACCTGCCACCTTTCATCAAATCATTATCACACGCATACACACATGCATGAACACGCACGCACTGTTTTAACATGCATCCATGGCAAATACACAGGAGGACAAAGAACATCACTTCCTGTCACTGCAGTAATGCTTTTACTCACCCAGGCTGCAGTACGGTCCGCTGTGGCCACGTCTGCAGTTACACACTTCCTTGCCGGTGGCTGTGATCATTCGACACGTTCCGTCATTCTGACAAGGGTTTGAACGGCACACTGGACAGACGAAGCAAACCTTTACTGCATACTGCCGCATTAACTTTGACTTCATTTAAGTCCAATACTAAGGCTGTTTTAGCTCAGCTTTTGGTCTCTACCAGCTGCTGAGAAAAATATCTGGCTCAGACAGACAATAAATGTTGCAGCCGGACAGCTAAACAATGAGCTGCAACTCACTATAAAGCTCAATAAAGCAGAGAGCTGCATGTTCCGGTGAGGTTGCATTTCCTTGCGTTGTTTCCGGTTGCAGCTCTTACAAAGCGACTGTATAGCACCAAACACCACAGGGATAGTAGCAGCTAGTGGCAAACACAGCAGAGTATTTAGTGGCTAAAAAGCCAGACGTATCCCTCATGAGTTGATGTGCTGGTTGTGTAAATAACTGTGTTCGCCATATCAACTTTATAAGGTGATACTGTCAGTGTTATGTCTTCACAATGTTGTGCTGTCTGCAACTGGCAAGAAAATCAATGATCATCAAAGCTTATGTTTCCTCACTAATTGCATAAAAAGCATAGAGCAAATTGGTCCTGTGCAGTACATACTGTACTTTACAGTATCTCTGACCCTGAATAATCTCTTACTATCTATTGCAACATCTGTGAAATGTGCCAAAGAATACTGACGCCACATCTGCATATGCGTCACCTTAAGGAACCTTTCATTTGAATGAGCCAAATGATAAAATTGATCTCAGATCTCAGTCTAACTTCATCTACATACATTTAGTTAAAAGGAAGGATTTTTTTTTCCATGACGTCGAAAAAAGACCCAACCATCATGACGAAAACTGTTTCAGTTCAGGGAGCGTGAAACCACACCGCTGCCTCTCTCTCCTTTGTGCCAGGGAATCTTTTAAATGCCCACGAACATCCCCCCATTGAGATGAAAGCACCTTATGGACCCATGGGGTGTGTCCTAAAACACCATTCCTGAGTCACAGTGAGTCATATAATCTGTCTTTTCTTCTACAGCATGGTTACTCTTGTAACTATGGAGCTGTGATCAAAGAAAAAGCATTTCTTTGGGCTGGGAGGAG
This sequence comes from Chelmon rostratus, assembly GCF_017976325.1. Lineage (NCBI taxonomy): Eukaryota > Metazoa > Chordata > Actinopteri > Chaetodontiformes > Chaetodontidae > Chelmon > Chelmon rostratus. The sequence goes on along the minus strand of NC_055680.1, from coordinate 10,399,367 downwards.
ACCTGATACTTGTGTTTTTTTGTGTCTTGATAAGAAAGAAAAAGTTCTGAAATCCAAAAACCTACAGGAGTTTTTCCTTAGAGAGAATTACATTACTGTCCATTTATAGATGGAGAATAGCATTGTTAAGTATTAAAAATGCACAGTGTCTTCAGCTAATTTAGGCAATGATTAGCAACTGCATACAGATTAAACAAAGTTCAGCTGACTGACAATCTGTTCAACAGTTTGTGGAACTTCGTAGCGTTAAGCTATTGCAAAACGTGCCCTTATTAGGTTTCACTCTCATCATCCCAACAAAAGCAGACCACAGACAAGCAAAATAACAGCTGAAAGCAAATCTTACATGTGTAGCGGACTCTTTCACACTTGATTTCCCCTGCCACACATGTGCACTGTTCCACGTTACGGAGGTAGATTCGTCCCCAAGACTCTCCGGTGTCATAATAGCGCAGGTGTATGGTTTCATAGCACTTTTCTGAAAAGCCGACACAAGACAAAAAGGCAGTCTGTTGAAACGTGAGAGGACATTGAGCGTGTGAAGCAGGGTTTGATGGCTGAGCTGTGCAGGATGCGTTCAAAGCTGATACACTTCTGTGTGTGTGTTTCTTTGTGTGTGTGTTGTTTTGTTTATGTTTGACTGTTTTTGGAAAGTTGCAAAGTGAAACTGAAATTCGCAAATGACTCATGGCAGATGTTTTTTATATTTTTCCTTTATCTTGACGTCTCTGAAACTAAAGGCGAAACTTCTTTAAAAGAGGGAGGAAGCAGAGCGGGAAATTTCATCCTTTGTCTTGGAAATGGCAGTTTTACAAAACAGCTTTTCAAACGTAAAGAGGACAGAATATAAATATTACCCGTGATCACGCCTTATTAAGTAAACGGCTGTTCCAGTTTTTTTTCATCATGTTTAAAAATAAAGTGAATGAAATCAAGCCTAAGACTTCTGTTTCCTCCCGTGGCTGTCAGGTGATTGACAGTAAGCAGCGTCATGTGCATATGTGATATGAAACCACTAAACTGAATAATGACGCAACAAGAATCTGACAACACCAAATTAAAAGAATTAAAGAAGACTGAATGGAGAATATGCACAAAAACAAATGTTCTACTTGGCATTTGTAAAAGAATGATAAATACAAGTCCACGTACTCTGCTCACAGAGTCTCCCGGTGAAGCTTTCCGGACAGGAGCACACAAACGAGTGTCTGTGCGGGATCGACATGCAGACGCCTCCATTCTGACATGGATTCACCTGACACGGATCTGTGACTCCACGCGACGTGTGGACAAAAACTGAAACACATCAACAAGGAGAAACACAGTCAGAGGATGAACAACAGTGTTTCTGATGATAAAATACTGCTGCATCTGATTCACTGCACTTTGTTTAGTAAACTAACCATGGGGCTGAGTTTTCTCTGGTGCACAGAAGCCGAACTGCCGGTCCCGATCAAAATTATGTGTGAGGGAGCACCTACAACAGGACAGACAGTAGTATAATACAGTCATCAGCAAGTCACCTGGATTACAAATAGAAAACACATTTGTAATTAAATTAGGGTGGGGCAATAAGATAATATTTACTGTGAGGCTGTGAGACATTTTGCTGTGTCGTTTAATACTTTGGTATCCACCCCTAAGTGATTTATTTGTCAAAAAAAAGAAAAAATAAAAACTCTCTGAACCATAGCCAACCGAGACCAACTCTGTCAATCATCCACTACTTTAATCACAGTAACATCAGCATTCTTCTGCAGCACATAATGACAAACCTATCTCGACACTGAGCTCATGAGCACATCACAAAAACACGTAGGGTCGCATTGCAATAACGTTATGTGTAGGTGGACCAGAGATGTTGGGCCATATATAATTGTGTTCATGTTGCTCCAACTTGCTGGCGCCAACCCTTCTTGTCTTCATTCCAAGGACTGATGACGGGAAAGCACTTCCGCAAGTTTTCTTTTTCAAAATGAAAATGCAATAAAAAGATTTTGTTGCTGTGTCTCAATGTGAAGCAATAAAAAACGCACCATGATGGTTTAACTGTGACAGCTGTTTACTCGCCCTTAAGATAAACTGTATGAGTAGCAAATGTGTTTTAAACTACAGTCACAGTTTAAGAGGAGTTTTCTACATTCTACCCCATGTCACCTTTAACAACTGCTGGTTATAATAACACCAGATCGCACAAATCTTTACAAGGCCCACCAACATTCAGCAATGAGCGATGTATCAAAGCCTATCAGCTCATTACCTCATTAAAAATTTCACTATGCTTCCTGATGACACTGTTGCATAAATCCCTCATCTGTAATTATACATGACTTCGCAACCCAATTACACACTGCGTCGGTGTCCCTTCAGCAAAATCCCTGCCATGCATGACTGAAATGTTCGGTGGAAACAACAGGTCACATAAACACCTGTGACGTGACACCTGCGGTCTGACTGGCGGTGACGTAGAGAAGGTGTGTGTGTGGCTTGTGAGTGAGCGTCTGAACAAAACCAAATATGACAAGGCGGCACTTTCCGCCTGTCAAACGCTGCCTCTTAGTCGAAGCAAGTGTGTGGTAACGGTGTGTGATTACACACACATTAGTGTGTGTTTGTGTAACCAAAACAGTAGATGCAGACAGGCTGGCAAATAAGGACTCACCATGGTCTTGAGGATAGGAAGGTGATGCAGTGATGATGAATCCTTCCACCCTGACGAAATGGGAATTTACACTCTTTACCTGTTGTAGTAAGAACTGTCAATAGAGGGGAAAAAAGCACCTTTTTTTAGTAACTTTCACTGAACACCAAAAAAAATGAGCTCAGAAACTGTCTCAGAAACATTTTTGCAGTTTCCCCCTGTACCCCACACACAAAGACTCCTTTGACTTTGTCCTTTGGCTCTGATCAGAGGACAGTAAATCCATGATCCTCTCCTCAGACAGCTAAATCGTGCTGTTACACACCAGGTTGCTGACCTTGCCTATACAAGCACTAGCTCCCACATGCTTTAGATTTATGTTGCACCAACAACTTTCCCAGTTACTCCTGCTGAAAAATATATCACACTGACTGCCAGGTCAATGTGCATCCCCCTCCCTTTTCTCTTCCCTCTACATTAAACACAGGACTGAGGTAAAACCTACCTTTCCGGCTCTCCTTGTGCGGCTCTCTGGAGATGACTGTTTCATACCCAGGGACTAATATGCGCTGAAATCGGGGAAGAGAAGTCAGTCAGCGTTTTCTTGTTTTTACGCACGCAAAATGGATTAAAAGAGACGCACGGGGATAAGTGGGATGGTCAAAACTTACCGCCCGTGCACTGAAAACACAAGGGAGAAAAAGTATGAGCATAATGTATGCCATCATGAAAGTTTCTTGGTCCCTGGT